>NC_137110.1:40292612-40892612 GCF_949357685.1 Gobio gobio | reverse complement strand
GAATCCTCTCTCTACACCTCAAAGCTATTTTCCAGCATTACCTCTATATTTATATCATTCTGCTCATCAATAAGCCACACCTTGATTTCAATTTCAGCTGTTTTCTTTTACCCCGTTGATCAACTTGACCAATGGGATCGTAGAAGGGACCCTGAAGCTGAATTTTAAATAGAATACAACACTTTTCGCAGCAATGCCATGGAAGAACCATTTTGAGTTCCACAAAGAACCTTTCAGTAGACATATGAAATCTAATCTTAAGCACCTTTTTCCAGTATAAAGAACCTTGCACATTGGAAAGGTTCCATGGATGTTAAAGGTTCTTAATGGAACTACAGATGGCAATAAAATACCTTAATTTGTAAGAGTGTAGCACACTATTCTCATTATTTTGACCATATATGTATTATGCTAGTATTCTTAATAAACAGACATGCATACACATACATATATACGATTCCCCAATGATGTGAAATAGGAAATACTGTTTTAGTTTAATTATTTCAATTGTATAATTCAAACAGAAAAAGGGGAACCGTATCCTAAAAGTCGCCTGACTAAAAACTATAACTGAGAAATAGACAATAGACTTGTGGTTATTAAAACCCTGTGGCTATAAACTGACATTATGATTATCCAGAATATATAAATTAGACTCACAATGTTTGGCTTAGTCCTTGAAGTATCCTTGTGTGAGTGAACCCTCCACTGGATGCTCTGTGTCCTCTCATCCACTATATATCAGCTCCTATATAGGGATGGGTGTGTATGCATGTGACTTAACCATGCAGGAAAGGCATGTTCCTACTGATTCAATGACAGCATGTGACAAGTACACTTGTTTCAAACACTAGACTAAGATTTCCAACTAGGCATTCTGTTCTGCTTTTATGTTCCGTCCCTATTCAGGTGTCTGAAACAACCAAAAAAACATTTTTGTGACATTTAACTCCCATCAGCTTTGAGGCTTTATGCTAGTTGACAACATGTAGAGCATCAGGCACAGCGTTCAAGGTTCCAGTTCATCCCAGAGGTGTTCAGGTTTTGTGCAGGCCAGTCAAGTTACTTCACACCAGTCATATGGATTTGGTTTTGTGCAAAGGACCATTGTTATGCTGGAATAGAAAAGGGCCCTCCCCAAAGTGTTGCCACAAAGTTAAAGCACAGAATTCTCTAGAATGTTGTTGTATGCCATAGCATTAATAACTGTCCTCATAGAACTTACTGGAATAGTATATCTGTTAATATCTAACATCTATTGACTAGGGGGATAATAAGCGGTGTGGTGACCACACAGTTTTTGGCCAGTACAGTAAAAAAAAAAAAATTATTTATAACTTTATTTTTTCAACCGAGTCACGCTTTAATAAGTAACCTTGTAAAGCCAGGCATATGATTTTTTTTTTTAAATGAAACTGTTAATTGAACTTTTAGACAAAAAAAAAGTTGTGTATAATTTGATACACCAGGCTTTTAAGTCTGCTAATAGTATGATACAAGAAAATATGGAGCTTGAGGCCCAAACTGAGCAAAAATATGAAATTTGGGTGCAATTGCAAGTTTTTGATATTTATATAGGCAAAAAGTTAAATTATGGGTATCAAAACATAAAATGCCATACAGTGATGATTGAGAGACGTACAACTAAAAGTTCTCAAAAGCCTGATGTATCACATTCGATACATTTTAACACAATTTTGGATAAACAAGTACACCCAATTTGCTTCAGTCCAATAAGTGTTCATCTTGAAATACTACAAACAATATGAAAGTTATTCTTACGTTCACTTAATGATTTCACAGCACACACAAATACCACGACCTGATGGGGGTTGCTTATACTCGTAAAAAAGTATACAAAAGTATTTTATGAACTTGTTTCAAATCTTGTCAAATGAATCAAAAAAGCAATTAAAAATAGAAAAAAAGAGGTTTATTTCTGCACAGGTCAAATATGACATACAACACCCACCTCAGAGAACACAAAACTTCCTGCACTTGCCTATTTAACAGTGAATAGCTACATTCTACATAAAAAGACAATACCGAGATTAAACTGAGTAAAGCAAACCAAACCTCTTAAAACTCCAAACAAGGAACAGCTTAAGTGGTTTCAAGGAAGTAAATAAAGTCTGTTCATTCTATTGTCCACATTCAGTCCCCCCCCCCCCAAAAAAAACCTGATAAAATTTTAGAATCAAAATAAGAGGATGACTATAAATATACCTTTGGGGAAAAACAGAACAATGTGACACTTCATTTCCATTTGAGTCACACCCACCATTCAGGCACAGACAGAACTTCCACAATCCTGATGTATTATTTCCTGAAACTAGTGGTGAATCAAAACCATGCTAATTCTGATACCGAGGTGCAGTTCAAATGGCAAAAGTAACAAACAGTATAAAATCTCAAAAGGTTTAGAGTTAATGTTTTAACTCAGGAGGACACCGTAGGCTTTAGAATTACAGAAATGACTTTCAGTTGCTTGAATAAGCATCTGTACAACCTCAAGCTGCGGGACCAAACATGGTACATTTATCTGTATGTGTAGTCTGTGGTACTGGCTCCACTACTGTAGCCACCCAGGTTGGGGTAGGCGCTCTGGGTGAAGCTATAGCTCTGATTTGTTGTTCCAGGTGGCCCGAATGTAGCTGTACCAGGTGGTCCACTGTAGGCTATTAGGGAAAAAAAAGAGTTTCAGATAGTTCTGGCTTAAAAGCAAATTATTACACAGCATGTCAGCACTGAAACTCACCTGCGTAATTGAAATCAGGTGGTCCTGCCATTCCCATGCCAGTCCCTTGATATCCATAGCCGTAGTCTGGTCCAACAAGAGGAGCTTGTTGAGGTGTTGTTTTGCTCTGGTTCTGATTCTGGACCGGAACCTGGCCCTGACTGAGGGGTTTTTTGAATTGTGAATAGGATTGCGAGTACTGATTATAATAGCCAGTCATTGGTGGAGGGACAGCCTGGTAGGTGGAGGAGCTGACGGAAGCAGTTGCAGATGGGTCCTCCTGGGGAGTCATAGGTGTGCTGGAGTTGGTAACAGACATGGCTGGGGTCAGTCCAGCAGTAGTGGTGGCGGCTGGAGAGACAAATGGATAGAGACTACAAGTTTAAACGGATAGCTCACCCAAAAATTTTAATAACCCCATGATTTACTCATCCTCAAGCCATCCTGTATAGGACATTCTTCTTTCAGACGAATACAATGGCGTAAAAAAACAATGTCCTGCATTATAATGGCAGCCCAAAAAAAGTGCACACATCCATTATAAAAGCAATCCACACAGCTCTGGGGGGTTAATAAAGGCCTTCTGCGATGCATTTGTGTAAGAAAAAATTCCATATTTAACATGTTATAAAGTAAAATATCTAGCTCCCGCCAGACCGCCTTCAACTTACGGAAAAGCGTAACTGCCGTGACGCATAATGTTGGACGTAGCGCAAGCGTTTTGAACTGAGAGAGGCGTTACACTTTCTTCGTAAGTTGAATACAGAAGGCATTCCGGCAGAAGCAAGATATTTTACTTCAAAGTTAGTTAAATATGGATATTTTTCTTACACAAACGCATCGCTTCAGAAGGCCTTTATTAACCCCCCCAGAGCCGTGTGGATTACTTTTATATTGGATGGTAGGGGTGGCACGGTACATGGAAAAAAAACGAACCGTTCGGTTCGCTTGTCTCGTTTCCGAGTGTGTGCGTCGCATGGTTCGACGCATGCGCAATGTATCCTCGTGCATGTATGTTGCCTCAGACAGTGGGTGTCCTTTTTGCGTGAAATAAGAGGTAGGTGTGTGTGTGTGTGTGGACATACAGGAAAGTAAAAGTGGAGTGCTGCAGGTCACGTCACGTGTAGAAATGCAAGTGGGAGAGATAAGGAAGGCTGCCCGGAGTTGGAGGATGCGCCAGCGTCGTATAGCAGGCAGGGCAGATGCAGTGCGGAGAGCGGGAGCCGCGCGGCCGTTGCGCATACACACACTGGCAGTGTTTGTCTCACGCAGCTGAACCGCGGCTCGTGTATTGCAAATACAGACAAATATTGTCCATTCTGTCACATTTTCCGGTCTTCTCCTCCGACCCCCTGTCTGTCTCATGCTTTGATTTATGATGGGCAGCATATATCTGCTGCAAATGCGACCGTGTTCCCCTCTGTCTCATACACACATGCATACATAACATGTTGTATATAAGTAGTTCACTTGATAAATGTAACAATTAAAAGTTAAGATATGCTTCTAGTTTTAATTATTTAAACATGCCTTTGAAGTTTCTGCAAAAACTTCTGGCAGTGTTGTGTTTTCGTGTATTTTTTATTTTTTTCACAGCGCTGGATGTCATATGGTGATTGTGAAACACACGGAACACTTCATGGTGAAATTTGTAAATCAGGCCAACTGAATTAAAGCCACAGTGCATTGTTCTGATCAAAATTGATATGATTAACATGAAAAATGTTACGCCAATGTGTCGGACTCGGTAGACAGCCAGTTAGGAAACAACTTGATATAACAATTTTTTAATACGGTATCCTAAATTGTGGATGATTAAGCTATATATATATATATATATATATATATATATATATATATATATATATATATATATATATATATATATATATATATATATATATATATATATATATATATATACACACATTTCTGGAGTGTTAATGATTAAAAAACAACAACAACAAGAACCGTACAGAACCAAAAACCGTGACCCTAAAACCGTGATATGAACCGAACCGTGGGTTTTGTGAACCGTGCCACCCCTATTGGATGGATGCATTTTTTTGGTCTTCAAATTTTGGGCTGCCATTCACTGTCATTATAAATGTCTTGGAAGAGCCAGCACATTTTTTTAAATAACTCTGTATTCTCTAAATAACTGTATTCGTCTGAAAGAAGAATGTCATATACACTAGGGTGACCAAACATCCTGTTTTCAAGTCCTGTCCTGGCCCTGATATAACAATTTTCTATCCATACAGAGGGGGCATACTTTAAATGTATTGAAATTAATAAGGAATCTTTGAGTAAACTTCGAGTATCATTTGAGTATCTCATTGCCAGGCCGAGTGTCCTGGTTTTCGATAATCAAAATATGGTCACCCTTATATACACCTAGGATGGCTTGAAGGTGAGTACATTTTTGGGTGAACTCTTCCTTTAAGTACATATCCACAAAGGAACAGGCAATATGTAATATGCCTATAAATCACTGACGAGCCAAAACATTATGAGCACAGGCAAAGTGAATATTGTTGATCATCTCCTAAACAAGGCCACATATTAATGCTGTGTTCCAGGCAGGTTTTTGAGCCCGTAAGTTACAACGTCAAACCATGACTCACGACTTTGTAGCATTCCAGGCAAAGTCACGCCAAACTGCCTGAGCGCAAGAAATTGTGGTAGCTAGATGTAAACAAAGCATGGCAGACCATACGGGGATTATGCTCATTTACAATCATTTCTATTGTCAAAGGTGCTTACTCCTTGCTTATTTGAAGGAAACGGAAAAGAAAAAAACGGCGCATACGGCAAGAGAAGCGGTTATACCTTTTATTTTACGTTATTTGTATATTTGTAAACACTGCATCCATAAGGGCTGCCATTGCTGTTTCGTGGACTATGTGACGTCAGAGCTCGTAACTGGGAGTACAACGATCTAGTATGAGTTCAAGGGTGGGAAGTCACAGGTTTGACTGCCGTTCAAGTGCACTTTCACGGGTAGAAGTTTGGAAAAACACGGGTTGCCTGGAACGCAGCATTAGGTCTGTGTAGATTAGATAGTGAGCAAACCATCAGTTCTTGTAAATCAACAAATGCAGGAAAAATGGGCAGAAATAAAGATCTGAGCGACTTTGAAAAGGGTCAAATTGTTATGACAAGGCAACTAGGTCAGAGCATCTCAGTGCCAGATACAACAGGACACCTTCCGGGATCTTGTAGAGACCATGTCTCGGCGGGTAGACACTTTTTTTTTTTTTTTTTAAACTAACAAGAAAGAGACTGAAGCCTTTAATGATGTTAGTACCTGCAAAATTGCCAGTGTTGAATCCCCTGCCTCTACCTCTGCCTCTTCCTCTACCTCGATTGCCTGCATAAGGTACTCCAGGCATACCATAGCCCTAAAGAATAAAACATTTTATACAGAAGACTGTAGACCAAAGGACAAAATCATATCAGACAAGTAAGAGGCTAAATTAAGCTCCATAAAAACATTGCCTTTACCATAGGAGGGAATCTCTTTTTCTTGATTGGGTCTGCAGGAGAACCTTCTGGAAAGAGCTGTTCTAAAGCCGCAAGTGCTGCGTTGGCTTTGGCCAATTTCTTATTTGATCCAGAGCCCTGGAATTTCTGCCCATCAACCTCCACCTGAAAAAGGGAAAAACACATGCACATAAGATATAATCTGAGCTGCAAGTTCTGTTTAAAGCGAGAACAGCTGGAAAACGTGTCACCGGAGTAGATTTTAGCAGCAGTGCTGTCCTCATGCTTATTCAAGAAGGTCATCATGAGAAACAGGCAACAGAAGGAACTTTTTTTTTTTTAATAAGAATATATATGTAGAATGATCACACAGTTGCTTACTGGGGGTTGAATGACAGGAATATAAAGATATAGGTGTTGTAGCTGCAGTGCACATTGTTTTCCACAAGTGAATGCAAACATAAAAGTATATTTTTTATATAATTAAAAAATTTAATTTAAGTGATGGCATACCAAATAATTTATGACATGCCTCATAATCACTTACAACGCATCTCCAGCTTCATATGGTGAATAAAAATGGGAAGTAGTGTTCTTGCATTACTGAGTCACTGTAATCAGTGATTTATGAACAGAGCTGTCGAGTTTGGGAGGAAATCTCAGGCTTCCGTCATTCATCATTGTGTATTTCCGTCATGTCAAAGAAAACAAATTCCAGCTACACAATTTCAGTGTACCTTTAAGAATATATGATTTTAAAAAAAGACGCTTGAAACATGGAAATTATTGAAACAATTTATTCATATAACACATACTGTTGAGTTGCTCATGTTGTCTTTGACTGACTGGGTTCCTAGAGAAAAGGGAAAAAAGCTCCGAATTATTCATAACGAATTATTGGACATATGAGGAGCGATTTGTGTCGATCTAGCGTTGATGAATTTCTGCTAATATTTGTTTTGATAGTTTCTTTACAGTGTTTATATATTTGTTTTCTATTGCAGACAATTAGGAATACATATGTTGCCTGCTTTTTCGGTTTCTGAGCAGCTGGGAACAAAATACATTTTACAAAAAGTCCTCAATATATTTAGCACTACAGTGTCATTTTACTGTCGGGATTTCGAAATTCTTGGGATTTTTTTTGTTGTTGATATTTTGGGTTGCATAAACTGCATCTGAGATTTAAGACTCGGGACTCTTGTGGCCTCTTTTCACCTCGTCACAGGTATGCAGGGCATATAAAAACACAATTTAACATTCAATATTTCAATTTTACAATAATTGATTATTACTGATTAATCAATCTTCCTCCTTTCCACTTTATATTTTTATACATTTTATACATAATTTATGAATTTTCAGCATCATTACTCCAGTCTTCAGTGTCACAAGATCCTTCTAAAATCAAATATACTGATTTGTTAAGCTGCTTAATATTATGATAGATAGATAGATAGATAGAAAGAAGGAAAACAGCATTTGAAATAGAAATTGTCACTTTTAATCAATTTAATGCTTTCTTACTAAAAAGGCATTTCCCCAAAAAAACACTTACTGACAGCGAAGTGTATAATACACTCCAATCACAGCACAGACCACTTTTGCTGCCTCAGTCACCATGTACAGTACCATTGCTTCCCCACTAGGTACCACCTAATATGTCTTTGCAACCCACCATCACTAGCTTTAGTCAACATGTCTAACCTCAATGGTGAAGGTCTTGTCATTGAAGCGTCCCTTGACAGAGATAAGTTCATATTTCAGACTTCGTCGCTTCTCGTTGAGCTCCATGACTGGATTCTTGCCATGTTTGGTGAGGATGGGTCCACCCTGCAAGATAAGGTGGAACCTATCATGACAAACCAAACTCCCAGAGTGTACAAACACATCAAACCCCAAAGTTGTTCAAGGAGGATCAGTCTTTGGACGCTAACCTCAGTGCCGTCATCAGACCCTGAAGGAGTGGTTTCATCGGAACCAGAGGCTGCAGGTGTGGAAACAGACTGGCTCTTATTTTCATCAGCAGGTTTGGTTTCAGACGGCAAGGGCACCCCTAATGCCTGCAGGACCTGTGTGTTGTGAACATGGCATAGACAACAACTGAAATTTACAAAAAGTTTATTTTTCACACTCTCTGCGTAACCGCTGCACGTGGCATCTAGAACACAGTTTCATTCAGCACCCTTGAGACTATCAGCAGACTCACTTTCTGGGCAACATGAAGCTTGGCGCTACGTTTGGAAGGGCCTGTAGCCTCATACGTTATCCCATCCACCTCAACAGCCATTGTGAACTGAGGTTCATGTTCAGGCCCAGTCTGTGATGCCAATCTGTAGAGGGTCCCAGGCCGCAGCTGGTTCAACTTCATTAGGGCATTTGCTGGTTCACTCTTTTCTGCTAAGAGAAAGCACCGGTATATAGGTTGTAGTTCACTAAAAGTCGTATTAAACTAAAAGATGGGACGTGCTATCATTTTATATCATCAAATATAAAAGTAGTGCAGGGTAACAGAAGGGGATACTGGGAAAGAGACTGGAATTGAGATGGATACCTTTTCTTGGAAATTTCGATTTTATTTCAAGATCCCCAGCATCATAAACTTCCCTTGGTCTCTTTGATGGGAAATCAACCACTGCAATTTAATTTAATGGAAGGAAGCATTAAAAAGGTAAACGGACATATGGAAAACAGGATTTTCTTTGCCCTTATGAAATAAGTGTTCATAATACCATGTAGACATATTAACATGCAAAACGCAAAGGTCTCTCTCCAGTGCACCCAAAACATGTTGTTTACTTTATTTTAAAAAAAGGCTTAATTTACTATTTCAAAGAATACAAAGAAGGTGTGCACATCCTCAAACCCAAACAGGGCTCAGGTGCAGGACAAAAGAAATAGCTCAAGCAAAAAAACAAATGTGATGTCCACACACTGATATGACTGCTCCAATTTATTGCAACGTTTCGAAACAACATATGTACAAGACCTGGAAGTCGAAACGTTGCAATAAATTGGAGCAGTCATTTCAGTGTGCGGACATCACATTTGTTTTTTACATTTACATTAACATTTTATGTTTCAATGCCTATTCAGTGTTGCAACTTGGCCCACCCTAGAAAATGACACTGTGAACTATGCCTGTAGTTTTCATTTTTTACATGTAGAAGCTTTACAGGTACAGAAGCAAACACAGCAAATTTCATTCAAAGAGGAAAACAAGTAAAACTGAACAGTCTGTTTAGGACACCAGAAAAAGTTGCTTTGGTACCTCTGTTGTGTTCACTGAGCATTCTAGAGGCTTTGGAATTGAGGCGATCCATTCCAAGAACTTTGTAAAGCTGGCCAAAAGCTGACAGCCTTAAGGCAAACTAGGGGTGGGAAGAAAGCAACAAATTAAATCAAAGAATGTGTTTCCTCCAAGGTAAGAAATCTTGTAAATGTGGCAAGCTTTATTAACCATTTTATCAGGACACTTTAGAACCTTGTTTGTGTTTAAATTAATAAATAAAAAATACACAAGGCAATTTTGAATTGTGAGATAAAAGTCACATGGACAGTTCATATATTCAACAGTGTTAACAAGTCTCATTAGGTTGGATGCCATTGTTCTGCATATTTGAAAAACATTGGGAGCTGCAGCAGAGGTTAAGATTTACAGAGAATAAATAATGCACATTTTTCTTTTGTGTCTTTGTCCTTTTTCGAGCTTGACAGACATGGTCACAATGAATAGTTAGTGTATAGAATTGTGTTCCACCACAACAACAAAAAAATACACTATATAGGTTTGGAATGACATTGGGCCAAGTAAATAATGATTTTATTTGTAAAGTTTATAGACCAGTACAATGAAAAATAAAGTCAACCTATAGTGTAGTGTAGTGTAACCTAAAGTCACCTGGGCACTCTGGGTAATGTCTTCTCGCTGTTGCAGTGTAAGATGGGCACCAGCATCAGTGCTGTCTCGCTCACAGGGATCAGAAACGCCTGGACCATCTGTAGAGTGGGGTCATGCTCAGTAGATGACTCAAAACACACCAAAATATGCTTAGACACTCACAAACACAGACAATGCTTGGATTCGGTCTTTACCCTCCATTAGTATCCCTGACGCAAGACACTCCAGAACTCTCCGGAACGCCTCTCCAGGTCCCAGCAGCCTCTCGCTGGTTGAAATGGCCTTCTGACACAGCAGCTCAAGCATCTGCAGAAAAAAATATATTAATAAAGAGACATACTCAGAAACGCAACCAGTACATTTATTTATAAAAGCACCCATCAACGTCTAACTACAAAGATCCTGTATATTTTTGTTGATTGAGATCGACTCACCCAGCCTTTGAGCGGGGCCCACGTTGAAACACGGGAACACAAGTCCCGCAAGATCCGAATCACGACGACACAGGACTCAATCACGGACACTTTAGCCTGTTAACCCAAAAAAAGAGCAATCCTATTAACACTTTATAATGAATCTTGAAAGAACTTCTAGATACTTTTTAGAGGACGTTTTGTATTAAGCAGATCAATCTGGCCAAGTTATAGTTTCTGACCAAGAACGTACAAATTGCAACCTGGGTAAGATACATCTGACATTTAAACGGAAACAGGTTATACGCAATTCAGTTTAAAGCATTTATGGACGTTTCAATATTCAAACAGCCTTTAAAAGTATTTCTCAGAGAAGCTCAATGTGCAAATATGTATTTTCCCCAGGTCAAAGGTCAGATTAAGTTACAAGTCGACTTTTAGACAAATAAAGACGGGATGCAAACCTGGAACCACTTGGCCTGGCGGAGAGACGCCAGAGAAGCCAGGCATTTCTGCCTGTCCAGAGCGTCCTGCGGAGAGCTTTCCGCGCACGGTTCTAGTGACGAATGGAGTAAGAAGACAAGGTACAGTTTGACCAAGGGGGGGTTCTGTCATCTGGCCAGGGGGTAGACGCAGTGTCCCCATGCCCACAGGCAAGAGGAAGAGGGGGAACTGTTCAGGAAGTAATCTAACACAAAGCCTAGTATGCACCCCTGTCCGTTTTAACACTGGTTAATGACAATCTTTATATTACTCTACTTCATTAGACATTTCACCCTCTTCTTCTGTAGGCCAACTGCGCCCCCCTTCCGAGACAGAGAGTTTCCAGTTGGTCAAAAGTCCAGCGCCCCTAAAATTGACAAACTAGAAGGCTTGGTTGAGAAAGTCAATTTGCAACCACAGGCAACAAAAGCAATACTTTGATTTAAAGGAATTCAGTTGTGAACAGGGTAAATACTGCAGCAAAATACATGATACGGCAGAATACGTGAAACCGGCTCTAGACAAACAGATCACTTCTTAAGCACAAAAACGGTTGTTACATAATGAAGCTGGCCGCAATTATCTGAAATTGTCTAAAGACAAACTCTTACCCAATGTAGAATATAAAAAAAATAAAATAAAAAATCATTCAATAAGCACATATTAAACTATTAGCCTATCGACTAATTTTTGCTGCAATGCAAACCCTTCGTAACGCTTTGGAGGTGACGTTCGGAAGTTTCAATGTTCAACAGTAAAATGCCGAAAAATAACGAAGACAATACTTGTAACATTCAAAATGCTGAAAGCATCCAGTTTTTGGCTCAGAAGGAATCACCACAGCATTTTTTGCAGCAGGACTGTACTGCAGGACCTTTATTTTCACTCTTCTGATGGTACTGAAGGTCTTTTTGGTCCAAAAACATAGAGTGAGATCATACCTCCAGATGCCTCTTTTTGCACCTGCTCCCTGACCACTGGCGAGGTCAGATGGATGATCAGTTTCAGCATGGGCTCGTTCGTGCTAGTAACAATAATGGCAGCTTCTTGGATAGATGGAGTGATGACGTATTTCTCCTCAGTAACATCCTTTCAATGAGGAAAGTGAGAGAAGAAAGTTAACAACCCGCCTTGATTGGAATCAGTTCTACACATACACTACTCAAAAGTTTGTTGTTGATAGACTTTAAAGAAGTCTTGTATGCTCACCAAGGCTGCATTTATTTAATAATAAAAACAGTAATATGGTGAAATATTTGTATAATTAAAAGAAAACTTTTATATTGTAATATATTTAAAAATGTCATTTATTTTGAGTCTTCAGTGTCATGTTTCTTCAGATGTCACTTTAGGTTAAATTAATGTCTTTGCTGAATAAAAGTATTCATTCTTCCAAAAAAAAAAACAAAAACGTATTGACAAACTTTTGATTGGTAGTGTATACCTTGTCCTTTGCATTTACTGAACACATTATAAAATGTTATAATGTTTTCTAATATCAAGTGTAGTGTTGTTAGCTCTTTTGAACTTTTTCCTACATTTGAATACATTCAGCAGAAAGATGCCATTTTTTCCTCTTAATGGGTCTACTGAAACAAAAGCAGAGCTATTTGCACAGTCATTGTAACATGCTTATATAATGATAGCATTGAATAATAAAGGGTAAGAAAAACCTTTATGAATTCCGAAAGTTTTCCAGAGATCAGCCTGAGCAGAGAACTGGTGGGCATATCCCTGCAGAGCAGCACCAACTCTAACTCCAAGTCATCTTTCAGCAGAAGTCCTTTAGCCACCAGGCCCACTCTCAAAACACCACGCAGTTTACTTTGAGTTGAACCACTGCTGGGAAAACAGCATGGACTGTAAGACTATACTTCTAACAAAACTGTCATTTGCAATAGGGATAGCTCACCCCAATGTGAAAATTCTCTCATTTACTCACCCTCATACCATCCCCAATGTATATGACTATTTCTTCAAATAAATCACAAATGAAAATTAAGGGAAATAATCCATCTCTGTGAGTCCATAATGCCATTGAAAGACTGCTAATCATTTGACTCTTTTATATTATAAAAAAACAAAAAACATCAATTGTAATGGTAAACCATACAATGGCTGAATTAATGTCTTCTGAAGTGAAACGAGGTGTGTGTACCAGAAAATACAACTGTTTTTAACTATAAATCAATTTTCAGTCATATGATTGTTCACAAGAGGGACGTTTTATTCATTTTTTTTGCTTCAGAAGACACTGGCTATGTTTACAAGCACACCTTTTGTTTCAATCCGACCATAGTGTTTACATGAATGCTAAATAAAGTGATCGGGTTGATGTGCACGCATGTCAAGCTTCTAATCAGAATTGATTTTTTTGACATGCGCACTGCAGTTCCTCACTGTTTCTGCATACTATTCTTCTACATTGCTTCTTTATATTGACTTTGATATTTATCAAACAGTTAAAAAACCCTTTCCCGTGCAGAAAAAAAAAAAGTGTCTGTGGATGAGAGAATGAACCATGAGAGGACTGATGGGATGTTGTTCAGCTCCACTTCACAATGAGTGGTAGGAGAATATTAAAATAAGTAATTTATGACATTTTATTTAACAAATGCAGCTCGTTCAGAGCGCCATACGTCATTATGCCATCTCTACGTCATTGCGCATGTGCAGTCCTTTCCAGTTTAGGTTTTCAATCCGATCAAGTGTTTACATGTTCTCTCGATCGGATTAGAAAAGGAACAAACCACCCCTTTCAATCCGATCAATTTCATTCAGATCAAGCTAAATCGGAACGACTAAGGTGTTCACATGAAGCTCGTCAAACCGATTACTAATTAATTATTTGGTCACATGTAAATGTAGCCATTGATTTATCTACTAGGGTCGTATGCATTACCAAACAATCGCCGCGTGGTTTTTCAAGAGTCAAAAGAGCAAAAGACATTGAATGGCATTCACAGAGATGGATTATTTTCCTAAAAATCTTCGTTTGCATTTATCGGAAGAAAGAAAGTCATACACATCGGGATGATATGAGGGTGAGTAAATGAGAGAATTTTCATTTTTGGATGAACTTTACCTTTTAAAAAAGGTAGGGACACACCAAAACGACACCAACAAACTAGCGTCGGGGGGAAAAATCTGCACTTGAATACACTGAGTGAACTATAGCCGACTGTCAGCTAGCATGTGCGTTTTGCGTCTGCATGTAAAGGAGATAACTGTCTATTTTTGCAGACATATTCGTCATCCAAAAAAGGACACAGACACTGCAGGCTGCAAAAACTGTAAACAAAGAGGCGCGTGATTACCGTTTTGAATATCAATCGTGCTGATCACTTTCTTTATTCCACTCCGCCCCTGTTATTATTAAAATATTCGCCCCGGTACACTCTGTAAGATGATGCAAAATTAGAACAGCCTTCTGTCTGTACTGTCTTGACTTCTTTGTTTTCCGTTTTGCTATCATTCCCATTCACTGACGTGTTCACTAAACAGCCAACATCAGAGTTCTCTCACTGACGGCCCGACGCCGATTCTACATGTTGAATCGGCGCAAAACAACTGACGCCGTTCGACTAGAGTCAACGGTGCAGAACAAACCTATAAAAACTAAGTCGGCAGACTCTCAAAAACAGTCCGACGACCGATCGTTGGCTTGGTGTGTCCCTGGCTTCAAACATAAAATGAAAGGCAGCGACTTGCAAGTGTAAATGCACTAGGGCGAATGTCTTCTATGACTATCACCAATACCTTTCAGTGTCAGCGGCACTACTCTCTTTTTCATTTAACCAATCAGAGACAGACTTCAGGGCACGCTCCATATGAGACACCATGCTCTGCACTGCATCCAGCTGCTCTGCTGATGGGTACACAGTTGTGTGCTTGGCCTTTATATAGCGATCCTCATTCACAAATGTTCGCTGAGGTGGTGGCCTCATTGGTGGAAGCGGCTGTAACACAAGTTTAGAATTAATGAGACTTGAGTCAAAATGTTGCAAGTTGCACTTCAATTATTCATACGTTTCTCATTATTTTATGCAAACAATGTTGGAAACAAACATACTAGACTTTTAGAGAGTTATTCTGTGAGCGAAAATGAATTTACATTGTAACTTTAATATTTATTGGCGTGACATACCTCCCCTGAGTGCACGTTCTCATCTTCCCACTTCCTGTACTCAACGATGTAGTCATTGTACTGCCTGAGGTCTTCTTCATAACACAAGCAGTCATACCAATAACGCAACTCTTCATACCTGCAGCAAGAATTTAGTTTCATTGCATCTTTATGTACATACATTCAAACGATAAAACTTGGCTTGCTTTTTTTTGTTTAAATAATAATAAAGAAACGTATTTAAATACAACACTGATTTATTCCTTTGCACTTACAGGTTATATATATATATATATATATATATATATTAGTTGTAAGAATAGACTAGGTGTTTTACCGGTCGTAGTCCTGGGGGTGGAGGCGGTAACCCTCCTGCATGAGATTATCCCAGTATAGCAGCTCCTCATAGGCCTGGTGCTCGTCCCAGGAGGGTGGTGGATGAGGTGGAAGAGGTCCTTCCCTCCGCCTCTGAAAAGGTCCCATTTGAGCCATATCCTTCAAACAATGATCTGCACACAAGACGCACAATGTTCACAAACGATACAAAAACACGCGCGCATTAATAAACCAGTGGACATAAAGGCTTATCTTTTGTGTTCTAAAAATGGTTTTCTTAATAAAAACTAAAACGTCATAACACTACGAATGACAATAATAAAACGTGTAACGTTATTCATTACAAAACATATATTGCGTCTTAACAAAACATTCGTTATCGGCGAAGCACGCTAGCACGCACGCGAACGAGTCTTTTGGCAAACGAATGACACGAAACAACCATTCATATTTACCTGCACAGCTGCTAGTGTTACTAAAAACTCGTGGACGTCTTTAAGATCACGTAGACTTTAATATTGCGTGTCCGTGTATTTCTCTACAAATCTAAACAGATTTGTTGTACTCACCATTCGCTCAGTTTATTCAATGGAAGCGAATATGCTCAACTTCCGGGCCACGCTCTGACCCCGCAGCGCATGCGTACTCAAACTTCTCCACGCCTAGAGGAAGTATGTGTAACTGCATTCAGAGATTATAAAATGGCATTTAAGACAGCTTTTTTTTTTAACAGTATGAATGCAAAATATATATAATTACTATACCAGCTATTACTATTAGCCAGTGCTTTTTAAAGCATTGTATTGCTTGTTTGTTTTTACTTTATCTAGAGACATATAGAATTTCAACCACATAGGCCTGGTTTCACAGACATGGTTTAGATAAAGCCAGGATTAGACCTTAGTTAAATTAGGAAATTTAAGTATCTTTTATAAACGTCCCTTAGAAGAAGAAAAAAAACCCTATTGGTGTGCATCTTGAGACAAAACAATAGCACTGACATATAAGATATGTCAACAAACATACATTTTAGTCTGGGACTTACTTAAGTGAAACCGGGCAATAGTTTAGACATTTGCTGAAAAGCTTATATTAAACTATTTAATGGCAGATTCTGTGACAACTTACCTTATGTATTGCATCATGTTTACTCAATGTTGAATAACTAGTTAATTAAAAGAAATACCTAATCAGTGATCATTTGCAGTGCTGGGTTTGTTAAATTATTTATTTCTATAAGTTTGAGCATGTAGATTGGTTTAGTGTGCTTCATGTGGCAAATTAGTTATGAAGTAAAATAAAAAGTATAAAAACTTGTTTCATAATAGTTAGCAACAGAAATGGAATTCGCATATAGTAATTTGATTTATTTTGTATAATGCTTTTCGATGTAACATAACAACAAGCCTCCAGAAAATTGGAGGGATAACACAAAAAAATAAATTATACAATAATATAAACAATTATTATTCACATGAGCATTTTTGCACAGTAACATATATGCAAGATAAACATATGGGAAATCTCAGTCTCAGAAATATAAGTATATACCTCACAGTTAATATATTATTGATGATCATGCGGTATAAAATCTATGATAGGTTAATTTTAGGTGAACATTTCTCCTCAGTATTTTTTTAGTGCCACTTGTCACTGTCAGGTCGGGTTTCATGCCCAGGGCTGTCGTCTTGGGCAACAACTGGTGACAAATGAAAACATTGTCCCAGACCTAAAGCAACAAAACTGGCTGAATTAATGCTTCAATTATTTTCTTCAAAGACAGCAAATAATTACTGTTCTTTGTTACACTGGCATGAATGTTTCCAACCAAATCCTTAATATTAGTGCTGTATAGGGCGTAAAAGGAATGTTCATCTCATGCTTTATTTATCTTTGTGCAAATTTGCTTAAATAAATAACATGTCTTAACATGTGCACCACATGCTGAAATAAAAGGGGACCACTGAGATCCTCAATGGTATATCTGAATAACACCAAGGCCTTGCATTGTACACTCAGACTCTACTGACAGGATTCTTCTCTGAGCTTGGGAAGGAATGGATCTCCCAGCAGCGAAAAGTGCTGTCCTTAAAGTCTGTTTGACGTTTGGTGATGAGGTAAATCTTTTGGAGGATGGAACGACGGAGAAGAATGTAGACCCATGGGTCCAGTATCTGGTTCCAGGAAGCTATTCGCACCCCCGTTATCATCAGGGTCTTATAGGTGACAAGGTCATCTCCAATAGAGCCCTCATATGACTGTTTCACTGTAATTAGGCCAACAATCTAGAGTTAAAAGTCAAAGACAAAACACCATAAGGATTATGATATCACAAAATATTAGGACGTAACACCATCTCTAGTCTCGTGACACTTTGCAGACTCTGCTGTGTGCGTTCAAATAGTGTGAGTAGTGTGTTTTTATACTGAAAATTCCAAAAAGAAAAAAGTGTACTTCAAATACCCGGTTGATGCACTAAATTGTGCGAAAATGAAGTGTGGAATGTTGGACACTTTATGCACTTAACTGTCGCAGCTTTAATTATGTATCTGAGGGGGAGGGGCTACCACACCTTGAATATAACCTTATAAAACTCATAGACTGCATCTGAAATCCCATTCTCTCTTGAGGTATTTTGATAATTACTTCACGAGAGCTAAAATAATTATGTTCTATATAGTATGAATGTGTTTAGTATGAATAATCTGGACATACCTCGCCATGTTGTCATTATCATGTGACCTACCAGTGTCAGTTACGTCGCATTCACAAATCCTCTGCCGTGGACTCATGGGATAGTAAAGTGTCCATCATATGCACACTTCAGAATCTCGCCGGATGAAGGTTATCCGGGTACTTTTTGCCTACTCTTTTATAAGTACTGTGAATTTGGACACTTATTTTATCACATAATGTATTTTGCCTTCCCTAGTAGGGAAGTATGTGATTTAGGATGCAGCCATACACTACACCAGTGCTTCTCAAAAATGTCCTGGGGACAGCCCCACCACTGCACATTTTGGGATGTCTCCTCATCTAACACCCCTGACTCCACTCACCAGCTCATTAGATTGCAAGCCTTGAATTGGGTGTTGTTCAATGAGGGAGAAGTACAAAATGTGCAATGGTGGGGCTGTCCCTAGGACAGGTTTGAGAAGCACTGCACTAGACCAGGGGTGTCCAATCCTGCTCCTGGAGGGCCACTGTCCAGCAGAGTTCAGCTCCACCCCCAATTAAAGTGTCAGTTCACCCAAAAATGAAAATAATGTAATTTATTACACACCCTCATGCTGTTCCACACCCGTAAGACCTCCGTTCATCTTCGGAACACAAATTAAGATATTTAAGGCTCAGTGAGGCCTGCAAAGGGATCAATGTAATTTACACTCTCAAGATACATTAATGTACTAAAAACATATTTAAATCAGTCCATGTGAGTACAGTTGTTCAATATTAATATTATAAAGCGACGAGAATATTTTCTGTGCGCCAAAAAAACGAAATAACGACTTATATTGTGATAACCGATTTCAAAACACTGCTTCATGAAGCTTCGGAACGGAAACTAATCAGCGAGGTGCTCCGAACTGCTGAATCGACTCGCTGATTCGGTTATCACTATAATAATAATAATAATAATAATAATTTGTTACATTTATATAGCGCTTTTCTAGGCACTCAAAGCGCTTTACATATAGAAGGGGGAATCTCCTCAACCACCACCAATGTGCAGCATCCACCTGGATGATGCGACGGCAGCCATATTGTGCCAGAACGCCCACCACACACCAGCTGATTGGTGGAGAGGAGACAGAGTGATGAAGCCAATCTGTATATGGGGATGATTAGGAGGCCATGATGGAGAGGGGCCAATGGGCAAATTTGGCCAGGATGCCGGGGTTATACCCCTACTCTTTATCGAAGGACATCCTGGGATTTTTAATGCATAGCAGTTTTTTTGTCTCTTTATTTGTAGAAAGTTTGGTTTCAAGAATTGGAAAAAAACCCACTATAATGTGTTTATACTTCAGTAACTATGTATCAGCAATTACTGACAGTGAATCTGGATAAGGTATATAATAGCTCTAATTGTAACCTTTCATTAGAGCCCAAAATTATGACTGTAGAGTAAAGCATTCAAGAATAGCAGCATGTTATGTGTCTGTGGTTACAAAGGGTCATTTGGAGTCTCCAAGTGGCCTTTTTTGGGGAGCGCCTAGACATAAACTTAGATAAACATGTGTAAAACACTCATTATCCAAGGTATTGTTATCAAATTTTAAACTGGGTTTGGTAAGGCTTCATGCTGTGATCCCATTGTGTTTTCCAGCTAATACCTCCCAGCTGGAGTTATCTGCAGTCATGTTGTTACAAAAAAAAATGTAGGCGGAAATTTTTTACCCCTTTTTCAGTGTGTTCAAAGTTCTATTACTCAATAACAGTAAGACTTATAGTGATTATAGTGAAGAAACCTCAAAGTGTCCCCTTTCAAAAGAGACCAAAACCATGCATATACTCCAAATGGTTCAAGAACAGCAAGCAATTTAATTTGGGGAGGCCTTTTTTAGGCGTTGTTGGCAAAATTTGCACGACCGGGAAAAGGTTAATGACCACAGAGAGTCAGGACCTCGGTTTAACGTCTCATCCGAAGGACGGTGCTTGTTACAGTATAGTGTCCCAATCACTATACTGGGGTGTTAGGACCCACACAGACCACAGGGTGAGCACCCCCTGCTGGATATAAGTTGTTATTTAGTTTTTTTTTTTGGCGCACAAAAAATATTCTCATCGCTTTATAATATTAATATTGAACCACTGTACTCACATGGACTGATTTAAATATGTTTTTAGTACATTGATGGATCTTGAGAGTGTAAATTACATTGATGCCTATGCAGGCCTCACTGAGCCCTCGGATTTCAACAAAAATATCTTAACCCTCAATCTGTCCTTGGGGTCAATATGCCCCCAATCGACTTTTCATTAGTAAAAAAAAATGGTTCCCTTCATCTCTGAGGAATAAAATTTTGTGACTTTTCCTACTTTATCTATATATACATACACAAAAAAAAACTGGGCTTGATTCGGTTGTTCTGAAGGTATGTAAAAATTTACTTAATGTTGTCTTTGGGGTCAATATGACCCCAATTGAAAATGAATGGGAAATGCAAAAAAAAGACTTTTTTTTCCATTTGTCCCAAAAAAAAAAATCAATAAACCCAGCATAAATCTGAAAATTTTTACACCGAAATGAAGGATTGGTACTTGAGCACAAATGCAATGTAGAAATTACATGCTCACACACACACACACACACACACGTGCGCACACACAAACACACACATGTAGGACTGCCACAGAGAGCATTTGTATAGAATTTGGCAAATAAAATCAGCCACAAATGTAGAAAAAAGATATAAAAGGGTGAGGCCTAATGCCCAAACATGCACACACACGCAAACACTCTCTCTCTCTCACACACACACACACACACACACACACACACACACACACACACACACACACACACACACACACACACACACACACACACACACACACACACACACACACACACACACACACACACACACACACACACACACACACACACACACACACACACACACACACACACACATAAAGACCATAGACTGTAAAAAAATGATAAAGAAACATTGAGACAAATACACTCACTCTCTCTCACACACACACACACACACACACACACACACACACACGCACGCGCATGCACATTCACACACACACACACACACACACACACACACACACACACACACACACACACACACACACACACACACACACACACACACACACACACACACACTCTCAGAGAGAGCAAGAGAGAGATCAAATGGAGATGAAAACAACTGACCTTTTCCACTTTGAGAAAGTTTATGTTGAGATCAGTGGCGGCTACTGGTCTGTCAGAGAGGGGAAGCTCATTTTCGGCCTACATCATAAAATTGTCTATTTATTTAAAAGTAAATTCTGCCCTACGTAGCATAGCCTACTAACGTTATATGAATGAATGAATGAAGGAATGAATGAATGAACAAGGAATGTGGTGTATAATTGTGTGAAATGTATGATGAAAATCAAGCAATTTCGCCAAGCAAATATCAAAGAAATAGGTTGCAGCAGTTTTTATTTCGACTGAACTTGAGAAATCCGCGATGGGACTGAGCGCGAATAGCTTCAGTGATTCCTTATAGTACATGGCAAAGCCCTGCAAAGAGTGGTGCGCTTATCCGAGCGCATCTCAGGCTCAGCTCTCCCGTCTCTGCAGGACATCTACACCAAACGCTGCAGAGGTAGAGCTACTAAAATCATCAGAGACATTAATCACCCTGCAAACTCTCACTTCACCCTGCTGCCATCTGGTAAGCGCTTCCGTAGCCTGATGGCAAAGACTGAAAGACTCAGGAGG
Organism: Gobio gobio; assembly: GCF_949357685.1. Classification (NCBI taxonomy): domain Eukaryota; kingdom Metazoa; phylum Chordata; class Actinopteri; order Cypriniformes; family Gobionidae; genus Gobio; species Gobio gobio. The sequence continues at coordinate 40,870,676 of NC_137110.1, read as the reverse complement.
AGTTTCTTCCCCCAGGCCATCAGACTCCTGAACTCAGTCACGTGACTTCACTTCACCCCGCACACGCATAAACATACAGTTTTTTAACATTAACATTCACATACTGCCATTGCACTGCACTTTACTTTCCTATTGTTACTGCGTAACAACCTGTAATAAACCTTGCACATTATACTTCTTTATATATACATATATATATATTTATGTTAACCACTTATTTCTAAGTCTACAGTTTATCTCACTTATCATATCCACTTATTTTTTTATATTTTTTATATTTTAATTTTTATATTTTTATTTTTATCTTATTTCCTATTTTTATCTTTTACTTGATTTATTTATAATTCTACTTATGTTAATACTTTTTATTCTAATTTTATTCTATTTCTATTTTAATTTCTTGTAACTGTTATTTGCACTGTCCATGGAGCGGACCTGTTTACATTTCACTGCCAGTTGTATATTGTGTATATAACTGTGTATGTGACAAATAAAACTCTTGAATCTTGAATCTTGAAAAGAATCGCTGTCAGTCAAAAGGAGATGCAGTCTTTCGACAGACCCTCCAATCATCACGCAGAAGCTCGGAGTCCGGGCCAGCCCACTCCCCATTCACCCCCAGAGACGCTGAGCGTCCGTGGGCGGGACATAATCGCAGCGTTTATCCAATGACCGTCTAGTTTCGAAGCGCTGAAAAAAAACGTTCAAAGCAGCCCCATTGAAGTCAATGGACGCTGGGCTTCAATAGGGAAATGCACTGTGATGCTGCGGGAATGTATGAGAAGGAAATCGAGTCAGCCGACCTGCTATATGTAACTGATTCTGAACAAACTCGTCTTTGAGATGAACGTTTTCTAACGCATTTTTTGTCAATAAAATGTTAATACAATAGTACATATTTGACCATTAATTTTGTAACATTATAAGGGAAGCCGAGCTTCCCTTGCAGTCTTAAAGAAATCGCCACTGGTTGAGATGTAAGAGTTGCATATATGTTTTGAAAACATAGTTGTTCCCACGCAAAATAAATAAAAGAGTGCCTTTGGTGTCCTGCACGTGGATCATTCTGTGCTGGCAGTATGGCAAAGAGGTAGGCCTACACACTTCTTGAGACCCTGGACTATGTGCTGAATTCCAAAAAATGTGCTGAAAACTGGAAGACCGGGGACTCTGAGCCAGAGGATTGCTATCCCTTTTACCCGTTTAATTCTGGATAATGCTGTTGGTTTTATTTACACATTATTTATTTTATCTACATTCTAAAGTTAAATTATTATTTTTAAAATCAATAATATGCAACTATAATCTGACTCTGAGTCTTTTGACCTTTAGGTGTGGCTTTTGTGGCCTTTATAAACAAGGTGGCCACATCCAGTAAAATGAATGGGTTTCAATGGCCCTCTGGTGGTCAAAACAAGTTATTGCTTAAACTGTTATACCCATAGGAATAAATCCAACCACCAGATGGCAGGATTCTACACCCAACACCTAGATCAATATCCAGAAACAATTTAAATTAAATTTAGATCATCATTTAAGTGATTTTTTCATAAAAAATTGATATTTCTCATGCAAGCTAATGGTGTAGTTGCAGATTTTTGTGGTAAATTGGTACAAAAGTACTTCAAATCTCTCAAAACACAGCATTAATGTATAGATAAGGAGTAAACAAAAAAAATGATATATTATTTGTATTATTGAAAACGTATATATTTTTTACAATTACGCTTTCAATTTTGGGGTCATACTGACCCCAAAGACAACATTTGTAAACAGTAAATGAAGACCATTTGAGGGTTAATTTGTGTTCCGAAGCTGAACGGAGGTCTTACGGGTGTGGAACGGCATGAGGGTGAGGAATAAATTACATTATTTTCATTTTTGGGTGAACTAACCCTTTAAACACACCGGAATCAACTCTGATTCCAATTTTTCAATCGCAAATCCAATTCTGAGGAAAACATTTTTCTCCTTAGAATTGAGAGTTTTATCTCATGATTCAGACTTTAGAACTCGCAATTGCGAGTTATAAAGTCAGAATTGTGTGATAGAATTGCGTGGTATAATAATGTCACAATTGCGTGTTATAAAGTCAGAATTGCGTGGTATAAAGTCAGAATTGCGTGGTATAAACTCCGAATTGTGTTGTATAATGTCGCAATTGCGTGTCATAAAGTCAGAATTGTGTGGTATAATGTCACAATTGCGTGTCATAAAGTCAGAATTGCGTGATAGAATTGCATTGTATAAAAGGTCCGAATTGCGTGGTATAAAGTCAGAATTGCGTGGTATAAAGTCAGAATTGTGTGGTATAATGTCGCAATTGCGTGTTATAAGGTCAGAATTGCGTGATAGAATTGTGTGGTATAAAAGGTCCAAATTGTGTGGTATAATGTCGCAATTGCGTGTCATAAAGTCAGAATTGCGTGATAGAATTGTGTGGTATAAAAGGTCCAAATCAGAACATGTTAAGGGCTATATAGCACCAAAAGTCCTTTTAGAGTGTACTTTCCTCTAGAGTTTATCTCCAACCGTGATCAAACACACCTGAATAAGATAATCAAGGTTTTCAGGATTATTAGAAAGTTACAGGCAGATGAGATTGATCAAGGTTGGAGGCACTAATCTGCAGTAAAGTGCATGGACCTCGAGGGCCAGAGTGTAGAACCCCAGTTGAATTATTGCCATTGCTCATACTTACCAGAAGAGGGCTCCAACAGATACAAGATGTGACCATTATGCCCACAAGTTGCACCACCATCTCGATATCATGGGATCTGGCTGATCGACGGTTACAGGGTTTCTTTCGTATCCTCGCTAACACCAGAGTTAGTCCACTTATGGTGTTACAGACCAAAGCAACAGCAAGGGATGTCAACCCCAGTCCTGAGAACAACAAAACAAAAGCCACGTCTGCCTTCTCTGTATCCTCCAGCACTTTAATGAAACACCAGGTTCCAGGGTGCTGGTAGGTGTATGAACCCAGATGAAAGCAGGGCAGAAGGGCAACGCAAAGAGCTGCTAACCAGATAACAGAAAGAGAGAGTTTAGTCCTTGTGGTCGTAACCAGTGAAGCATGGAGCAGCGGCTTTGTCACACCCAAACATCTCTCAGCTGCCATGGCACAACCAAGAAAGAGCGGACACAGTCCGAAAAACACCATGCTGCCCCCAAGAAACTGGCATAATGGGTCCGCCCTGTTGTATTCTTCAGAGGGTACACCTCCAGAAAGATACAGCCTTATGACTATTGAACCAGGTATGACATGTCCCAAAAAGTCTGTGGCCACCAGCGAGCTGGCGAACAGGAGAAAGGCTTTGGATCGTCGACGTAGACGGGCATATGCGTTTGCCAGGATGAGTAAAGCCACGATGTTAGACAGGATCCCCAGGGTCATCGACAGCATTGCAGCTATGGGGCCGCTCAGGATTGGTCTCTCCGAGGTGACATTCTCGGAATCGACAAGTGATGGAGAAGTCGCCTGTCCTTCCCACTGACTGTGATTGGAAAATGGGTTGAGTGGCGCAGCGCCTGATGAATTGCCGTGATGCATGGCTAACTCGGTGGAGTGTTTAGCTGCGGGGCTCCCATCTTCATGTAGAGCTGTTGGAAGAGTGGAGAAATGTATCTTAGTACAGATAGTTTGAAAGACCACATTAATTCAATATTTAAATTAGATTGTAGCGTGTTAACTTTAAGGCCATCTACCCAGCTAATAGGGAACATCCTCAGAACATTCTGGCAAATGTTACTCAAGTAACATTAATAAAATGATTATTCATAAGTTATCTGGTCTTTAATAATGCTCTCAAAACATTAGCACAAAAACATTATCTATAGTTTTAAATGTAAATGTTTGAAATGTAACTACTTGTTTCAGAATGTTAGGAGAGCATTCAAATGTAACTTTCCCATGATGTTTGCAAAATGAAAAGATGTAATGTTTTCTTAACATTCGTATAACCAAAAACAATCTTTAAAAAAACAACAAAAAAACTGGACATATAGCTGGGTATTCACCTAATTTTTAAGAGTGGGTGTTACTATTTGTAACTTAAATATACAAGACTTCCGGTGTCATCAACTTCCAGTTATTTAGCTGGTGTTTGTTTATAGTAATCATAAACATACTGGTTTGTAGTGCAAATAGTTATAACGTTTACTGCACTTTGTCATTCTTCGAGTAATTTACCTATAGCAGAAGTCTTGCACATTCACAGAAAGTAGCTTCCGTGTTGCAAAATAAGGTGGATATGCTGATATACCAGTTCACTTTTAGTAGATGCATTTAAAATGTAAAATCTCTCACTTTCTACTTTACAACTTTCTGAATACTTAAAACATGTGTTTTGTGTTATACATTTTCTTTCTTATAGACAGGCCACTTATGATGAACTCTGATTCATCATGTGCCTTTCTACCAACATTATTATGATGGTAGCCTAGTTATCAGTATATTAGGGTTAAATACCATTTAAGGGCAAAAAGCTAATTTTGATGGTTTAAGTATGCCATCCTGCCCTTTAACATGCCCCAACCAAACTTCAATATGCCATACTTTGATATTGCCATCTAAAAAAATAGGCCTAAAAGAATTTAAGGTAAATTAGGGGAGACCTCAGGGCCACACCAAATGTTGATGGCTGAGAGAAACCGACATGTACTGACAAAGGCTCTTGCAGCCACAAATCGTTTAAAAACATTCCTCGAGGATCATACGCCTGGGGATGACCTCCCGATGTTTTTCTTTCGTCCTGTCAACAACTCTCTTGAAGAATGCAACTGTGAGTCATATTTAGTTGGTTGCGTGGATGCATTAAAATCCAGAAAGATAAAAACAAGTTGCATTTTGCAACAAGTTCCTATGACACAGCATCTTTGTACAACTCAGTGAAGACCCATGCAATGCTTACCGTCATTAACGAATATCCATTGTGATTAAAATGTCAGAAACCACGAAGACTGCCTGCGAGTGTAAAAGTTAAAAACTAATTTCGTAGGCTGTTCTATTTTGTAAACAAAATAAATATTTCATTTGATATAGCTACAAAGTGAACGTTACCTTTAACTAGTAAAAAAAAAAAAAGTAAATTAGGCTGCTGTTAAAAATTAAAAAGATTACAAAGTTATATGAGTAACCGGTGGACGCAGAAGAAAAGGGTGCATCGCCATATCCATATATTCCATACGAGCGCCTGGTCATCTTTACTTCAGTAGCAAAAAAGGTAGAGCAGTAGGTTCACCTAGGTTCAAAAATTGTTTCCCATAAGAGGATAACATGGTTTTAAATGACGAAATGCAAACTGAGAGATTCGTAGTCGCGGCGGTACATTCCACCAGGAGACGCGCGCGCCCGGATCAGCCGTTTCAGTACAGTGTGTTTCTGACGGAAACATGCGGGTGACTATATAACCCCTCCCTGATGAAGTTCACTGCTCTTAGGTGAGTGTGAATCACTCTTACCGCTTGAGAGATGCAAGTGTTTGAGAGAAATCTCAAATCATTTATTATTATCATTTTTTAAGAATATGGGTTCATGAGAAGATAGAAGTCATATAGCCAATAGCCTACAGTACAACACTTGAGCAATTCAGACGTTGGCTTATTCTAATAGTTATTTATAAATTACATAATTATATAAGCGATTTGCCTATTAATAATGATAAACACAGACAGGTGTCTGTGTTTGCTTATTTTTTTTTAATCTGGCAAACTAGAGTGGCTCCACACTTGTGGTTTGGATTTTGACTAACAGCACACATTTTCACATGGGGATATATTAAAGGAGGCAAAAGAAAACATGATGTTGACCACAGACAGAAGTGACCATGGGTGTATAAAGCAATGATTTCTTCTCAAAGACTGAACAGCGAATATGCATTTAAGCACTTTAATAATATATTGAAGCAATATGATTGAATTAAATCAAAACTCTCACCAATATGCAGAATTGAATGGGGATGGTTGTCACACAGGCTATTACTCATTAGGGTTTGAAATTGTGTGCATCCTGGTGGTCTTGCTCAACACATTCAATACAATATTTTTTGTGCATTCTGTCCTCCAAACTAAAATGGATATAGTTATTGTGTAAACAACACAACCACAGTAAATAAACACAGAAATACATTTTGGCAAGACTATATAATGTGTAATATGGTTTTTATGTAATACGCTATAGAAAAATATGTATATTTGGACTGATCGCTTCTCAGAACAAGTAGTGAAATCATGAATTGGTTTTTGTCATTTTACTGTTCAAATTTAGCTGAAACGCCCATAAAAGGCTGTTCAGTGAAAGGTTATATTGTGTCAACTTGCCCAAGAGGCACAAAAATGTTGCTGTCAAAAAAGGTCAATGTCTGTTGCATGACCTGTATCTTTTTGGTGGGAATAGTGGAAATAGAATGTTTGTAGCCAATATTTTAAGGTATGTGTAAAAAACAAAAAACAAACAAAAAACAAAAACAAAAATTCTCTCAAGTGTGACAGTTTTCCCTATTTGCCTTTGAATTGATGCACATTTGCAAGATTGTATAATGAAGTATAATGGGTGATTACCTGCCCCAGATAAGAAAAAAACATGAATTATTTAAATTAAAATGGAGGTTTCAAGTATTATTTACCTTCTGTGGTTGGTGCTTTTCTTTAAACAAAGATGACTAGCAAAAAGGAAAAAAGAAAAAGGTAACACTTTACAATAAGGTTTCATTAGTTAACAACATTAGTTCACATGAACTAATAATGAACTGCACTTATAAATAATTGATTTATCTTTATTAATGTGAATTTCAACATTTAATAATACATTATTAAAATCTTGTTAATTAACATTAGTTAATGCACTGTGAACTAACATGAACAAACCATGAACAGCTGTATTTTTATTAACTAACGTTAACAAAGATTAACTAAAACAGTAACAAATGTACTGCTCATGGTTAGTTCATGTTAGTTAATACATTAACTAATGTTAACTAATGAAACCTTATTGTAAAGTGTTACCACATTAATGATAATGCATTAATGAACATGAACTAACAATGAGCAACACATTTGTTACAGTATTTATTGATATTTGTTAATACAAATCCAGTTGTTGATTGTTCATGTGAGTTCACAGTGCATTAACTAATGTTAACAAATACAACTTTAGATTTTAATAATGTAGGCTATTAGTAAATGTTGAAATGAACATTAAGATTAATAAATGCTGTAGAAGTATTGTTCATTCTCAGTTCATGTTAACCAATGAAACCTTATTGTAAATGTTACCAAAAATGTTTTACAGCAAGGAGCTTGGAATTGATTGATTCATAAAACAGGGTCACTTATCAGCCACATCAATGTTGAAGTTTTGAACCTCCCAAGTTTCTCATTATGTCATCAGACAGGGGTTTTGCTTGTGAGAAGCTCATTATTAGACTATTGACACTGGAACGCTAAAATGGACAGATGAAGAGTGTCATTTTCTTTGTCAAGTTAAAGATTTGGTGTTCAGAAATGTCTGGTGTTTTCAGCTATAGCAGAGATTTTCCATTTAGTATATAGCACTATTCCCCCATTGTCAGTAAGGGTGCAGGAATACACGAAGATGATTCAAAACAGAGTTTAATAAAAATCCAACAAGCTAATCAACAGAAGGTTCAGAACTGATGCAACTTACACACACGCCAACTTAAATGAGACTGGACAAACACTGAGTGAAGGCAAGTAATTTACATAGACATAAAATGATGAACAGCTGTGATGAAGTGTCCATGGAAACTGATGAGTGGCGGGAAACTCAAACAAAAGGAACACGCGATTTATGAAAACAAACTAAGTCCATGAACACAAAACTAACAAACAATTGATATATCGTAACAGAACGCCCCGCCCTGGAAGGCGCGACCTTGCAGCATGGAGATGGTGGTGACAGGAGCAAAGGGATGATGATAGAAGGCAACAAAGGGATGGTGACAGGATGAAGAAACCTCTGCGGCAATGAGAGAGTGCCCGATCATGGCAGTGATGACAGCCCACAGCGGAGTCGACAGAGAGAGGAGCCAAGGTGTTGCTGTGGCTGCCGACATTTTGGTGACGACCAACGGAGGCAAAGGATCCCAGGATGCAGACGGAGAGCCGATGTTACGGAGCGACATCGCTGACAAGCGCCTGAGGCGGAGCCAGAGTGCCCCGGGACTGAGGCAAAGCCGGTGTGACAGAGGACAGAGGCGGAGCCGGAGGGACCCACTGTAGCCTTAGGGGTGGAGGGACCGAGTGCAGCGGAAGGCTTGCAAGTCCGTGGTGGAAATATGATGACTGACGAAGGGGGAGTCGGTGGGACAAGGGAACCCGGAGAAGCCGCAAGGTTGAGGGTCTCTGTTGGAGCGGAGGGTGGCAGGAGCCAAGGCAAAGCCAACAGGTCGACGGGCTGAGGTGGAGCGAAGGGATCAGGGGTTAGGGTCAGAGGCGGAGCCACAGGATCCTCTCGCTCGGGTGAGGCTGGTGGTTATACGACCTGCGACTTTACGTCACAGCAAGGCATTCCCAGGGAAGACGAAGGGCTGCAGGCTTCCAGCAGAGGCGGGGCTGGAGGACTGGCTGAGTTTTGAGGCGAAGGAGGTAATTTTGACGCAATCAATAACGGTAATTCCAATTCCCAACAGGTCAATTAAACGGTGTCAGTGCTGTCTTGAAACAGCGAGGATTCAGAACAGACAGATAATATCATGTGGGAGGCAGTTCCTCTGTGTCCAAATCCATCAGCCAGTCCTCGTTGTCCAATTTCACCAGAATTCCCTGCCACTGACGTTGCTAGCTCATACCCCTGGTCAGACTGACACTCTAGGCCTAGGGCACCCGCTCCGGGGCAATGGTCTGCGCTGTCCCTTCTTCTTTGGGCTCTGGCTCACTCATTGTGGCGGTTGCTTTCTGTCTGTGAGGGATTCTAGCAAAGTCTCCACGGTCGAGGGTGGTGGTGGGATGGGCTCTGGCTGTGTCCTGGATCAAGGACAGACGCCTGAGGTGTCTGGGAGGTCTACTAGGGTGGTGGTAGTTGGCCCCGATCCAGAACAGCGATTTGAGGGTCTTGTCATCGTAGGGGCAGGTGACGGCAAGATGGCAGAATTGTTCAGTGTAACAAAAACAACAACAACAACAACAGCAACAACCTTTTGGCCAATCACAGCAAATTTTGCTGCATAATCCATTTCAGTCCGGTCTTCAGTCAGTAAGGGTGCAGGAATACATGAGGAAGAAGAAGATGAAGACGAAGATTCAAAACATTGACTTTAACAAAAATCCAACAAGCTAATCCACAGATGGTCCCAAACTGACACAGCTTACACACACGCCAACTTAAACGAAACCGGACAAATGAATGAAGGTGAGAAACTTAAATACACATGGTGATTAACTAAATGACCAACAGCTGTGATGAAGATTAGTGTCCATGGAAACAAATTAAAAGTCCATTAAAACGAAACTAACAAACACAACTGATATATATATATATATATATATAGTAACACCCATTCACTTAATAATCTTGTGAATGTAGCCATTTGGATTCTGTTTGATTTCAGTCTCCAAGACCAAGTCTGAAGGCTCTGACAGCGACCAAAGCTTTATTTATTTATTTACAAGAAAAAAAAACACATGCTGCTTCCACTCTTCCCATGTCAATCTGCAGATAACCGAACCAACAAATTGAGAGCAGAATAATGTTTGAAAAGCACACCAAAGAGTCAATCCAGATCAAAAATGCATTAATGTTGGAAATCAAGGATGTGCTCAAAGATGTGTTTTATGAGTGCTAAGAGTGTGCAATTGTGCAGGTCTTAAATGTAGACATGAAGACTTCAGATGGAAAAGCCTCTAAGTCCATGGCTTCTATGTATAGGTTTCTACCTAAGTACCGGTACTTCTGAATGGGCTGAGGCTGGGATTTAGTGGGTTTGAAGTGAAAGTATTTTATGAACGTATACTATATGCGGAGAGCATTCACTCAGTATCGTCATCTCATTTTTGACCGAAGTGGTTTTTAGAGGCTTTTGCATCTGAACTCTTCACATATTCATTTTAATTTTAACAGGAATTTATTCTTTAATATAAAGGAATAGCTGATAAACAGATGTTCAACACATTTGAAACTTAAATTTATAGGAAGAGTTAAAAAATGTGTTTTTACTCACGCTCATGTCATTCTAAATCTTTATGAATTCCTTTATTTTTGTGGAACACAAAAGCATATCCAAACGGCTCTTTTCCATACAATTAAAATAAATGTTGACAGAACTTTCATTTTTGGGTTAGCTATTTAAAAAAATATATTAATTATTATGTATTAAGTTTGAGTCCCACTAGTGCTGCAGTGTTATAGTGGTAGACATCTTGGAATGAAAATGTATTATTTTTAATATTTTCAATTTGCTGAGGAAGAATAATCTTTAATAAAGTTTGACTCTAATGAAGTTAGACTGTGGAATGAGGGTGTAGGCCAAATGGTAAGATAATTTCTTTAATAAACATAACAAAATTGCAGCCTGAAATGAAAATATTTAGCAAAACTTTGAGACTGGACCGAGAGCAGGTTTGGTTTAGATCCCCAGAGTACTCAAAGGGCACAAGTCAGGAAAAGACAGTGGCTCCCAATTTTCCGAAGATGTGGAACATTGTTCACTACTTGCCAGACATTACAAATCAACCCAGATGCATATTTTTTCCCTCTGGCACAAGAAGTAAAAACAGGTATTTATCCTGGCATGCACATGGACATGCTGATCCAGAAGTGGATCTATGTGGATTGGAATGTGGTCTCTGTTGATCGGCATGGTTTCATGTAATCTGCATCGTAATAATAATAGGCTCATTTTGTTTTGCTGTATTCTGCTTTTTGGTTTTTGCTGATTGCTCATTTGTTTGCTCTAGATCGAGGAATTTTGGATAAGATCCCATTGGAGCTGAAACAAGACACAAGGAATGAGCTGTGGGTAGAACTACTGCAGACACAGACAGGTTTGACGTTATACATCTGTTTTTGTTCGCTCATTTAAATAAAGCGATCAAGGGTCTCAGTAATATGATTTCTAAAAGGGCAGAGTCTTCCACTGATCTGTCTCTGTGACATTCACAGTAAGGAAAACAACTAAAGCTATTTCCTTAACCAATTAGCAAAGCATTTACAGATGAGCGCAAACTAAATGTCTTCTCTATGAGGCAGATGTGGAAGAAACTAAGGTGCCAGATGGATTCTTGGAGTCTTGCAATCGCTTTAAGATTGACAACTCCAACTATTCAGTGATGGCACACGTAGATGCCTGGATTCAATTTTTTTTGCATATCAGCATGATTATGCCATCATTTCAGAAACGTCTTGTCACTCACAAATGTAAAACAAAACAAAAGGAATATATAATTGCTCTGAATTACTTGAAAGACGCATGCGTTACTGTCAAGTTAATTCTTAAAAAATTACAAAACTAAAGCCTGAATCACATAAAATAACCATCAATATTGTGTAAATAGGTCAGGAAGATTTCTAAAAATAATTCTTGCTGTTAACCTTTTATCCTCTGTATGGCCACAGGCTGAATCTTTGGTTTGAAAGCAAGAGACAGGCAAAACCAACCATTTGATCAGCAGCCCAAAATTCCACCCAGCCATGAATCTTTCACAAATCAAATGTGGTTCACCACATTCACATAAAAATGTCAAGGCTTTGAAAACGCTCCCCCCCCAATTCTATTGCCTGGCCCACCAAACAGAATGCCAATGTGATGTGGTGTGGAGGGGTCAAGAAGTATGAGAGAAACCACAGGTTCCCATGGACTACAACAAGGCTGATCTTGGTCACTTGCTCTCAACAGGACGACTTGGACAACATTTCCAGTTTTCCAAAAATAGAATATAAAGTAAAATGCTTTTTCTAATATTACCTTTCATGTATAGCTGTTTGCAAATGTAAAAGGTCTGCAAAGTTTTAAAGTGCCCCTATTGGGCTATTTTTAAGGCTCCTATTTTTGTTTTGGAGTCTCCTACAACAGGTTTACATGCATCAAAGGTCAAAAAACTGTATCAGATTGCCCAGTCTGTTGTGATTGGTCTACTGCGTACAACGCGTATTTCGGAAACTAAAAATTACCATAACTGAACTTCAGCTCCGTCCGGAGGCTTCCTAAAGCTCAGCGACTGGACACACTGTAAGGACAGTAACGATGAAGTCAGTTTCAATCCGAACGCTTCTCAGTGATACGCTACTCATTTTGAGGTACATTATGAGATGTTGCAACTGTAATTCCTCACCATCAGCATTAACAAGAATATGTCCATCAACAAACCGGTGTTTATATTTCTAATTTATTGCAGTGCACATGCGGGAACTGTATCAATAACAGTATCAAAACACAGTTTTAGGTAATAGTGGCCCACAGCTGATTAGCAGAAGTATTTCATTAATAATGTGAGTTAACCGGTTAGCCGGAAACTTACACAATATAAAACACAAAACTACGTATCTTGAACACCCGGTCAAAAATATATACATCAATAATTATTCATACTTACAGGTTGTGATTGAGGAGCAAGCTGGTCCAAACAAACTGACCAATCTTTCAAGAGCAAGCATTTTGTGAATCCTGTATTGAACTCAGAGATTTGAGAAGCAGGCGTCAGTAAAATTATGTGTTTGAGGGTGGGTCAAGTTTGGATAATGTACAACATAGATGGGCATTATGCAAATGTATTTTCTAGTAACCATCAAACAGTGGGATTCGAATAACAGATGACTGGCATTATGCAAATTTGTTACATTATTATGTAGGTTATAACAGAAGGCTGGCATTATGCAAATTTGTTACATTATTATGTAGGTTTGTAAAAGGACTTGAATTGCTGACGACTCGTTGCGACAGTTCAGAATCGATTCTTTCTTTTGGGAGACAATAACTTTATTTATCGTGCACTTTCGACTTTACAACTTTGCAGAATGTTTACATTCACAAACAGCAATATTCCACACGACATGAAAGGGAATATTCAAGAAACCATAGGGGTGTCAGAATAAGTCTCGGAGTCAGATGCAAGTTCTCAATGTTTATTATAGAGGAATAAAGAGAGCGTCAGATGAATCACAAAGTCACAGTCCACGGCACAGAGACCACCCGCGGCGTCCCACGAAGTAATCCACTCTGGTCGGTGACCGGGAAGAAATCCTCACACGGCGAGAGACTGACGATAACCTCAGAACACTGGACGGAAGGCAAAACAACGTCCGACAGAAAAAGGTAGCTCACAGGAACCTGGATGATACTGGATCTCGCCTGAAAACAAAGCGCACCAGTAATACCAGAAAACAGAGCAAAGTTCACTCGAGGTCAAGTTCACAATATCCACAGGCGGGTAAACTCTGGGCTAAGACGAGCCTCCAGATGCCTGCGACCGAACCTGAAAAAACAGAAAGAGCTACCGACTGGACTCGGACAGCGAGACTGAAACCAACCAAGACAATGAGCACGCGACGAGAGACAGGACAGAGTGCTATAAAAAGAGAACAGCTGATGAGACACGACAGGTGAACAATTACTGAAACGAGTGGGAGGAGCCAGTGAACCAGTGAGGAACCACCACCAACAGGTAAGACATACATACACACACGATCACCCAGGAGTCCTGACAGTATCCCCCCCCCCATGACCGGCACCGGACGGGCATGGAGGAGACTCACCCTGTCGCCGACGGAGATCCTCGATCAGACCAGGGTCCAGTATATCCCGGGCCGGAACCCAAGACCTCTCCTCCGGACCGTAACCCTCCCAGTCCACTAAATACTGAAAACCTCTGCCCCTGCGACGAGAATCTAGTAATCTCCTAACAGTATAGGCAGGAGCACCATCCACTAGACGAGGGGCGGGGGGTTTAGGGGCAGAGACAGGGGGATTGTTCCGGGCAAAAATCACAGGTTTAACCCTGGATACATGAAAAACTGGGTGAACCCGACCAAGAATAGGAGGTAACTTAAGCTTGACCGCTACCGGATTAATGACCTTAGATATACTGTATGGCCCAATGAAACGAGGAGCCAGCTTACGAGAAGGCTCACGGAGAGGCAGATCCTTGGTGGAAAGCCATACCTTTTGTCCACACACATAACGGGGTGGAGGTCGCCGGTGACGATCAGCCGCAGCTTTGGTTCGTCTGGAGTTTTGCAACAAGAGTGATTTAGCTTTCTTCCAAGTGCGTCTGCACCTGCGCACGAAAGCTAAAGCAGACGGAACCGCTGCGTCGGGCTCCTGTGATGGGAAAAGAGGAGGTTGATAACCGACAGATAATTCAAACGGAGACAAATTAGTGGATGCGACGGGAAGAGAATTATGAGAATACTCGACCCAAGGAAGCTGTTGGCACCAAGAATTCGGATATTTAGACGACAGACAGCGAAGCGTTCGACCGAGATCCTGATTAGCCCGTTCGCATTGCCCATTGGTCTGCGGATGATAACCAGAAGACAGGCTGGCAGTAGCGCCGATCTGTCTACAAAACTCCTGCCAAAAACGAGAGATGAACTGAGGACCCCTATCTGAAACTACATCAGTCGGAATACCGTGTAACCGAAAGACGTGATTAATCAAAACCTGAGCCATCTCCTTGGCAGAAGGAAGTTTAGGCAGGGGAATAAAATGAACCGCTTTGGAAAAACGATCCACCACAGTCAATACGACAGTGTTACCATTCGACGCCGGTAAGCCGGTGACAAAATCAAGGGCTATATGAGACCAGGGGCGGGAGGGGACGGGCAAAGATTTAAGCAGACCAGCGGGAGGTTGATTAGATGCTTTATTACAAGCACAGACTGAACAGGCTAATACGAACTGTCTGACGTCCGAAGTCATAGAAGACCACCAAAAACGTTGACGGATGGCAGCCAACGTTCTCCGAATTCCTGGATGGCCGACAAACTTGGATTCGTGACCCCACCGGATGACATCGGAACGTAGGCGCTCAGGAACCCATAGACAACCCGCCGGACACCCCTCCGGAACTTCCCCCTCTCGGCCGGCCTCTCTCACCCGCTGCTCGATTCCCCACACGAGGGCACCGACCACCCTCCCCTCCGGGAGAATGGTCTCGGTCCGCTCCGAACCGGAACCCTCGAACAGACGGGAGAGAGCGTCAGGTTTAGTGTTTTTAGACCCCGGCCGGTACGAGAGGGTGAAGTTAAACCGCTCGAAGAAAAGTGCCCAGCGAGCCTGTCTAGATGTTAATCTTCTGGCTGAACGGATATATTCCAAATTCTTATGATCCGTCCAGACCAGAAAGGGTTCCGAGGTTCCCTCCAACCAGTGACGCCACTCACCCAGAGCGAGTCTAACCGCCAGCAGCTCCCGATTACCTATGTCGTAATTTCGCTCCGCTGGGTTTAACCGATGAGAGAAAAAAGCACACGGATGCACTTTCCCGTCAACAGAGGATCGCTGAGATAAAACGGCGCCTACCCCGACATCAGATGCATCCACCTCCACTATAAATTGTTTCGCCGCATCTGGAATAGAAAGAACAGGTGCAGAGATGAAACGGGACTTTAACTCATCAAAGGCCTCCTGAGCTTCAGTATTCCAACGGAAACACACTTTAGAGGAAGTAAGAGCGGTAAGAGGTTTAGCGATCTGACCAAAGTTTCTGATGAAACGCCGATAAAAGTTGGCGAAACCCAGAAATCGCTGAAGCTCTTTACGAGTGTCGGGCACTGGCCATTCGGCGACCGCTTTAACTTTAGCGGGATCGGGACGAATCTCTCCCTCGGCTATTACGAAACCCAGAAACGAAACCGACTCCTGGTGGAACTCACACTTCTCCGCCTTAACAAAGAGCTGATTCTCTAACAACCGTTGTAAAACCTGGCGAACATGCTGGGTGTGTATCTGCATAGAGGGAGAAAAGATGAGAATGTCATCGAGATACACAAAGACAAATTTGTTAATCATGTCACCCAGCACTTCATTGACCATGGTTTGGAAGACAGCCGGTGCGTTACAAAGACCGAACGGAAGAACGCAGTATTCCCAGTGCCCTGATGGTGTATTAAAGGCTGTCTTCCACTCATCGCCCTCTTTGATACGTACCAAGTGATAAGCGTTGCGCAGATCTAACTTGGTAAACACGTGCGCTCCCTGTAATAACTCGAACGCTGATGACATTAAAGGCAAGGGGTACTTATTCTTAACAGTAATGTCATTCAGCCCTCTGTAATCAATGCACGGACGAAGAGACCCGTCTTTTTTCTTGACAAAGAAAAATCCAGCGCCAGCTGGAGATGAGGAGCGGCGAATGAGACCGGCATTAAGAGATTCGTTAATGTACTTATCCATAGCCTCTCTCTCTGGTTTAGATAGGGAAAATATGCGACCCTTAGGCGGAGAAGTGTCTGAGAGAAGTTTGATTTCACAATCATACGACCGGTGAGGAGGTAGGGAAGTGGCCCGAGCTCTACTGAACACCCGACGCAGATCAGAGTACTCCGCCGGAACTCCCGAGAGATCAACATCCGGAACCTGAAAAGTAGAACACACAACAGGAGAAGGAGCAGGACCGAGACAAGAAACATGACACGAAGACTTCCAAGATAACACAACACCGTTCTGCCAATCAACGTGAGGATTATGTTTGGTCAACCAATCATGCCCTAAAATGACGGGTGATTGAGAATGTTCTAATAAAAAGAATTCAATCTCCTCACGATGATTGCCAGAAACAAACAGACTCACAGGGGGGGTGCGATGAGTGATAACAGCCATATGCTGTCCCTTTAAAGTCCAGGCGGAGAGAGAAGAAGACAGAGGAATAAAAGGAATATTCCATGATTTGGCCACACCGGCATCCAGAAAACTTGCCTCCGCACCAGAATCCAGCAACGCCTGTGAATGATAAGACTGTTTATAGTTTATGATTACTGGAAGTGTGGTACAGCTTACGGGAGACTTTAATGACGACACGCCCACCGAAACTCCCGAAGTCATCGGCGGGCAGACTCTTTTACCGAACACACAGCAGCGATATGTCCCGCCTTACCGCAATATAAGCACAAACCACAGGACAGACGACGATGTCTTTCAGTGGCAGTAAGACGGAGCTTGCCCAGTTGCATGGGTTCCTCCATTTGGAGAGAAGATGCGGGGAATTCCACCGGTTCAGAGACGGCGAGATGACGAAATGACCGGCGGATGTCACGTTGACGGTGGCGTGTCTCGATCCTCAACGCCAGATCGATCGCCGTCTCTAGAGATGTCGGCGGATCCCGTGCAGCGATCTCATCCTGGATAGCAGGGTTGAGACCCTCGAGGAACTGAGCCCGTAATGCAGCGTCATTCCAGCCGCAGGTGATGGCTAGCGTCTTGAACGCGATGGCATAATCCGTGACGGAAGAGGTCCGTTGCAAAAGTCTCACTAATTCGGCTGCTGCCATGTCCCCATGAAGTGACCGATCAAATAAACTCAACATCTCCGTTTCAAGAGCCTCAAACGAAGCCGTGCACGAAGCCCTGGCTCCCCATGCAGCCATTCCCCACTGCCTTGCCCTTCCGGTGAGAAGTGTCAGTACATACGCCACCTTAGATGATGAAGCGGCGAACCGCCGTGGCTGAAGGGCAAAGACAAGGGAACACTGCTGTAAGAAAGCCCGGCAAGACTTGGGATCGCCATCGAAGGACGGGGGTGTCGCCGCGTGTGGCTCGCGGTCTGCAGGTGCACTTTCGACTGGTGCAGGAGGAAAACGCTCACCGACCTGGGAAACCATCTGGTCTACCCGGGTACTGAGTTCAGTAAATTGTCCGGACAGAACACGAAAATCTCTGGAAGCTTCATTCAACAGAGATGCATGCTGATCAATGATCACTCCCTGCTGCTGAAGTGCGGTGTACATCGTATCCGAACTCTCCGAACTCGCTGACTCCATCGGTGGCGTGCTCATTCTGTCAGAATAAGTCTCGGAGTCAGATGCAAGTTCTCAATGTTTATTATAGAGGAATAAAGAGAGCGTCAGATGAATCACAAAGTCACAGTCCACGGCACAGAGACCACCCGCGGCGTCCCACGAAGTAATCCACTCTGGTCGGTGACCGGGAAGAAATCCTCACACGGCGAGAGACTGACGATAACCTCAGAACACTGGACGGAAGGCAAAACAACGTCCGACAGAAAAAGGTAGCTCACAGGAACCTGGATGATACTGGATCTCGCCTGAAAACAAAGCGCACCAGTAATACCAGAAAACAGAGCAAAGTTCACTCGAGGTCAAGTTCACAATATCCACAGGCGGGTAAACTCTGGGCTAAGACGAGCCTCCTGATGCCTGCGACCGAACCTGAAAAAACAGAAAGAGCTACCGACTGGACTCGGACAGCGAGACTGAAACCAACCAAGACAATGAGCACGCGACGAGAGACAGGACAGAGTGCTATAAAAAGAGAACAGCTGATGAGACACGACAGGTGAACAATTACTGAAACGAGTGGGAGGAGCCAGTGAACCAGTGAGGAACCACCACCAACAGGTAAGACATACATACACACACGATCACCCAGGAGTCCTGACAAGGGGCACTTTAAAGATCAAAGGGCACAACAAATAAAGTTATTCTCTCCTAAAAGAAAGAATCGATTCTGAACTGTCGCAACAAGTCGTCAGCAATTCAAGTCCTTTTACAAACCTACATAATAATGTAACAAATTTGCATAATGCCAGCCTATGGTCTTCATTGGCTGCCCGCGAACAATGTCTACTTTGACCCTCAAACACTGTAGTTGTATCTGAGGCCTGGAAGAGTTTGATTCTTGTCGACATGTAAAAAGAATACTCTGTTTTCAGAGCAGCAAATCCACTTTGCATGTACTTCCAAAGGATGAGACGATAAAACCTCCATTGTTACTGTTTGTATCACTGTGTATCAAGTGCTGAGAAAGCCTCTGGAGCTGAAAATCAGATATGGTAATGGGCGTTTTGTTTCCAACACACTGTAAGCGGTAGACCAATCACAACAGACTGTGCCGTCTGACCAATCAGAGCTGCGTAGGCTCTCGGAAACGAGGGGTTTAGATAGACTGAAGACTTGTTTGACTTCATACAGCGCTGCACAGACTGATTGGCTTGAGCTGTCTCACGACACAGCTGTTTCATGATTGGCCGGATTCACCGCTTTACAACGAGCATGTGTATTTCGTGTTTATTCTAAAATAATGCACCTGTATATCATTAATTCACAATATATATATATATATATATATATATATATATATATATATATATATATATATATATATATATATATATATATATATATATATATATATATATACATACATACACACACACACACTATTTATTCCCTTCCTTTGAAATCAGATAACTGTGATTTCTTGTTGCATTGCTGTATATAGGAAGAGAATTACAATAATATGAATGAAGTTCCAAGTGCTCAACCAAAGGGAACACTAATCACATAATGGTGAGAAAGTCTATATAAAAATTGCCCCGCCTCAAAAGCCTTTTGCCCGCCTGTTTTTTTTTCTTTGCCAAAATGGTACTCAAACCAGTGAAGTAATGTATAAGTAATGAAGTTTTCTAAGTAATGAAGGCATATCATGCAAATAGTTCAGAATACTAAATTGTTTTAAGTAAGTTCAACAAACAACTGTTGGATTTTACAGTAAGCCGATGTCGAACACACCTTGAATCTTTATATGAACCATTTTCAGGTTCTTTGAGAAATTAGGTGATGTGCATGTATATTATGAGAAAATTAAAGTGGTTTTTGACCTTTGATGCATGCAAACCTGTTGTAGGAGACCTCCAAAACTAAATTAGAAACCTTTAAAATAGCAAAATAGGGGCACTTTAAAATATTGTCTGAAAAAACTTACATTGATTGTATTCAAGTAAATAGAAGTACATTCAATTTAAAGTAATTTCATTAAAGCATTGTCACTTTTTTAAATCATGTGCCCTTTATTGACGTGTTAACTGGCGTGAGGACGTGACAATCTGTCACTCATGAGATCACAGAAATAACTATCCAAGGATCCATTCAATTTCCGATGGCCAAAATCAAGTCCCGCTTAACATTTCTTTTCTTGTTTGGTATGGGTTTCACTTGGATATACAAGACTAAAAGACATTATTATTAAACATATAATGTTGAAAGTAACTATGCAGCACAAGTAACATTAAAATCTGTTCAAACTAAATCTGTTTCACTCTTTATCAGGATTAGAACAAGATTATTGCTTTGATGGTGGGCTCAAAAATTGTGTATATACACTCACCTAAAGGATTATTAGGAACACCTGTTCAATTTCTCATTAATGCAATTATCTAATCAACCAATCACATGGCAGTTGCTTTAATGCATTTAGGGGTGTGGTCCTGGTCAAGACAATCTCCTGAACTCCAAACTGAATGTCAGAATGGGAAAGAAAGGTGATTTAAGCAATTTTGAGCGTGGCATGGTTGTTGGTGCCAGACGGGCCGGTCTGAGTATTTCACAATCTGCTCAGTTACTGGGATTTACATGCACAACCATTTCTAGGGTTTACAAAGAATGGTGTGAAAAGGGAAAAACATCCAGTATGCGGCAGTCCTGTGGGTCAGAGGAGAATGGGCTGACTGATTCAAGCTGATAGAAGAGCAACTTTAACTGAAATAACCACTCGTTACAACAGAGGTATGCAGCAAAGCATTTGTGAAGCCACAACACGCACAACCTTGAGGCGGATGGGCTACAACAGCAGAAGACCCCACCGGGTACCACTCATCTCCACTACAAATAGGAAAAAGAGGCTACAATTTGCACAAGCTCACCAAAATTGGACAGTTGAAGACTGGAAAAATGTTGCCTGGTCTGATGAGTCTCGATTGCTGTTGAGACATTCAGATGGTAGAAGAATTTGGTGTAAACAGAATGAGAACATGGATCCATCATGCCTTGTTACCACTGTGCAGGCTGGTGGTGGTGGTTTAATGGTGTGGGGGATGTTTTCTTGGCACACTTTAGGCCCCTTAGTGCCAATTGGGCATTGTTTAAATGCCACGGCCTACCTGAGCATTGTTTCTGACCATGTCCATCCCTTTATGACCACCATGTACCCATCCTCTGATGGCTACTTCCAGCAGGATAATGCACCATGTCACAAAGCTCGAATCATTTCAAATTGGTTTCTTGAACATGACAATGAGTTCACTGTAGTAAAATGGCCCCCACAGTCACCTTTGGGATGTGGTGGAACGGGAGCTTCGTGCCCTGGATGCGCATCCCACAAATCTCCATCAACTGCAAGATGCTATCCTATGAATATGGGTGAACATATCTAAAGAATGCTTTTAGTACCTTGTTGAATCAATGCCACGTAGAATTAAGGCAGTTCTGAAGGCGAAAGGGGGTCAAACACAGTATTAGTATGGTGTTCCTAATAATCCTTTAGGTGAGTGTATTTATATTCATATAGTATGTACACGTGATAATAACAGTAATGTAGCATTTGCTGTTGCTTTTTGAGATCTGAAAATCCTCTGTCTTGTTTTCATGTAATTAAAGACTATGCAGCGAAAGCACTTTCTTCATGTAATCGGAAGCCACTATAGAAGAACATCATGTTCAGAACAGAGCATTTTCTTGTCAGGATAAATTATTGGTGAGAGATTGCAGACAGAGAAATAAATGGAGACTGACAATAAGAACGAGATTCATATTATGAAATGGGGAATATAACATTGTGATCCCATTCAGACACGCATCTACGTTTGAAATAAAAGTAGTGTATGACCACAAGTGACTCAGAGTTATTAACAGAAGATAACCATTCATATACATTTTAATCTAGCACTTGTCTGAACATCAGGTTACATCATAAAAAAGGTGTCAGGACTCGTCAGGACATTCTGGTCTGCATGGTGTATCTCACGTATTCATCAGCCTCAGGGCACTGGGGGTCAATAGGACATAAACCTGCATATGAAGGTCTTGCTAAAGGCCACATGAAACAACCGAATGCTTTATCTTATCAATGGCAAATCCATTGAAATCCCATTAGGCTTTCAGCATACTCTTAACCATTTGCTTTCAAAATACAGTGAGCAAAGCAGTGTAAGATTGCCTTAGGTATATAGACACCCATCTATTCAGACAAAACTGTTTTGCGGTGCACACTTTCTTGGTAATTATTGA
Organism: Gobio gobio; assembly: GCF_949357685.1. Lineage (NCBI taxonomy): Eukaryota > Metazoa > Chordata > Actinopteri > Cypriniformes > Gobionidae > Gobio > Gobio gobio. Next base: position 40,848,481 of record NC_137110.1, on the reverse strand, counting down.
TTCAGAATTGGCTCCACCAGACGGTACATATTCTCAAATCAATTAATGGAGTTTTCTCACAATATGTACTGTTACTTCAGCTGATTTAGTGTTTGCCGTTGTCCCTGAATGGCTTAGTTGGCAATACTGAAGCTTGCTATTTTTCATTTCCATGCTGGCATGCCTTTTATCTGCTTGTAAGTTCTTCAAAATGGCTCTTACAAGAAACCTATTTGGCTTACTTGAACTGAATATTATTTTCTAAATGTGAAAAGTGATTAACTGCAGTCATAAAATGCTAGCTGAGCAACAATGTAAGATGTTTCTACAGTATGTGTGATAAATAACTGGCAATAATAATTCTCGGTCCATTACACACTGGCAATAACAACTCTTGGTCCATTAGTTTTGCTGTAATTTGTAAGAAAATTTAACTTATGGGTGGTGAGAGGACCATAATTACATTGGGTGCAATGTGTAAGAAGATTCATATACTGGGGAACATCCATGGAGTCAGCATGAATCAGAAAAATTACCTCAATGCAAGCGTCTTGCAGCTTTGTTTATAGAATGGACACTAAGGTATAGGTTAAACACAAATGGACTCTCTCACTCTCTTAAGCTGTCTAATGATGGTTTATAAATGCTTTTATGTGCGGTTGAGCTCACATAAACTGTCAATGAGCACCACACAAAAAAAAAAAAGAATCTGTATCTACTATGCTAAAGACAACAACCTTGCAAGGTTTCTTACTAGCCTGTTTTTATAGTGGTCAAACTCTTGACCTCTGATTTCAGAGACTTCCTGTTGTCTGGAGGTTATGATCATGGCTAAATATTGAATTTCCCCTGATGGATAAAAAGCCACAGCATGTATTTTGAAGGCAAGGAAAACCATAGATTGTTTGGTTTGTAGCAACAGATAATTAGGGCCCGAGCACCGATGGTTTGAGGACCCTATTGTAATTGCTCGGCCTATCATTCTTCTTCCCTGAAATGAATTGCATTTTTGAGGGCCTAAACATGCTCGAAAACTCCTGAAACGCATCAGAAGTGGTGAAAATGTACGTCTGATATGGGTTCAGAATTAGGTGTGGCAAAATGGCTCGATAGCGCCACCCACAAAATTTAAATTAAGTGCTGTTTGCGCTACGTTTCACGTACAAGTATGAATTCGATAGACACATGTAACAGCCCAGTACTTACAAAAAAGTATCCTGGGAGCAAAATCTGAAAACCCAACAGGAAGTAAGATATTTTGAATTTTCTCTGCAAAATTTTAACAGTTCTTCCCATTTCTAAATCCTCCTAGAGATTTAATCAGATCAACATCATATTTGGTCAGTCTAATCTTAAGGCCTTAGCGATGTTAAATTGCGAAGATCTTGAGTTTTCCCTGAAGGGCTTGTTCGTGGCGGCCTGACAAAGTCTGATGTTTCGCCATGAAACAGGAAGTTGTTGTAACTCAGGCATACAATGTGCCCCAAACTTCACATGTTTAATAAGAGTCCTGGCCTGAAGACATCTACATGTCAATATTCAGTTACAGGCATAGCGCCACCTACTGGCAACAGGAAATGACATGTTGTACACTGTGATTAACTCCTCATAGAGATTTAACCAGAACGAAATCATATTTGGTCAGTCTAGTCTTAAGGCCTTGGTGATGTTAAATTGTGAAGATCTTGAGTTTTGGCTGAAAGGTGTGTCAGTGGCGGCCTCACAAAGTCTAATGTTTCGACCTTCGAAATGGAGCGCATTTTTGAGGGCCTAAACATGCTTGAAAACTCATGAAACTTTGCACACGCATCAGAAGTGGCGAAAATTTACATCTGATATGCGTTTCAGAATTAGGTGTGGCAAAATGGCTCGATAGTGCACCTACAAATTTTCAACGAAGTGCCCCTCGCACTACATTTCACATACAGGTATACAAATGTAACAGCCCAATACCTATGCCTACAATAAAGTCTCCTGGTGCAAAATCTGAAAACCAACAGGAAGTGAGATATTTTGAATATTCTTTGTAAAATGTTGCCATTTCCAGACTAACTTTGACAAACTAGAGATTTTAATCAGATCAACATCATATTTGCACAGTCTAATCTAAAGGCCTTTGCGATGTTAAATTGTGAAGATCTTGAGTTTTTCCTGAAGGGTGTGTCCGTGGCGGTTTGACAATGTTTCGCAATGAAAGAAGAAGTTGTTGTAATTTTGGCATACAATGTCCATAAAACTTCTTGTGTTTGATAAGAGTCCTGCTATACCCATAGAATGTATAAAACAATGGACGTAGTGTCCGTGACATCAGCCGTAGAATGGACTCCCTTTTGGAGCCTGTCTCTAGTGGCCAGTTGATGAATTTCACTTCCGTGTTGGATTCAAGCGAGAGGCCGGAAGGTTGTCGCTTGGCTACACCCCACTGATAATTAGGTGGACCTTTATGCTTAGTTTTTTTCTTCTTCTAAAAATCATATGTTTCCGTACAAATTCCCTTGTATGAATTCATATGAAATTGCCATCTCGCAAATAGGTACGTTTTCTCATGAGATCGGGTTGGGTGTTTCATTCCTGAACGAATCAGCTTTTTGAACGATTCGTTTGAATAAATGATTCAGTGACTCACATGTAATGATGTAACCTGTAGAAAGAGACAATTAAAAGAGACTAACAGTGCGTCTGAAAGAAAAACAGACAAGCGGAGAGATGCTTTGAAAAAGCAATGCTGTTGGACTGTAATATCAGCACAATTAGAACTCTCAATCAGATTTAAGGACCAGTGCTCGCATTTTATGATACACTTGTATAAGGTATCATTTCTACAGATATTACTTATTACAATATTAGGAAATTAGCCTTTAAGTACAAAGATATCTTAGCCTATATTTGATTAAACCGCATGTTTTACCTTTGTGGAATTTATGCCTTGATTGAATGTTTTCTACATCATAAAAGTGCAATAAAATATCCACTTCTGATGCTTTTACTGTGGCTTGTTCTTTGAAATGCCTGAAACACAGATCAAATAATATGCTGGGATGGATGAGACCTTTCCAGCTGTCTTTAACATCTTCCCTGCATGAGAGCAGAAAACATCTGTGTGTGGAAGTGTGTTTAACAAAGGTCATTCCTGGGAAAGATCTTTTTTCAAATTTCAGCCCCCTGTGTTATTATATAAATAAATGAAACTATAATTGTTCTGACCCCTCTCTATAGCAGGGCTTTCCGAGGGGCCCGTGACCCTAGGTGGTCTGTGGCGGGACAGCAGGGGGTCAGCCAATTATTGGTTGATCGCAAACTAACTTTAACTGATTTACACAAAAATACTATAAGTTAACAACCCACTGATGCTGAAGTTCAGTATAGTCCCTGTCATATTTATTCAAAGCAACTTATAAAAGAGGAAAAACATTTCCTGGTTTTACAGTCCTTGTTCTTCCACAGCTGCTGTGGCTGGTATATCAAATTACAACTGAAGAGAATCCACGCTGTGAACTGATTTTAGTAATTTGGGAACTCCCTAAATAACCATTACAGGACCTCTAGTTTTACAATTTAATATTGTCAGCTTTCAGGATATGGATATGTATTTCCCCTGATGAACTTTAGATACAAATTAAAAGTCTGACTGCATATAATCCATCTACAATAATATAAAACACACTGCTGTAAGAAAGATTTTTGATAAAAGGAAAAAGATAAATAAAAGGAGGTTGCAGTGAGGCAGTGGAAGTGCATGTGGCCAAATTTTATACACACACACACACACAAATATATGGAAACACTTTAGTTTAGGGTCCAATTCTCAATATTAACTTACATATTGATAATGGCTGTTTATTACTTATAGAGCACATATTAATGCCTTATTATGACCATATTCTTCATTAGTCCTACCCAATACCTAAATGACTGCCATGGCCTAGGTTGTTTTTCTTCCTGCCTGACCTGGACGAATTCCTGCTTTAATCTTCTTTTTCAAAAGCAGGGTCCATATTACATATCCATAAAGCCAGCTGTGGCTTAATTCCTCTTTATCTCATGCTGCCAAGTTTAACACGTACGTTTTCCTTTGAACTGAGCTCTCAACAGTCTGGATCTGAAAACGACAAGAAGATTCAATCCAGAAGATTGAAATATTTTGTGTGAACTGCTCACAAATCCTTCCTTTTTGACAAGGGAATCAGTGTAAAATGAAAGTTTAATACATTATACATCCCACACATAACACCTAAGTACCATTCTCATTCTGATTCATATTTTTAAATGCGACATATATTTTTAGTTTTTTAATGAGATGTCAGAAATACTCCCTCATAGGGTCCAAAAGTCTGAGACCATATTGAAAATCAGAGATTCAAAATCTAACTTAAACCTGTAAATGAAAGCTTGAGGATAACAAATCTTAAAGAAAGAAATGAATAACGACATGAATAAAAAAAATCAAATTCTGCACCATTTCTAGGTTACTGATCAAATAAGAAAATACATTAATCATGTGAACTCAAAAAGTCAGATTTTATAGGTGAAGTATATCATTTCCACAAATATCTATTGTTTTCTCAAACACTCCCCTCCGTATTCTATTGGTCAGGCAAACAGATGATCCCGCCCCACAATCACACCATTGGTCGAGTCAATGTTGTTGGATTGTAGAATGCAGGGGAATATTTTAGATATGGTACAATGTGTTTAAAGGCAATAAGAATAGGCCTATTAGACACTTTGATAACTGGAAACATAAACAAAAATGTCATGTATATAATAACAAAAACACATATTTTTGAGCATTTGTAGCGCTTTGTGAATGACATTCTGTGGTACAGGCACTGTTGTATAAGAACTGGGATAAGAAAAAAACATTTGCACATAAATGTACACATTACAACTTTAAAATTCAATAGATAATATATAGAGAACAGATCAAATAAATGCACGTGCCAATAAAATTTGGAAGGATTACACACTTTTGCATCTGGAAAAGGTTGATGTTGTGACCAAAACACTATTAGTTAATGTCTCTGGCACACACAATGTATTTCTCAATGGATTTGATCTTTCCGGAGGCTCTGTGCTCTTTGAAGACTCCTGAGAAATGAAAAGCATTTCCAGAGCTATTAATCACAAGTGGACATACATCTCCAATGTGCGATGTTGAATAAAAAGTGAGATGATGAAAGATCGTCTCATAATTCATTTAGTTCTTCATAGAATAAGCACACACTGGTGTTCTTGGATTTGCAGTTACGGTCAATCTGTTCTTAAATAAAACACAAATTATGTTTGTCCCCTCTTGGATTGTGGTCTATTGGAATTACAATAAATGTGCAGAAAAACATTTAAATGGTCGATTAACGAGGACTATAGCAGTTATCTGGCTTTGGTGTAAATATTACATGATTAGAAATTTTATATAAATAATCATCTAAACATCGTTTTAACGTTTTAACCATCAAATATCTGGTTATTTTAATTCATACAATATATTGTTCATTATACATGGTTTAATTTGATAAATGGATTTATAAAAAGTCTATTTAATTTTGATGTTTATAGCTAGAAATGTACAAATGAAATAAATAAAATATGTAATATAATATAACTGTTAGCAAGGGTTTAATAAAACACACACAGTAATCCATAGAAGGTTCTGGGGGGTATTCCAGAAAGCAGGTTATGTGACATACCTGGGTATGTTTAAGAGTAAGTAAGCGGATAACCTCAACTCTCCAAAAATGGAGATAACTTTCAGGGTATGTAAGTAGCCATTGCAACTCACTCTCTGAACATATCCTGCTCCGGAGTTTAGTTTGCTTAAGAGGTATTCAGATGCATGTTATATCATTAATATAGTTTTATTAATATAACTAAATTTGTTATATAGTTACAGTTATATCATATATATTATTATATATTAATTCTAAAGCACTATTATAACAAGATAATGTTTAAATGTTAATTCAATTCAAATATAGGCTATTTATTATTTATTTATTTGTCATCTCACACATTCAATTAATTAGCATCAAACAAACAATATAATCCTTATTCTCAGTGAATAAAGATTACTTATTAAATTAAAAGATTGAAAAAATGATTGCATAACCACCAAATAGGTGGCGATATGCATTATGTAAACTGCCATTAAACAAAAGAAGAAGAGGAAGTAGAATGGCGCGCTTTTTCTTAGCGTCTGTTTCCATGGTGAATCATCGATTCGTCGCTCTATCGAGAACGTCTTGTGTGTTAACCGGGAACATACTCTGGGTTTTCTTAACTTACTCCCGGACGCGTTGTTGGAACCAGCATACCTCGAGTAAGCAATGTTTGGGTTAATCAATATGTGACGGTAAATTAACCTTGCTTTCTGGAATACCCCCCAGAACTGACGCAAAACTAGACCGCACAAACACAAATACACATGGTGATTAACTAAATGACGAACAGCTGTGATGAATATTAACTGATGAGTGGCGGGAAACTCAAACAAAGGAACACATGTGACTATAGAAAACCAACTAAAAATCCATGAAAACGAAACTAACTGAACATAAGTGTGACAATAACATTGTCACATGAGCCAAAATATCATTGATCATCTCCTAACAAGGCCACATATTAATGTCTGGGTAGATTAGATGGTAAGCAAACAATAAGTTCTCGTAATCAACGTGTTGGATGCAAGAGAAATGGGCAGGAATAAAGATCTGAGCGACTTTGATAAGATCAAATTGTTATGACAAGGCGACTAGGTCAGAGTATCTCTGAAACGGCAAGGCTTGTGTGTTGCTCTGTGATCTTTTGTAAATTCTCAGTGGTGAGAATTTACCAAAAGTGGTCTGAGGAGCAACAAACCACAAACCAGTCACTGGTTGTTGGGCGCCCAAGGCTCATTGATGCACAAGGACAACGAAGGCTATCCCTTCTGGTCCGAGCCAACAGAAGGTCTACTGTGGCACAAGTCACACAAAAATTTTAATGATGGTTATGGGAGGAATGTGTCACAACACATATTGCATCGCACTCTGCTGTGTAGCCTCAGACCTATCAGAGAGCCTATGATGACCACTGTCCTCCGTTGAAAGTGCCTACAATGGGCACACGAGAGTCGGAACCTGGTCCGATGAGTCCCGTTTTCTTTTTCATCACGGCCATGTATGTGTGCACCGTTTACCTGGGGAAGTGGTGTCAACAGGATGCACTGTGGGTGCACTTTCCAAGATGGCGCCGCTATGTTTGGCCGGCCACTTGCTCGTCTGTTTTTCCCTGTTTGTTTTCGCTACAGTTTCGTCGCTTACTGTTTACGACCGTACCACGCTACTGGAATTGCGTTTCACAACTTACCGCCTCCTGAACTCACAGTTCTTTAATCTTCCACCACCATTGTTGTCATTAATTCCCCCTTTTCTGAGACGCCCTGTCTGTCTGCTACCAGGCAGTAAGCGCCGCAGAAGACGCGGTCGGAGAGGCGGACAACATGTCAGGCTGAGGATTTACCTGGATTCATCGTCACAGAGGTGTGGAAATCAGCTTGGATTTGGCGATGCTAGAAGATCGCGGGAATGCTACCGGTGGCTTCGGCCGGTAAGCCCCTTCACTGGCGTCCCTTCTCCGTGCTCCCGCCATGTTGGAACATCCACCCGGGGTTGCATCCATGGAAACCTCCGTCCGATTCTGTGCGTTACATCGCCGCCTGTCAACAGCTTGACTACGCTCCACATGGCACTTTGCAACACCAGATCACTCAATAACAAAACATTTGTCCTCAATGACATCATCTCTTCTCATAATCTGGATTTGTTTTTCCTCACCGAAACCTGGCTTCCCCCAGGTGACGTCAGTGCTTTTTCTGAGCTCCTCCCATCTGGCTACCTTTACCTAAACTCCCCGCGGTAAGCGGGTAGGGGCGGGGGGATAGCCACCGCACATAGACAGTCCCTGAAGTGTCGCCAGTTGTCCACTAGAGGGTATTCCAGATTTGAGCTGCAAGTATTTGTATTAATACTACCCAGTCCTATTCTTTGTGCAGTAATTTACCGGCCGCCCAAATTAAATAAAGCTTTCTTAACTGAGTTTGCAGAGTTCCTAACTGAGTTCCTGGCAAAGTTTGATAACATTTTAATTTGTGGTGATTTTAACATTCATGTTTGCTGCCCCTCTGATAAACCAGCTAATGATTTTAAGGCACTTTTAGCTTCATTAGATCTGGTTCAGTCCATATCTGGTCCTACTCATAGGTTAGGTCACACTCTTGACCTTATCATATCTCGTGGGGTGATTGTGACAGCTTGTGAGGTTGTGGATTTTGCCATCTCCGACCATTCCCTCATTCAATTTGACATCTGTGCTGTTACACCAGAACCTACAACTACTGCCCCTCATCGTCGTTGCATTATCACCTCATCTACTGTTGAAGATTTTATTGCTTCATTTTCCGCTTCTGACTTTGCTTCTGTTGAGTTAGCATCACCTTTTTGCCCGGACCATTTCATTTCTTCCTTCAACACCGTCTGCTCCCAGATTATGGACTCTGTTGCACCCTTTAAGGTGAAGTCGACTAATGGTCCTCTGGACCCGTGGCTCAATGATGCAACTAGGTCCCTTAGGCGCCAATGCAGACAGTTCGAGCGAAAATGGAAGAAGGATAGGTTGCAGGTGTCATTGGAGATGTTTAGAGCCAGTATGGCCACATATCAGAGAGCACTGAAAGAAGCTAAAGGACAATACCTCTCACATCTCATCAACAGCAATAGCCACCGCCCTGGAATATTATTCAATACTATTAATTCTGTTATTAATCCGGTGTCTGTAGCCTTGATTGATGTTTCTGAAAGAACATGTAATGCATTCAAGCAATATTTTGTGGACAAGGTCGTGGCTGTTAGGCAATCCATTATTCAAGACTCTACTGTTGTCATGCCATCTCGTGCTGCGCAATGTGTGCTGGAGAACTTTGAGGCAGTTACTCTTGGGGAGCTCAAAAAAGCTGTCCTTGAGTTGAAACCTACCACCTGCCCTTTAGACATTGTTCCTGCAAGGATTCTGAAGGAGGCTGTTGACATCACTGGTCCCTGCCTTGTCTCCTTCATAAACAGCTGTCTTACTTTGGGTACTGTTCCTACTGTTCTCAAACATGCCATCATTAGACCGTTGCTTAAGAAACCCAACCTTGACCCCTCCATTCTATCAAACTTCCGCCCTATTTCTCACCTATCCTTTCTGTCAAAGTTGATGGAGAAGCTTGTGTACTCCCAGCTACAGGCTCATCTGCAGTTACACAGCATTGGGGATACATTCCAATCTGGTTTCAGGACCAGGCATAGTACTGAATCTGCGTTACTGAGGGTACATAATGACATTCTTGAAGCACTTGACAGAAAAAACTCTATGGTTCTAGTTTTACTGGACCTTACCGCTGCATTTGACACTGTGGATCATGCAATTCTCATTTCTCGTCTACAACATGTTGCTGGTCTGCAGAAAGTGGTGCTGAATTGGTTCTTCTCATACCTCACTAATAGAACCTTTTCAGTAATGCTCAATGACTTTGCCTCCTCAGTTGCCCCTATGTCATCTGGAGTACCGCAGGGTTCCATTCTCGGTCCTATTCTGTTTTCACTCTACATATTGCCACTTGGGCAACTCATCTCCAGACACAACGTTCATTTTCATTTCTATGCCGACGACCTCCAGATTTACCTCCCTGTGATTCTGAGTAATCGTTCGTCACTGGATCCTCTCTATAATTGTCTTCAGGACATCAAACAGTGGCTTTCCCAGAATTTCCTTTATTTAAACGAAGAAAAGACTGAGTACATCCTGTTCAGCCCGGATTCATCTAATAGTGCTTGTAGCTTTGGTCCTATGACACCTCAGTTTGCTCCGTTTGTACGTAACCTGGGTGTTATTTTGGACAAAAACATGCAGTATGATAAACAGATTGGTGCAGTAGTGAAGGCGAGTTTTTACCAGCTACGACTTCTTAGTAAGGTCAAATATTTTTTGTCCAGAGCCGACCTTGAAAAAGCAATTCACGCCTTCATCAGCTCGAGGATCGACTACTGTAATGCCCTCTATACTGGTCTAAATACATCACTCATCAGTCGCCTTCAACTGGTACAAAACGCAGCCGCTCGTCTTCTCTCTAATAGTTCGAAATGGTCACACATCACCCCTGTCCTCCGCTCGCTTCACTGGCTTCCAGTGCAGTTTAGGGTGGAGTATAAAATTCTGTTGTTTGTGTTTAAGGCCATCCATGGTTTGGCCCCAGTATACCTCACTGATCTAGTAAAAACATATCAGCCAGCCAGAACACTCCGTTCCTCAGATCATATTTCTCTGGTTACCCCAACATACAGGTATAAAAAGTTTGGAGGCCGGTCATTTAGTGTTCAAGGACCAAAGTTGTGGAATGCACTCCCTGCGCACCTCCGAAACATCATGGTGCTGAGTGTTTTCAAAACTCATCTGAAAACACACTTTTTTAATCAAGCTTTTGACTCTTAGCGCTGGACTTGCTTGGTTGGACTTGTTTTTATGTTGTCGTTTGATGCATGTTTTGGAAAGCGCTTTGTGCACCTTTTGGCTGCTGTAAGGCGCTATATAAATAAAAATTTATTGATTGATTGATTGGGACGACGACAAGCAGGGTGAAGGGAGTGTCATGCTGGCAATGCTCTGCTGGGAAACCCTGGGTTCGGCCATTCATGTGGACATAAATTTGACATGTGCCACCTACCTAAACAATGTTGCAGACCAGGTACACCCCACTTTTAACATTTTCAGGAGGCTAACCTTCTTTCACTGATCATTTGTTTAAAAAACATTAGAATGAGTTTCAGAACATTGTAGCCCACTATGGGATTTGCAGAAAGAAAAGTTTGAGAATCAGTCAGTGAGGAAAAAGAAAAAAAAAAAAACTGGAGAAAGAAAGAAGGTTAGGCAATGTGAGAAAAACAACACAACAAGTGTCCAGACTCTCGTCTCTGGATTTTTTTTTGTCTTTCAGCGGTGTCTAGAGATTGATGATTAATAACACAAACACTCATAGATTCAATTTGTTCATCCCAACTTAAAAAATAAGCTATTTGATGTTTTTTATTGCTGGTAAATAAACTCAAAAGATCAACTAAGTTCCGATGAAATTCCATTAAATACTGTATATAAAAATTCTATATAAAACAATAGTAGATTTAACATAAAAAATGTTACATCTTATTTTAAAGGGGTGGTAAACCACAATTTCACTTTTCTAACTTTAGCTAGTGTGTAATGTTGCTGTTTGAGCATAAACAACATCTGCAAAGTTACAACGTTCAAAGTTTAAAGCGAAGGGAGATATTTGCTTTTAAAGAAAACAATTTCTAAGGACAACAGCAAACGGCCAGCAGGCGACTACAGACATTCCTCCAGGGTCTCTGACATCACCAGCCCCAATATTTACATAAACCCCTCCTCCGAGAATATTAAATAAGGGGGGGGCGAGGCCATTTTGTATCGCCTCGGGGAAGTGTTGTTGTGGTATAGTTAGTAGGCTGGAGTGTTGTTGCCGAAATGCCGACGAAACACTGTTATTTTCATCCGGATTGCAGGTCCACTTTGTTCAGCCTTCCTAGGGACGGGGGTGCGTTGCAGTGCGTTTAACATACAACATGTTATATGCATGTGTGTATGAGACCGAGGGGAACAGGTCGCATTTGCAGCAGATATATGCTGCCCATCATAAATCAAAGCACGAGACAGACAGGGGTCGGAGGAAAAGACCGGAAAATGTGACATAATGGACAATATTCGTCTGTATTTGCAATACACGAGCCGCGGTTCAGCTGCGCGAGACAAACGCAGCCAGTGTGAATGCACAACGGGCGCGCGCGGCTCCCGCTGCACATTTCACGGAGGAAAGCTTCCACAATGTTCACAAGTTCAATGAAGGATTCGCACAACAGCTTGTCCTGAAAGATGGATTTAAAAACAGAAGCTGTTTACGGGCCACAACCTGTAAGTATGATTTATTTTCCGTCGATTTTTTTTTTTTTCTGTAATAGTTCGTATTGTTAATTGTACGTTGTAGCAAGGAAGTAAACAGATGACAACGCTGTTCTGCAAACCAGTCTGTTAACTGCTCATTCATACTTAACGTTATCCGACAAACACCTAACGTTACAAACTTTTTTTTAAATCTCAACAGCAAACTTGGCATTAGTGTAAATTATTCTTTGATTAGAGCTTTTATGTATTGTTTATCTACAGGCATGCTAAACATGGTTCTGTGTTTGATTTGGCTACTAGTAAAGCCAATGTTTAGTGTTTGTTTTGGGTTAATAGTTCTTGCGACAGATATTTGGCTATAATCGTTCTAAAAATACAAAAGTAACGGTGCCATTCAGAAGCGATCACTATAGATCCGCGCATTCTTTACTCTTTAGGACTGAACAGGTTCTGCTCGATCATCTTCACTAAAATTGTCTGGGTCTGATTCAGGCTCAAATTGGTATGGTTTTATTGATGCCATTGTTTCTAATACTACCCAAAGCACAGTCTACCGGTAAAGGTAAGGGGCAGGGCCGGATTAACAATTTCCTGTGCCCTGGGCAACAAGACTCAAGGGCCCCCCCTGCCCCTGCCCCAAAGCAACAATCGCAAAGTCGCTATCACCAAGAGCATATAGTCTATACTTCTATACTAACAAATCAGGCTTCTGCAATGCTCAGTGAAGATGTAATAGCCTCAGCATAAAGTGCATTCAAGAGACAGAACACTAATGATGCACTAATGTTTAACATAACTTTTTACAATGAATCTTTCACAGAACTTGGTGGCTGCTACAGAGTAATTATTAAATGTTTCAATATAGCCAATCAACCTATATTTTGACTGCAACAGTGAAATAAAGCAGACAGCTAGGGAAGCCTTAACCTAAAACCAGAGATTTTTTATTCCTAAAATGCTACAATGTGAAATTGTGGCTATTTTTGGAATATGTTTCATAATGTCGACTAATTTCAATTCCTTTTCTCTTTTACATTTTCTTTTAGCGCTCCTGCTTAAATTTCAGACAGTGTTGACTGATTGGGTCGACGATTCCAAGCCCAAAAGCTCACTAAAACCCACCCAATTCAAGAAAAAAACGCCCAAAATTTGAACTGCCAAAATAATATGATATAATTTTATTGCCATGTCAATCAAGGCTGATTAGCACCATTTTATCTCCTTAAAACAAAATAATGATGTAAAAATAAAAATAAATTCCCAGGAAAATGGATCAAAACAGGGCATTCAAAAACAGTCATGCATGACATGGAAAAACACATGCATCATTTTCAAATGTCAACAGTAAGAATAAACTAATTTAAGTGCAAAAAGTGCCCAATATAATCAGAATAAACAATGTAATTAGCATTACGCACACACCACAGCCAAAATGTGTCATTCACTGATGCTGTACAATAGTCCTACAACAAAAAATTAACAACAAGAATGCGTTTACTTTTGTGCTGTGCTTTAACTTCAGATAGAACTAGTAACGTTATGTCTTTCGTGAAGTACATATTTATAGAACATAACGCAGAACTTAATTAATCGTTGATTCAAACCTCTTTCAGCAGCTGTTGGGACGAGTAGAGCGCAGTCTAGACGCTTTAAAAGGTGCAGATGTCCTGATCAGGCCAGTGTGCACACGATGCTCAGGAGTCATATAAGTTACTAGCCTATTCGATTTCAATTCAAGTCATTCAACCTCTTGGAGTTAGTTATATGTATAAAGAGTCTTTGAGTCACAGGTGTAATCCACGTTTTGAGAGTTGGATCCCTCTCCCACTCATTACTGTAGATAACTTACTGTATATTTATGCCACTTTGGCATAGCGATCATTTGATATCCAGATACAATTTCGCTCTGAAAACCTGTCATGAATGAGCGCGAGTCGCGACTCCCTGCTGATCGCTGATTGGCTGAAAGTGCGTGCTCGTCAGCGACGTCAACACCAACGCCAGCTGACTCTACGCTGAACGCTGGGCCGGTGTGTGTCATGCACACTTGAGTTTGTTATTAACCAATTAGACTGTACAATTTAGATGTTTGAAAACCACCAAACTGACCCCAAACCAACCCAAATTTTGTCCACCTGCCCAAACCCGTTTTTAACCGCACAATCAAATTCAAAACCGCCCAATCTGGCAACACTGATTTCAGAGCGTCAAGTCACGTGATTCGACTTGACAGCTCGTCCTCGCTCGCTGCACAGCAGCGCAAGAAGCTACAGACACTGTTTTTTACGTGATTTAACATATGTTGATCGAACGGGTTGCAAAAATATAATTAGGAAAGTAAGGATTGCGTTTATAACGTGATCTAACATAATATTTGACAGTGCCCAGGGCCCCTTAGATGTCCTGTGCCCCTGGGCAAGTGACCAGTTGCCCTAATGGTTAATCCGGCCCTGGTAAGGGGCTTGACGTTTTCGACAAACGTGCACTAGGCGGTTAGCGAATCACAACACACTGGGCCAGCTAACCAATCTGAGCCCATTGCGTATTTTTTAGGGACCGGCTTCATATAACCCGGAAACCATCAGACCGTTTTTACAAGGAGGGACAGAGCAGTGTAGAATAAAGGTAAAATATATGAAAAATAATGCAATTTTTAAAAAACGAAGCATGAACACGTTACGGTGCACCCCACAAACACAATCAAGCCTTCAAAAGAATGTGTTTTACCACCCCTTTAAAATGTAATGTAATCAGTTCAAGAACAATTTATGCAATTTTATATTATTTATTTGAAAGAATTAAAAGAGTTTCATGTCTTCTGGTCGAGATTGATATGGGGTTTAGAAAATAAGTAGTAATAAGTGGTTAGTAATCTAATTACGCTGTTGAAGATGTAATTAGTAGCTAGTAATTGATGACTTTTTTTTGAGAAACTTACCCAACACTGCATAAATTATGTTAGGAGATTCATGTTTTAAATATAACAGTTTTAATGTTGAAATATGAATTGATTGGGGGAAAAAAGAAATATAGGCTACTTTTTAAATATTAATCTAAAACTAGGGAACTCAACTTATTTCTACAATCTCAGTTTAATATTCAGGGAGGGGGAGGAGTGTTCAGGAAACGTGTTTGGAAACAGTCAGTATTTCATTTGGTGCCACTAGTGTGAATGTGTGTTTGCTGCTTCTGGGGCTGCTCAGATCATAGATATGTATACGTAGATGCCCCATTCGACCTCTCCAGGCACATCGATGCACCGCCATTTTAGAACAGTCAACACACGTCAACACTTCAGATGCTGTCAATCATCACTCGCATAAAAAACAACAGCCTCTGTAAAGCCCAGCGCGATTTAAATTCCCAAAGAAATTGGATCACCTTTCACAGGTGACAATATTTAAACACAGGTGTTTTCATATTTTAAATAAATGTATAATAATTGATCATTTTGACTCATAATTTATCATTTTCCCTGTTCTTAAAAATGGTTTAAAATTGTGATGTTGATAATTTTATGACGGGTTTTTTAGGATGATTTTTGAGAATTTAAGTTTTCCGATACGTAATACCTATGATGATTACTTAAAAAATGGGTTGAATAAATAGGCTATATTGATGTTTATTAAACACATTACTAGCTAATTTATTACTATTTTTATAATTTATTTAATTTGATGGCTGACTGGCTGATGGTTTAGGATTTCTTTCCAATGAACTTGTTTTTAATGAGTTCACTGCGTTCATTAAAGGGTTAGAAAATTCTTTCATTAATTACTTACCCTCATGTCGTTCGACACCCGTAAGACCCGTTCATCTTCGGAACACAAATGAAGATATTTTAGTTGAAATCCGATGGCTCAGAAAGGCCTCCATTGGCACAATGCACTGTACACTCTCAAGACCCATAAAAGGTACTAAAGACGTCGTTGCAAAGTCCATCTCACTACAGTGATTCTACAATAATTTTATGAAGCGACGAGAATAGTTTTTTTGCGCAAAAAAAACCTAAATACCGACTTATATAGTGATGACTGATTTCAAAACAATACATCAAGCTTCGAAGCGTTATGAATCAGTGAGTCGAATCATGATTCGGATCGCGTGTCAAACCGCCAAACTGCTGAAATCGCATGACTTTGGCGATCCAAACCGCTGAATCGACTCGCTGATTTATAACGCTTCGAAGCTTGATGTATTGTTTTGAAATCGGTCATCACTATATAAGTCGTTATTTAGGGGTTTTTTTGCGCACAAAAACTATTCTCGTCATCGCTTCATAAAGTTGTTGTAGAACCACTGTAGTGAGATGGACTTAGTTACCACGTCTTTAGTACCTTTTATGGGTCTTGAGAGTGTAAAGTGCATTGTGCCAATGGAGGCCTTTCTGAGCCATCAGATTTCAACTAAAATATCTTCATTTGTGTTCCGAAGATGAACGGAGGTCTTACGGGTGTCGAACGACATGAGGATAAGTAATTAATGACAGAATTTTCGTTTTAACCCTTTAAAAGGTGAGCAATGTGTCTGTAGGGTTCTCTGATGGTCAATATTAATGATATTAAGAAAATGTAAAGATCTTTAACCAATATTTTTTAGAATATGCAGAATTATCTACCATTAATGATAAATGAAAATCCTGACAGTCTATTGCTGTCATTGCAGTCTATTGATGTATAGATATTAATTTCATACATGCTTGTGTATAACTACGGTTGCAGACGCACAGGCAACATTTGAATATTCACAAAGCACCTTCACGCTTTGACCGTTCGAAAATGGCGGACGGCTAACGTATAGCGGCCCATAGAAACAGTCGCTAATGGGGATCTACGTATACATATCTATGGCTCAGATGGTTAAGCTCACTGTTGTGACATCATAGTGGAGATTCCGTTCTGGCAGCTCTAAACTGCAGCTCTGACTCTGGTTTGCTGTTGGTGTGTTAGGAGTGAATAGATCGAAAGACTTTCGAGACTTTCTGCAGATATCAACGACAAATATTGAATTCACTTGCAGTATTCAGTGTCCATAATGGCGCTGATTAGCAGTGTATTTAGACAACTGTTTGAGCGTTTTGCTCACTTCTTGCTCAGAAGGGAGACACCTCAGAGAGCACAGCAGTGTGCAGCGCAAGAACTAGCGGAAGAGAAACTTCCAGAGCAGTGTGAGGCCTTCGACTACACTGCCAATGACAGGAAGTCCAGGAAGAGACGCCGCAAGGTACCTGAGAAGTACCCACTTGGACACCAGAAAAAAAGAGAGATGCACAGTCTGGAAAAGTTGATGGAGGGTGGAAGTGAGCTTAGAGAAGCTGGAGAAAAGAAAAGGAAGGAGAGAAAATGGAAGGGGCGGAAGATCACAGAGCCAACGCCACTTCTTGTGGAGGTCAAACCTCTGCATACTACAGTCAGATCTGCCTTCTTTATGAAAAAGCACTGTCGATTGATGCACTTATGTAATCTCGTTGTACTAACAATGACAAATAAATTATATTATTATTATTAAAGCCAATAGAGGGAGAACTACCAATGCTTCCAAGTGTCCCCGGACACCTCGCTCTACCAGCCGCTCACTTCAAACCCCTACCGCCATTGACAAAACCAGATCCAGCACCTGAGGATGTTATCCCTGCCATGTTCTCCACTTCAAGTGGATCCTCCCAAACTGTTGGTGGTTCCTCCATGTTCCAATGAAGTTGTTTCCTTCCAATGCTCTTCATCCCAGATGCTTCCATTGGCGGTTCCTCCACGCCCCATTCCAGCACCTGATGAACTGTTTTCCATCTGACGCTCTTCATCCCAAGTGCGTCATCCCAAACGACTTCCTCCATGCCCCAATCCTGCACCTGATGAAGTACTTGCTCTGCAACGTCCTCCCAGCCGGAAGCCTCAGCCGTTCACTTCTTCCCTGTTTGAGCCACCTCCACAACTCATGCTGGTTGACATAGAGGATGAGGAGAACGAGTATGTGGAGTACACGGGGAAGACCATCCGGGCCAGTGACTTACTCAAGTCTGAACACCCCCAAAAGCCGGAGGCTGAAATCAAACCAAGAAAGATGATTGCTTGGTTGGAGAAGGAGAGTGAGGTGCTGGAGGAAGTGTGGACAGGTGAAGTGGTGGAGGTCCAGGCATTTGAGGAAGAGGAAGGTGACCACAGTGAAATGGGAGACTCCAAGGCCATACAAGGACGTTCGGATGATGCCTCTCAGATCGATGAGCTCACGATGAAGCTCTTCTGTGTAGCCTCTCCTGACAGGCCCAAGAACGAGACCCAGCACAATGTAAACGTCCAGACAAAGTGCAAAAGAAAAGTGCCACTTGTTCTGTTCACCTGGGCAGAGGAGAAGGCCAAGAAAAAGGAGGAGAAGAAAATAATAAAGGAGAAGGAGCGAAGAGAAAAAGAGTTCTGAAGCACTTGTGGATCAACAAGCACAACCACAACTACAACTCCTCCTAATGCAGATCATTGTCCCTCTTCATCTTTAACCTGTGTACATAAAAAAGTCTGCATACTAAAAGTTGAAAGATTCATGACTCTTCCTGACTATTACAACATAAAACATGTGTATATGAAGTGAATAAATTTGAGCTCCTTGGAATAACTGTTTACCTAGAGCAGCAGCAGAAAGTGAATTATTCAATGCAGTTCATTACAGTGAAGTTCACAGATCAATATTTTCTCTGATGTGGATCCTTCCAATCCATCACCTCCATGCTCGTCTTTTTATGTTTCTTGTCTATTGTTGTTTTTGGAAACAATTGTAGCCTATGTGTTTTTTTTACTTATAATGTCTCATTGAGTCAAAAACTGCACATGATCATATCTAATTTAATTTGGCAAGTCCTCTCTTGGAGGCATGCATAGGAGATCAGAGATGGAAGAAAGGAAATAAAGAGACAAAAGGAAGGCAAAGCATTAATTTAACTCTGTGGAGTGAAGAAAGGATGGGAGGAGTAATATTTAGATGCAGATTATAAAGCGTTAAAATAAGGACACAATTAAAATAAAGTGTTTAGAGTGTCTTTTGTTTTATAGTGGTTGACATGTTTCTCTTATAACATTTTTTGTTAGCCTTGTAGTTGCATGTGTTATAGTCACATTTTTAATATGTTGTAGAATTCATTTTCATTCATTAGTATTCTGATTTCATCAAATTGTCAAAACAACACGTTCTATCAGTTGTTTGTTGAATTTCACACATCCATTGAGTGATGAATTTTACTCATAGAAGGCTACATGTTTTAGGGTTTGTTAAATATGTTTGTTTGATAACATGTGTTAATAAATGATGTGTTTTTAATTCAAATGCAGACAAATTTCCTTTTCAGTGATGGCCTTCTGAAAAGGAAATTTGTCTGGAGTGCATGATCTAAAATGTTCTATTGGTATTTACCTCGCAAATAACACATTATATGAACTCTATTCAAATTTAAATATTATAGATGAACCTTAAAATTAACAAAAGTATAAAAGAAAAGGGGGGAAAAAAACATATAGATATCTAAATTACACGTTTAACAAAAAAATGGCCCACTTCACCCAGTTAAAAGTATAAGCTTATGATTTTGCAAAAACATAGCATGTTTGCATTCTATTCGAAAACCACAGGCTATTTTTCTCGATTCTTCCTATTTTCCAAAACTAAAAATCCATATCCTTCCTAAAATCTGCTGAAGAACAAAACCTGACTAAGGTTTTGCTGTCTTTGGTGGCTGTTTTCCCTTCTAGACCAGCTGATACCAGAAAACTTTAGGCTGGTGTAACCCCTCCTGTTCAAACCGCCCGCTCCAAGTAGGACTTCAATCCGGGTCTGCCAGCATGAGAGTCGGACGCTCTAACAAGGAGGCTAAAGGCTGCAAACTCTAGTGTCAGTCGCTAAAGCATCTCTTGAGATCAGAGGAGTGAGGTTTACTCGCACAGCGACTACAAGCTGGCCTCCGTTACACTGGCTCAAGATGCATTTTTTTCAGCAGGGAAAAGCAGTATGCAAAATAATGCTTTTTTTCCCCTCATATGCTATACTTCTCTAGGTTTGGGAACCCTGACAAAATGCATCAATAGAGAGCAGCAGACTTTCTCTCTTTATAAAAAAAGTACACATTTATACACAAAAATGCACATAACATGTACACATCTACCATTCATTAGTCAAAAATGCTGTATTAATGAAAAATATTGATGTTCTTCAAACAGCAGTCCTTGGCAGGCCCGGCTCCAGCTTTGAGATGTAGGGTGGGCCCTGTCACAGACACCCAATCTGTCACCTATCACTTCTGCACTACACTTCCCAGCATCCTTCTTGGCTCTCACCTGCTGCACTTCACAATCACCTGCACCTGTTTCTCATCAACCTCATTAACTCACCCTTTATCTGCCTCCGTTCCCTGCACTTCAGGTGCTGGTCTCATCACTACACTACAGACTCATTTCAGCTCACCTGAGTGCCCTGTCGCCTGTCGCCTGTCGCCTGTCGCCTGTCGCCTGTCGCCTGTCGCCTGTCGCCTGTCGCCTGTCGCCTGTCGCCTGTCGCCTGTCGCCTGTCGCCTGTCGCCTGTCGCCTGGTCTTGAAAGGGAATCTCTATATTTACAGCACTCACTGCTAAGGAGTAAGGACCCTTTCTACAGGTTCATTTTGGTTCAGATTTTTACTTGCCCTACAACTTTTCGCTGGCTCCACCACAAAAAAGTATTATTAGTATTTTAATAAATATATGGACAAGTAAACAGCAATAAAATGGAACAAATTACAAGCAAGAGCACAAATAAATACAATCAGGGCAGGACTGAGGGGGTTGGGAGCCCTGAGATTGAATTTATTTTGGGGCCCTATCTCCTACGCTACAAATGACCTCAACTAGAACATCAGTAGCACAAAATACACATTAATGCAACATGCCTAGCCTAGTCAAAGTTTAAGGTAATTAAATTGCATCACTCTGAAATTACACTGCTATTTGCCACACAATAAATACTTATATACGAAATATTGACTTGAGTTGAAATATTTTATGTTCTATATATAAGTTAGATCAGTGGCTAACGTTACAGTGCTTTAAACACACTTCCGCAAAGAAACTAGCAGGCGGCAGCTCAAACTAGACGGACATTTAAGGGTTGCGGTCATACCACTTGTATACACAACATTTTGCCACATAAATAATTATGTGGATGAGATTAAACTCTTAAAATTGTACCCGTTTTCCTATAATGTCTTACAGTGAACTTGAAGTACAACATTCGTTGCAAAATGCTAGCAGCTGCGCCTGCGTCTGTATGAAAGAGAGCGAGTCCGTGTTTACCCGGGTGACATAGCCTAATTAAATAACTGCAAAATGGATTTGAGTTGTAATGTTTTATAAGCTTACCAAACGCAAAACTTCCACGAAGAAAACTGAATGAGCCTGTGTTTTTCGTTTTTAGCAGTTGTTATCGGGGAATAACTGGAATAAGCACAAACGACCAATCAGAATTAAGAATTCAACAGAGCCGTTTAAAAATATACAATAAAATAAAGGATGCTTTTCTACAGGTGTGTGTCCTCTTCATGACGATAAAAACTCTAAAATACCAATAAAGCCAGAGATGAACAGTATTTTTTAATGTATTGTCGTTGTGTCAGATTTAATCAATAAATTGAATCCGAATAAAAAGACACGTGTACAGTACTGTATGGCTATTGCCAATAAAATAAAATCAGATACCAAAATCAGATACCATCAGATTTATCTGATTGTTGATAAAAATCAACAAAATCCATCTTTACACTTTATGCAGCTCAAGTGCCATGAATTAGGCTACACTGCAATTATAATTGCATAATCAGTGTTGGGTGTAATAAATTAGCTAGGCCTACTAACTCATTAATTAATTACTGTTATTTATTTACTTTCCCTTCAAAAAGTAAAGTAAAAGATTAATTAAATTACAGTTAATTTGTGGGCCTGGCCCACCGAATCAGAAGCTTGGCCCACCCTGGCCCCACGTAATAGCCGTTTTCAACATTTCAGCTCCAAATTTTGAGAGATCATGGTTTTCGGTTGCTCTTCATAAAAAAAAAAAAACAATTATTTATTTAAGCTACCCATTCATAAATACAGTTTGCAATTTGAATGAATTGTTGAATGAAGGATTCAACTCACTCAATACAATGCTTGCCGCCACCTACTGGCGGTTTTAGTTTCATATTTAAAAAAGTAGCCTATCATTTAATTAATTAGCTACTAATTAGGCTACATCTTCAATGGTGTAATCAGATTAGCCTACTTTAATTATTCTCCTCCTAAAAATCATTCCATTACTTATTACTAAGTAGGCATACTTTCTAAATCCCATATCAACCTCGACTAGTTGCTTTTTTTAATTCTTTCAAATAAATAATAGAAAATTGCATAAATTATTCTTGAACTGACCAAAGTATTTAAAGGGTGAAGGTTACATTACTTTTTAACATAAGATGTAAAATTTTGATCTGACATAAGAGGACACAGATATGACATTTAATACATTTAAAAATACATTTCATCTCTGGCTTTATTGCTCACTGTTATTTCAGGGTTTTGATCTTCTCTCGACTCTTTGACTAGGCTATATAGGCATGTTGCATATTAATTGATCTAGGAACCTCAAAGTATATTTAAATTTGTGTATTTTGTGGTACTCCATGATGTTCTAGTTGAGGTCATTTGTAGGGCCCAAACATAAACTCATAAGCCCAGGACCCCCAGTCCCTGATTCTATTGATTTGTGCTACTGCTTGTAATTTGTTAATTTTGTTCTTATTTTAGTACTGACTGTTTACTTGTCTTAATATTTATCAACCTCTTATAAGATCTGGGACCATTTTTGGGGATTCCACCTTGATTTGGCCTACCCAAATTGAAAAGCTTCCCAGTACACAATTTTGGTGTCATTTTACAGGAAACCCTTTAAAGTTACATAAACCACTGCTAAAAGTGATAAACATGTAAGTATGTTGTCTGAGCTGTAATAAACCCCCCCAAAAAATGTTTGTCTGTATCATGTATGCAAGGTTTATTCAAATGGATCTGAAGGGAGGAATATTACCTTTTTATGTTATTTCCTACTATCCTAATCTAAAGTCTCCCCATACCCATACAGTGTATAAATGCAATATCACAGTGTCATTAAAATACTAATAATACTTTTTTTGTGGTGGGGCCAGTAACTTTTTGCAGGGCACCAGAGCGAACCTGTAGAAAAGCTCCCTGCAAATATAGAGAGTTCCTTTCAAGACCTGCCTCTTTTGTTATAAAATTAAGTTTTGTTACGGGGAAAAAATTATGCAAAAATAATGTTAAACGTCTGGGCCCACCAGGAATTACATTTGGCCCACCCTGCTTCTCAAAGCTGGAGCCGGGCCTGACTAAGATGCACCTGCAATTTACAAATATATGCAATTCTTTGCCCTTCAAATGCACTTATGTTTCCTGGAATGTAAATACAGACTACAGAACCAGCCAATGAATGATTCAGACACCAGAGATAAAGATAAATAGCTGTTTGTCATTGAACATAAACATGCACTGAATGCCAAAGAGAATACGATTTAGCTTCCTTGAATGAGTTTTAAAGTATTTTGAAGTAGTATAATGATAATTTTGTAAACTGACAAGTTATAGGATTGCCAATCATGTTAAAGGGGTCATATATTTTACTCATACAGAATTTCTAACAAAATTACTTCAATTTACACAAAAATTAACCTACAAAAATGTTAAAGGTTTGTTCAGTTTAAAGGGTTAGTTCACCCAAAAATGAAAATTCTGTCATTCATTACTTACCCTCATGTCGTTCGACACCCGTAAGACCTCCGTTCATCTTCGGAACACAAATGAAGATATTTTAGTTGAAATCTGATGGCTCTGAAAGGCCTCCACTGGCACAATGCACGGTTCACTCTCAAGACCCATAAAAGGTACTAAAGACGTCGTTACAAAGTCCATCTCACTACAGTGGTTCTAAAATAACTTTATGAATCGGCGAGAATAGTTTTTGTGCGCAAAAAAACCCTAAATAATGACTTGTATAGTGATGATGATTTCAAAACACGGCCTCATGAAGCTTCAAAGCGTTATGAATCAGTGAGTCGAATCAGCAGTTTGGATTGCCAAATTTCAGCAGTTTGGCGGTTTGACACGCGATCCGAATCATGATTCGGCTCACTGATTCATAACGCTTCGAATCTTCATGAGGCCGTGTTTTGAAATCGTCATCACTATATAAGTCATTATTTAGGGTTTTTTTGCGCACAAAAACTATTCTCGCCGATTCATAAAGTTATTTTAGAACCACTGTAGTGAGATGGACTTTGTAACGACGTCTTTAGTACCTTTTAAGGGTCTTGAGAGTGAACCGTGCATTGTGCCAATGGAGGCCTTTCAGAGCCATCAGATTTCAACTAAAATATCTTCATTTGTGTTCCGAAAATGAACGGAGGTCTTACGGGTGTCGAACGACATGAGGGTAAGTAATTAATGACAGAATTTTCATTTTTGGGTGAACTAACCCTTTAAGTAAAATCAAAGTGCGACTCTAAAAACTAAATAGAAATAAAGAGCAAAAATGACTGTGACAACCTAAATGGAAGGAAACAATAGCTTACAAGAAATCGCTGGAGTTTCACAAGGAGATTCCACAGGTAGAGTAGTCTGTAATCTGTATTTGGAGACCAGACAAAGTGTCTGTTTACAAGGCTGTTTTCAAGTAAAAGCCATTTTCAAGTTTTGGCCATTCATTTACACGACAACAGTGTTTTGGGGGCCTGAAAGCGCACACTTAAAACGATATTCAAAGTGCAAGTTAAAACACTTATCATCCTTGTAAACTGCAAAAATGCGAATGAGTGAAAACGGTGATGTCATGCGCATAGCGTTACTTTACAAAGTGTTATCGGCAACTACTGGCCGGGCAGCAGACACGCACTGAAAAGGTCAAAAATTGTTCAGCCTTTTAAGTTCAAAACGGAGTCGGACCCTGATGGAGCTCAAGAAGAAGTGACAATATAGAATGCAAAAGGACGTTTCTGAATGGTTAGTTGATGAATTTATGTAGCTGATGTGGAGTTAACTATCTTCAAGTCATTGATTAGCATATTCTGTCATGATAATCTATAAATTGCTGGTGTGGGAACTGTTTTAAGATGCAAGACTCTAAAAAATGCTGGGTTAAAAACAACAAGTTGGGCATGTTTTAACTCAGTGAATGGATTGTTTTAACCCAGCAATTGGGTTGTTTTAGCCCAGTGAATGGGTCGTTTTAACCCAGCGGTTGGGTTAAATGTTTGCTTAAAACAACCCAATTGCTGGGTTAGTCCAGTTTCATTTTTTAGAGTGTGATGATGAAGAACAGGTGTAGTTTGGTTTAATTACAGTTCTAACTTATGTTGTCATCTTGCTTTTATGACGTTATTGCATTTGTACTGTATTGCAATAAATGTGAAAGACAGATGCGACAGCTTGAGCAGACTCATATGTGTTCTACTACAACAACTCTTCCTCTTTTCAACATGGCCGCAGCCCTTTGTTGTGTGTTCCCGGGGGCAGGGTTTATGTACATTTTAGGGAAAGTGATGTCATTAACCTGTGAAGAAGCTCATTGTAGTCCCTACCAGCCGTTTATTGTAGTCCTTAAACAGCGATTTCTTTAAAAGAAAATGCATTGAATTTTGTGTTGTTGTTTATGCTCAAACAGCAACATTACGCATAAGTTAAAAAAGTGAAATCATAATCAAGGACCCATTTAACTTTAGCTACTGCTAATCAGACTCTCTCTTTCTTTCTCATGAATTGTTAAGACCCTCTGCCTGGATTTGTCATTGAATCCGTCTGCTTTAAAAATAGCCCATCTGTAAGTCAATGCGGTGGCTGGACCGTCAGAGAGGCCAAACATCAAACAAGAAATCATCTGGAAATGTATTCAGACAGTGGACTCGCTGTCTAGAATATTATTATTATTAATATTCAGCCTCATATTGTTACGTGTGCTCACATGAATTATGTGCTGAAACATTCTTTTCATTTAAACACTGTGACAGAATGTTTTTGAAACTCAGATCATCTTTCGTGAAAGTGTGGCGGTATATAGAACATGCCTTAGGACAAATTCAAAACAATTTATTTTTACTTATTTTCCCCCCTCAAATGTTTTATCTATAAAAAAAAAAATTGGGATTCACACAGCACATAAAATTGCCTTTGTCAAGTTCTGTTACTACTAGTTAATACGTTCAATCAAAAAATGTTATTTAACCTGTTAACTGTCACCCCCCTTTTTGAAAATATACATGAAAATGCACTATCCAAACTTAAATGGTTGCAATTCAAGAATGCTTTGGAATATAGACATAAGTTTGGTCTCATTTTAAAGAAGACAGTCAGCAGATTATGCCTCAAGTGAAAACACTTCAAAAAATGAAAGTATGAAAAAGTTATGAAAGTTGATATTTACTGTAAATCAAATGTACTGTACAAAATATTTGATATTTTATGTAAAATATATGTTACAAAATAATTTGTACTCTAAAATTACTATCACATAAAAGCCAAATGTCTAACCAATTTGTGTTCCAAATTTGAAGTTGATATCACAAAAATTAAAGTTCCCATGAGATTTTGTTTAGGCGCTGTACCACAAATAGCCACCGGGTGTCATTGAAATTCCATTTTTTTTTACGCAATCTCCTGTAACAAATGTATATATTTTTGACAAAACAGTGGGTAGATATAGAACTGTGAGACTCAGACCTTTCCGACGATATGTGTTTTGTCAAGATTAGAAAAGGTTTTTATCATAAAGTTTTTAAAACAAATGTTGTAATATGAAACTTGACGACGCCCACTAGGGGAGGAGCCGCTAGAAGAATTTAGAGTACCGTTTCCATGGTAACGCAAAATCCGATTTGAAAACGGTTTTCACAGGATGAATCTTGAGTTCGTAAGCTTTCGAATGATATATAGTTTGTCAACATTAGATCAGGATAAATATAGGATATAATTGGTTTAAACATGCAGTGGCAAATGGGCCCACCGGTGGGCCAAACACCTAAACAAATTTTACAAATATGAAATGTTTCAAATGTGCACCCACTGGTAAAACATTACTCCCTTTTAATGTTTTATTTCACACACTGATGTTTACTTGTCGCCTTTGTTTAGTTAAAATGCATCAATATTCAGCTAATCTGAATATTTTGGCTCCTGAAAATTCTCTTGAGGTTTTGCAAATTCTTCTCCTTTTTCCTCCAGTTTTTCTGACTCTGAAATTTCAGACTGCAGTGACTTTTTCAAATGTCAAGATCATTGTGTATTTGACTAATATTTGTTATATATAACTTAAATGTCGCAAGCAGGGCGGGGCCGGGAGCCATTAATGGAGCGAGGCCGGTGGCACACGTGCTAATGAGCCTCACCTGCGACGCCACAATGGTCTCGAGTCCAGAGATTGGCTTATTATAGGGAGATGAGAGGGTCTGTATCTCTTACCATTGGAGAAAGCGTAACGGCTAACTTGGATCACGTGTGGCACCTCAGCCAACCGACGGCACAAAAACTTCACTGTAAGGGACTTCACTTGTTAAAAAAGCAAGTTTAAAAAACCCTGAACAATTACCAACAGGGCAAAAATTAGTCACTTTAGTTAGTGTTGACTAGTAAATAAGGATTCATAACACAGCAGTGGATTTCACCACAGCCCATCATAAACACTGTTATGCAACTTCCTCCTCTTCCTTCCTTCTCTAATTTCACCTTTCCTTCTACTCCTCCTTATCTCATGGGATGTGTTATCAACTATCATACTGTGCCTTATTTGTACATTGCCCTAGTAAACTGCGTAGTGAGAAGTGTTAAAAAATAACCAGCAGAAGCAGCGTTAGCATTAGCCGTTACCTTTTTTTTGGCTAATGGTTGCAGGCTTGTCATCCAGTGGCTTTGTCGAGTCTCACGGACGAGCTCCAGAAAGAGGAGTGATAAGAGGACGAGAGATGACCAGGCCTGGGACATTTATGTTGCGTTTTGTTATGTTTATATGTGGCAGACATGCGTGAGGAGCTGCTGCTTTACTTTTATTTTGTTGTTTGTTTATTATGGTCATTAAAATGATGTTGAATGTTTGCTGGTTCCCGCCTCCTTTTACCCTGAGCTTTGAACATTGTTACACTTAAAGATGCTCTGTGTAAATTGTAGTGTCATCTAGTGGCGAGGTTACGAATTGCAACCGTCCACCGCTCACCCCTCCCTTTCGTAGCACATAGAGAAGCTAGGGTGGCCGACACAGGACAAAGATGTCGTCGTCTGAGACGGCAGAGAGTAGTTAGCGCTTTGTAGAGCAGTTTGTCCGTTTAGGGCTACTGTAGAAACATGCTGCCGCAAAAATGGTGACTTCACTGTAAGGGACTTCACTTGTTTAAAAAACCCTGAAAATGTACGAACATACAGGGTAGAAATACAGCTAGTCACTTTTGTTAGTGTTGGCCAGTAAATAAGGATTCATAACAGAGCAGTGGATTTCACAACAGCCCATCATAAACACTGTTATGTAACTTCGTCCTCTTCCTTCCTTCACTAATTTCACCTTTCCTTCCACTCCTCCTCATCTCATGGGATGTGTTATCAACTATCATCTTGCATACTGTGCCTTATTATATTTGTACTTTGCCCTAGTAAGCTGCGTAATGAGAAGTGTTTAAAAATAACCAGCACGTGTAGCGGAAATTCCTCTGAAAGTGAAGAAAAATATATTTAACAGCCACATTTATTTAATCATATTGATTCAGTTGATGTTTTTATATCATTATAAAAAATACACCCAGATAAAGGTCATCCATCCATCCATGGGCCAAATATTGCCCCTTAATAGAATGTAAATAATAAAAGATTAATTTCTGATACGGATTTTGAGATGCAAGTCTTGTCAACCTGCAGTGAAAAACCCTCTGAATAATCTTAATAAACATTCTCACACTATGCTGGAAATATCCTTGAGAAACATGATGTCTTCAGTTACATGATGAGAGAACAACTGAATATGTTCACGATATTCACAACCCCGAAAGTGATTTAAAAAAAAGGTACACGATAAATAATTTTAAGCAGAGCTATGCCATTCATCTAGATGTTCAAACACCCTTTGGTTTAAGATCATCTTACCTGAGCTTTGGCAGTATATTGCTTCAGATATATCTAGTCGGGTCAGCCGTGTCATATGACAGTCCACTCCAAATGCAGAATCAATGTGTCATCAGTAGAGGAAACCGAAGATGCAGAGAGCGGAAAACATGTTGTTCCTAATAGAAGGTTTATTCTAAGAGCATTAGAATAGCAGGAAAGATATTGTCTCTTGTGAAGATACAGAGATAATCCGAAATACCTGGTTTTGTCAAATGAACCGTCTGTGAAGATCGAAATGATGTAAAAAATGCTAAGATTTCTTTATGGTAGTTTGCTTACTAATGTCATTTCTTCACTGTGAAATTGTGTTGACTGTCAAAGCTGTATAATTATCATTATAGTTGTGGGATTACACATTTAAGAATCTGTTTAAAACTAAGGGAAGTACATTGTATTTAGCATTTAAGATAAAGATGATGACATTAGTTATGCAAAGTTTCCAGCAGGATATTTCTGCCAGTTCCTGTTTCTCTTTATTGAAAATCAAATGAGCCAGATTACTGAGATTCTCACCTTTTGTCTTTAATGGCTCTTGGAGCCCCTGTAATCGTTATGCTGATTGGAGTAGGATTGGAGTCTGGGGCAGGTCTCTTTACCTGGATAATTCATTTGCATTCATTTGTTTAGATTGTCTCCTCCTATATGTGAATTCCTCCCCCTAAAATGTAGTATAAATTACAGTGTAGACTGTTTGAGTTAGACTTGGATGATCACAGCAGCGACCAAACAGCGCATCTCAATAAAGAGTAACGTCTGCTTGAAAGATATCCCAACGTCTCCTGGTCTCTGCTTCAACAAGGAAAAGAATGTAAGGCCGTTAAAATCGTTCCAATGGAGTTAACGATCGCGGGTGAAGGTTGCTGTACGTTCTGTATTTTCAGCTGATGGACAAACAGGATTTAATTCCAATTCATCTTTTATCATCTTTTCATCTTTTGCTTCCCTTAATCATTACAATGTAGGCAACTTAATTTATAATCACTGAGATCCCAAATGCGAGGTAGTTAGGGGGGTTCAGGGTTTTTGTTCCCTCGAGAAAATTTTGATTTCCATGATCTACATATGTGCATTTTAAGATATTCTGAATGCCAAAAATTAGATAACAATAGCTTTAAACCATGTCAGTGAGCAGATATGACTGATAAAGTTTGTCAGTGAAGACTAAACATATGTTTAACGGCTATTTATGTTTTCATAATCATTTTCATAATACATGTTAATTTACTGAAGGCTACCAGGAAAGGTAACTAAATTTATTAAATTAATTCACAATATGCACACATTCATTACTAATATTATGCCCTATAGGCTACAGGCTGAAAAAAACTGAGCTTTTTTATTTACTGACAGCTACAAATGGAATTATATTAATTTACAATATGAACACATTAATTACTATTATTCATTACTACACATACTATGCCTAATCTGAAGAAAATGGTTTTGTTAATATTTCTTGTTTGTTAAATGGGCTATATGCAACTTTTTCCCCAAAATAAACGTAACAATAGCCTTTTTATTTGACCATTTATGACTCAAACATCTCCTGATGAGCATACTGACACCTTGTCCACTCACGGTGGGTGCACCTATAAGCCTGTATCCTATTTTTCCTATTTTCTGGCGGGTAGGTTTTTCCCGCGCTGTCTGCGGATGTGACGTCACCACCGCTGCAAGAGCAAGCAGAAAATAAGAGCAGTTCTATTTTTTGGCCACAGGTGTCAGTCGCGAGTTTAAATTTCAGAAAAACGCATATAGCCCCTTTAATTATATTATTTAAAGCAGCACTAGGTAACTTTTCAACCGTTATAATTTATTTTCAAGACTCTTGTGATGATACATCGACTTACAATAGGTTGAATGACACGTCTGCCATAGCCTGACGGGGTCTGTATCGTTTTTAATCGTACTTTTAAACTTCGGGTTTCGGGTAGTAACCCGAGAACAAAAAGAACTACGAAATTCGACTGCTTTACGGCATATACGTCACTTCCACCACCACCCCCACTTCCTTAAATTTGGACGTGCGAACCAAACTATCATTTGTTTGCCGAATGTTATAGTCATGGCCGAAGCAGCACAGAAAAATAAGAAAGCAAAGGTTTTGTCGGAAAGCAAAAAGAGGAAACGAGAAAGTGATCGGATTAAAAACAGGACGAGGATCAACATTGGGCCAGCGTTTGCTCGTTGGCGTAAGCTGAAGGAGGAGGGGCTACATTCTTGCAAGTAAATACATAAGACGTACAAAATCATATTTTAGGATACCTAACATGTCTGTGATATTGGTTTATTTGTCTTGCCTCAAGCTATAATGCAAATCGATTTTTCAAATTTGCAGATTCATCTATGGTAGCTTGATATTATAATATTGACGATATATGGTTATTACCTACCACTCAAACATTGAATTGAAGTATCATAGATTCTGTAAAACGGGAACCAAAAGACTAGGCTATTATAATGACGCTGGCTTGTAAACATGAGCATCGCGATCATTTGGCGTTTGAAAAAAATAAAACCCATGAAATTATATTCATATGACATGCTGAAACATATGCCACTGTACCTGGGATGAAGACATTTCACACGCGACGCAAGCAGAACACCTGAATGTGAACTCTGGCAGTGTTCAGGGCTATCATGGTTGTCATGTCAACAAATGCACGTGCGATGTATCCACTGATGTAGGATGACAGTTTACGACAGTAGTAGAGGACAAAACTGTTTCCCAACTGTAGGAGGACCCAGAGAGCAAAACCTACCTAGTGCTGCTTTAAATGACATTACATAGGCCTATTTCAATTCAAAATGGCGAAATTAGACACAAGTTTATTAATTTGCCTGAATATTTTTGTCATGTGTTTAATATTTTTGACCTAAAGAAGCAGCTGTCAAATAGCCTATGAAACGTTTAGTTTAGCTACATATCTCGCACTTGATGTCGAGTCGTGCAGCTAAAATTCACGCTCAGCCTCAGCAGCTTCTGTGAACATAAAGCCCGCCTAACGTTACTCTGATTTGATTGGTTTTCTCAAATATTTTGACATTGATAAGCGCTGAAAGACCAATGAGGCTCAGATCAACGCACACACCTCTGCTTCTGACGTGCGCTCTGTTCGCCGCCACAGTGGATTGAAGAACACACTGATTAACGCAGATTAAAAGACTGGACGAAGCCGAAGCCTCCCTCCAGTTTCATATGTTATAAAGGTTAATCACACATTTTTTAGGGGGGCTGAAGCTAGTGACGCCCATGATTCTGTTTAACCCTTTGTTAAAAT
This sequence comes from Gobio gobio, assembly GCF_949357685.1. Classification (NCBI taxonomy): domain Eukaryota; kingdom Metazoa; phylum Chordata; class Actinopteri; order Cypriniformes; family Gobionidae; genus Gobio; species Gobio gobio. The sequence goes on along the minus strand of NC_137110.1, from coordinate 40,816,042 downwards.
TATACCCGTTCATAATCTACTAGAGATAGTTAATAATTCTAGAGTAAGTCAGAATAGATCAAAATGTAACAATTTATTAAAGGTCCCGTTTTTCGTGTTTTTTTGAAGCTTTGATTGTGTTTACAGTGTGCAATATAACATGTGTTCATGTTTCGCGTGTAAAAAAACACAGTATTTTTCACACAATTTACTTATCTGTATACTGCTGTTTTCACTGTCCTCAAAACGGCTTGAAAGATTTCCCTGTTCTATGAAGTCCCTCCTTCAGAAACACGTAACGAGTTCTGATTGTGCCAGCGGTTCCCGTGTTGTGATTCGACAGCAGCTTAGCACACGCAGAGCGCACGTTGTTACCGGAAAGGTCACGCCTCTCACCGGGGATGCATGCGCTCAATGATCTCTAAGTACAGCGTCCGTGGGAAAGCCAAACAAAGGTGACTTGACTCCGGGATGAAAATAACAGCGTCTCGACGACATGGCAACAAACAAACTATACGAACGCAACCGAACGCAACACTTCCTATTCTCCACGCGGGAGCAACAAGACCACGCCCCCTTTTTCGCGTGTTCTTGTGGGCGGAGTTTAGTCGACATACTGCTCTACTGACGTAATTAAAGCAGGAAATACCAGGATGTAGTCCTAACCAGCCGTTCGCTGTAGGCTTTGAAAGGGAACTTCTGTTTAATAAAATATCTCGCTTGCCATTGAACTTTGAGCTTTATAATTTTACAGGTATTATAAATGCTCTAACAGCAACATTACACACTAACTAAAGTTTGAAAAATGGGATCACAAAGAACAGGACCTTTAACAGTCAGGTAAATGTATAATACCAAAAACATAATCAATTCAAAGATAATTCATACATAACATCAAATACTCTGAAGTAAAGAGTGAAAGATGCATACCTGGCTTCTGAATATTACATAACGCAGAGCGTCTAGTAGACATTCCGTGTTTTGGGCTGAACTGATTACAGTATCCAAAAGAGAGAAATCTCTTTGGAATGGAAACACGTTAACAATGGTAATTTACATTTAATCACTGTCCCATATGACCTGTATTGACAAGAGACAAATTGGCTCCAAACGCCACACCCACCGTAATAAGCAAAATATCTCTAAACTTTACTTCTGTGGTGATGAGATCTTTGTACCAGTCGCACTGCGACATTTCAAATGATATCAAACACATATAGTATAGTGAGAAATGACATTAAACCAAATAGATTTTGGATGAATTCTGGAGGAGAGATGTGGGGAGATTCAGGTGAAAGGAAAGGCATGTAAATTAAAGTCGTTCTAAGATAATTCACTCAGTGTGACATTGTCTGGGATGGGGGTGCTAAGGCACTAACTGTATGAGTTAGTTCAAATGCAAACAGTGTCCTTTGTCCTTTCAGTGAGTAATTGTCCTCCACCAGACGTTTTGGCATATGCTAGCTTTTTTCAGTCCTACAAGAATTTCCAACACAGTTTATTATTTTATCATGACAAAAAGCGGAATGGAATATATAGGATGATAGGTTTTAAAGGATAAATGGCGTGAATTATTCTTAGATGGGGATTATTTTTGTAGAACATTGTGAGGCAGCTTAAAATGGAATACAAAAAAACTCCAAGTATCCTCCAGCATAAGTCCATCTGCACTGAAAAACGGCTCCTCTGAGAGCTCTGATTGCAAAGCCACAAGTCGTGTTAGAAACTGTTCTCAGCTGCCAAACCTTGAAGTGTATAAATCATTATCAAATATTACAGACCTCATTTTGGATGCTCTACTGTAACTCAATATAGTCATCTCAACGTTTTAGCCAAGCTCCCTTTTCTCTGGCCTCATGGACTTTGTGTTTGGCTCAGGTCTGATACATGGTCTCTTGTACTTTGCAATGATAATGGACTTCAAAAGTCATTTTTGAAGTCCATTAACCCCATTCATAAATACCCCCCCCCCCCCTCGAAAGTGCTGCCGAAATACATTTATCCAATGTTTTGACTTTTGACTAGAGAAGAAACAGAATATTCTGAAGATTCCAAATGTCTTATTTTAAATCTATGAGCATTTTAATCAAATTGCAGATTGTAAATCAAGACCTAACAATTTAAAGGGGATGTATTATGCCATTTTTCAAAGTCTTGATTTTGGGGTCTACTAGAATAGGTTTTCATGCTTGAAAACACATTATTTTTCACATATTTTACACTGTTGCAGCACCTCTCTTCCCAGTCTTTATGTAACGCTTTGTTTAGTTCTGGTTTCTATGAAGCCCCTTCTTCCGAAAAGCACAGTGTGCTCTGATTGGTCGGCTGGACCAGTTTGTTGGGATTGGTCAACTCCTTTGAGCGTGTTTCAGAAATGTCACGCATCTTACCGTAACCGTAACTGTGTTCGAAATCGCTCCCTATACCCTCATTCACTATTCCCTACATTACTCAACTAATATAGTAGTTTACTTGAAGGAGTGAATGAAAATGAGTGAGTGAATTTGGATTTCCGCCCTGGTCGTGGAACAACGGACCAGCTTTTTACTCTTGCATCCCCTGGAATGAGGTTGAGCCATGGTTCTCAGCAGGAAACCGATGGAGTGCCTCCTCTGGGAATGAGTCCTTGCCCCAAGTGAACAAGTTCCTCTGGGTCTTGTTCGCGAGTAAGGGGACAATGAAGAGGAAGATTGGCCAGAGAATTGGACCAGTGGGAGGGGTACTGCAGTTACTAAAATAGAGCTGAGCCGGTAGGCAAAGCTCTCAATCTACCGGTCAATTTTCGTTCCTACCCTCACATGAAGGCTGGGTCATGACCCAAATAACTAGATTTGCGGGTACAATCAGCCGAAATGGGTTTCCTCAGGAGGGTGGCTGGCATCTCCCTTAGAGATAGGGTGAGAAGTTTGGCCATCCGCGAGGAACTCGGTGTAGAGCTGCTGCTTCTTTGCGTCGAAAGGAGCCAGTTGAGGTGGTTCAGGCATCTGGTAAAGATGCCCCCCTGGATGCCTCCCTAGGGAGGTTTTCCAGGCATGTCCAGCTGGGAGGAGGCCTCAGGGAAGACCCAGGACTCGGTGGAGAGATTATATCTCCACACTGGCCTGGGAACGCCTTGGGATCCCCCAGTCAGAGCTAGTTAATGTATCTTGGGAAAGGGAAGTTTGTGGTCCCCTGCTGGAGCTCCTGCCCCTGCGACCCGACCCCCGATAAGCGGTTGAAGATGGATAGATGGAATTTGAACACTGAGTGGTGGTGCTTTTGCATAGGTTGTGCTTGCCTTTTAATAATCATTTGAAACGTGATATGATATTACGCTATACCAGGAGTCTCCAAACTCGGTTTGGTTTTTAGTTCCAACCCCTATTAAACACACCTGAACCAGCTAATCAGTGTCTAACTAGGGCCTTGTAAGACACTGATTAGCTGGTTCAGGTGTGTTTATTTGGAGTTGGAGCTAAACTCTGCAGGACAGCGGCCCTCCAGGACCGAGTTTGGAGACCCCTGCGCTATACCCACATTGGAAAAGCGGTTTGGAAAATGGATGGATGATTTAGCTGCGGCGAGACGTAAGAATTCATTCAGCACAACCGTCACAGTGCATTATGGGTATTCTCTAGCTGTTTAGTGTATATCAGTAGACTCATTATTGTGGTGAATTATAGGATGGAATGAGTGCACTCAATAATGTCCACTAGGGTTTTGGACACCATTACAACTGGCTGTACCCTTAAAAAGTGCCCTATTTAATTGTATAACCGCCAGACCCGGAGATCGGCTGAATGGATTAGAAAACGTTAAAACTCAACTGTTTAACTCTTGGGGAGTTGGAAAGTGAGCCTATTTTCACAAAAAAGAAGAGTGTTTCTTTAAGACATTGACCTTCCTACATGAAGGGCTCATGCTAAGCAAGAAAAACACTGTATTCTTGCTTTGGTAAGCACGGTCATTCTGGTATAATTGTGCTGGATCGTTTTTGGATTTTTAAAAATAATTTAATTTGAAAAGGTTACTGCTGAACTTTCCAGAAATCACATTTTCCCACTTCAGCTCCAAAGTATCATTAAATATGATGTCAGAAAAATAAAGCTGCAATTTTAATAGGGGAAATGTCACAGCATAATGGACCCGAACAGAAAGTGAAGGGACGTGGACAAAAACTTAATAGACGATAAACCTTATGCGCCAGAGAAACAAGCGCGCAGCCATCTTTAGAATTTTGTGTTTGAAAATTATTGGATTTTTTCTTCTTGTAGTGGTAACAAAAGTTATCATGAGCATTGTAAGGTTTGAAGTGGGTGTCAAATGTCATTTGATTGGGAAGAATTCAAAACAAGCGGTTTATTTATAAATCTGTAAGATCTTACCATCATGCTGTGGAAATACAAACATTTCAATAAATTTAATCATTTTAATAAAATTGTGTTAAATTGCCTAAAAATAAGGTTTATATAAAAATAAAAAAAAGTTTTAAGTTAAAATTTTTAATGAAATACACACACACACACGCACGCACACACACACACACACACACACACACACACACACACACACACACACACACACACACACACACACACACACACACACACACACACACACACACACACACACACACACACACACACACACACACACACACACACACACACACACACACACACACACACACACACACACACACACACACACACACACACACACACACACACACACACCTAAAGGATTATTAGGAACACCATACTAATACTGTGTTTGACCCCCAATCCAACCAGACAAATTTGATTGGTGTGGTCCAATCAAACAGACAAATTATAGATCAAATTGCTTAAGAAGTTAATACTGGTTCTGATAGAAAGGTGTCAGAATACACAGTGCATCGCAGTTTGTTGCGTATGGGGCTGCATAGCCGCAGACCAGTCAGGCTGCCCATGCTGACCCCTGTCCACCCCCAAAAGTGGGCACAAGAGCATCAAAACTGGACCACGGATCAATGGAAGAAGGTGGTCTGGTCTGATAAATCACGTTTTCTTTAACATCACTTGGATGGCCGAGTGTGTGTGCGTAGCTTACCTGGGGAAAACATGGCACCAGGTTGCACTATGGGAAGAAGGCAAGCCGACGGAGACAGTGTGATGCTTTGATCAATGTTCTGCTGGGAAACCTTGGGTCCTGCCATCCATGTGGATGTTACTTTGACACATACCACCTACCTAAGCATTGTTGCAGACCATGTACACCCTTTCATGGAAATGGGATTCCCTGGTGGCTGTGGCTCTTTCAGCAGGATAATGCACCCTGCCACAAAGCAAAAATGGTTCAGGAATGGTTTGAGGAGCACAACGAGTTTGAGGTGTTGACTTGGCCTGCAAATTCCCCAGATCTCAATCCAGTCGAGCATCTGTGGGATGTGACGAACAAACAAGTCCGATCCATGGATGCCCCCACCTCGCAACTTACAGGAATTAAATGATCTGCTGCTAACATCTTGGTGCCAGATACCACAGCATACCTTCAGGGGTCTAGTGGAGTCCATAAATATATATATATATATATATATATATATATATATATATATATATATATATATATATATATATATATATATATATATATATATATATATATATATATATATATATACATACAGGTGCTGGTCATATAATTAGAATATCATCAAAAAGTTGAATATTATATTCATTCATTCATTACACACAGACTGATATATTTCAAATGTTTATTTCTTTTAATTTGATGATTATAACTGACAACTAAGGAAAATCCCAAATTCAGTATCTCAGAAAATTTGAATATTACTTAAGACCAATACAAAGAAAGGATTTTTAGAAATCTTGGCCAACTGAAAAGTATGAACATGAAAAGTATGAGCATGTACAGCACTCAATACTTAGTTGGAGCTCCTTTTGCCTGAATTACTGCAGCAATGCGGCGTGGCATGGAGTCGATCAGTCTGTGGCACTGCTCAGGTGTTATGAGAGCCCAGGTTGCTCTGATAGTGGCCTTCAGCTCTTCTGCATTGTTGGGTCTGGCATATCGCATCTTCCTCTTCACAATACACCATAGATTTTCTATGGGGTTAAGGTCAGGCGAGTTTGCTGGCCAATTAAGAACAGGGATACCATGGTCCTTAAACCAGGTACACTGTGTGCAGGTGCCAAGTCCTGTTGGAAAATGAAATCTGCATCTCCATAAAGTTGGTCAACAGCAGGAAGCATGAAGTGCTCTAAAACTTCCTGGTATACGGCTGTGTTGACCTTGGACCTCAGAAAACACAGTGGACCAACACCAGCAGATGACATGACACCCCAAACCATCACTGACTGTGGGAACTTTACACTGGACCTCAAGCAACATGGATTGTGTGCCTCTTCTCTCTTCCTCCAGACTCTGGGACCCTGATTTCCAAAGGAAATGCAAAATTGATTTTCATCAGAGAACATAACTTTGGACCACTCAGCAGCAGTCCAGTCCTTTTTGTCTTTAGCACAGGCGAGACGCTTCTGACGCTGTCTGTTGTTCAAGAGTGGCTTGACACAAGAAATGCGACAGCTGAAACCCATGTCTTGCATACGTCTGTGCGTAGTGGTTCTTAAAGCACTGACTCCAGCTGCAGTCCTCTCTTTGTGAATCTCCCCCACATTTTTGAATGGGTTTTGTTTCACAATCCTCTCCAGGGTGCGGTTATCCCTATTGCTTGTATACTTTTTTCTACCACATCTTTTCCTTCCTCTCTCTATTAATGTGCTTGGACACAGAGCTCTGTGAACAGCCAGCCTCTTTTGCAATGACCTTTTGTGTCTTGCCCTCCTTGTGTAAGGTGTCAATGGTCGTCTTTTGGACAACTGTCAAGTCAGCAGTCTTCCCCATGATTGTGTAGCCTACAGAACTAGACTGAGAGACAATTTAAAGGCATTTGCAGGTGTTTTGAGTTAATTAGCAGATTAGAGTGTGGCTTTAATATTTAACCTTTTCACAATATTCTAATTTTCTGAGATACTGAATTTGGGATTTTCCTTAGTTGTCAGTTATAATCATTAAAATTAAAAGAAATAAACATTTGAAATATATCAGTCTGTGTGTAATGAATGAATATAATATACAAGATTCACTTTTTGAATAGAATTAGTGAAATAAATCAACTTTTTTGATGATATTCTAATTATATGACCAGCACCTGTATGTATAATATATATATATATATATATACACTATCAGTTCTGTTAATATTTTTTATTTGTAGCAAGTCATGGGAATATGCAGCACAAAAACGGATCATTTTCTTGAGAATGATTAATCTAATAGCATAAATCTAACGAAAAGATGATTAATTCATTCAACAATAAATTATTAATTGTATTTTATAAAGGTTTATGTAAATCTAAGTATATAAAATGTATATTTTTTTTACACCGGTAAGGAAGTTTTAGCATTGTTAAGAAATGATCCACATCATAATTCAGTTTTTTTTCCTGACAGAACAGTCCAGTGCTCAATTTCACCTCCATCTTTTCCTCTGAAAAGACCCTTTATCCATATAACAGCTTCATAAAGGTGTCGATTCTGTGTAATTAACATCTCCCAGGCAGCACTGCTCCTCACTGCAAGAAGCAGACGACACTGAACAGGAGGGTTTCATTTACATAGGAATACAGCAGACATGAGTGAAAAAGCAGAAAGGTAGCTCTGGGAATATCATTGTCTTTTATGTCTCAGATACAAGAGATAGAGATGCTGAATTGATTATGCAGAGGATTCAGGAACATGAAAATGTACTGTAATGACCCACAAAGCAGTAATACGATTTAAAGTGTCTTTATTAATTGATTAATAATCAAACGCAGGTATAAAAGCTTTAATACTGTATTTACCAAATTATTTTTGCAAGGAATACATCTGGTCATTGACAGTTTGTTTCTGTCAATCTCGCAAAGCCTAACTAAAAAAATGCCAAAACAAATCTTCACATAATCGCACTAGAAATAATGTATATGAAAATATTCAATTTCCACGTACATTCTGTAAATGATTTATTTAATAGCTGCTGTTGGAGTATAAAACACCCTTTACTCAAAACAGACACTGGCACAGTGCTTTACAAAGACAAATACACAAGTACATATAATCACACTGTTGAATTTAACTGGTACTATGTAAACTGATCCTCAAAAATGCATTAGTAAAAACATATGACATATTACCAAACAAAGACGTGTTAAAAGTCTGATTTAATGCTGAGATCACTAGACACGGCCTGGCAGGTTTCTGCTTAAAATTTGAAGAAAAAAAAATCTGAAACAATTTTCATTAATACATATGAATGGAAATCTGTAGAAATCCCTTTTATTGGATTTTTGGCATCGAAAGATCAGATTGTTCAAACATGGGAGCTGTTTTTTTTTAATTCTAGTTCAAAAGTACTATACTAAAAGGTAAGAACAAGAACTTCATTTCAATGACCAAAAGCTGGTCTACACTATTTTTTCACAAAACAATAAAACATTCTTTAAAATGTAATGCATCAAATACTATTGGACACTTTAAGTACAGTATAAAACAGGTTTGAAATCTTGTTGATCAAGAAAACAGTGGTAACACATGATCAAAATACAATAAAAACAGTGAAATGCAATAAAAAGTACAATACATTCAAAACATCCCACCTGGAAAACACCTGACATGTTAGAAACGCTGTGGTCATAATCCTTTTCAGTAGTGTCTTGCAAAAATCATCTAAAAGTCAAAAAATAAAATCCACATCACAGTTGGAAGTTAAGGTCCAGGTAATAGAGCAATATTTATAATAAAGAGTCCGTATTTGTAATTGTAGAATTTCAAAATGATGAAAATAATAATCTAGACAGCTTGAGGGCCGATAAGCAGTGGCGCTTCGGTGTGATTGAGAGGAGGCTGAGGCGATGAGGTTGAGGCAGAATCCTTCTTAAGATTCAGGATATGTTGCTGTAGGTGCATCACCCAATCCTCCTGTATGGACAGCGGTCCTTGGAAGACCTCCTCACAGAACCTATATAATCATTATAGAAGAGCATTTATTGTTCTATTAGAGTATTTATGGGCATTTAACTACAATCAATGCATTTAATTACAAGGAGAGAGACAACTATTGAGAGGACATTCATGCACCATAAATACAAGCACTGCTGTAAACTTTTTTTAAAGGATGAAGATTTTAATACTTCCAAAACAAAATAGTAATCTCTAGGGATGCACCGAAATGAAAATTCTTGGCAAAAGCCGAATAATAATAAAACACTTGGCTGAAGGCCGAAGTCAAATACCGAAGGCGTTTTTTGGATTGTTTCCCATTTATTTTGCCAATTTTTTCACTATTGCATAAAATAAATTGTAAAAATTAGCTTTTTTACTATTTTGTCCTGCTTTAAAAAAAAAAAAAAAAAAAAAGACAAAACTACAATATAAATAATATGGATTTAACACTGAACATTTTTTACCATTCCAGCAGACATTATACAAACAAAGCACAATATAACTTAAAAAAAACACAAAAAAACCCTGCATAGTCTTTACCCTATACATTAACTACACACTGATTCTTAAAGGGGCACTTCAGAGCTGGGAAGATGAATGTGTATTTAAACTGTGTCATTTTGAATTTGGTGCTTTCTAGACTGAGAAAATATATTTTTGTCTCATGTGGTTGAAAGACAACAACTCCCAGAATGCACTTGTTTCGCTGCCCTACGAGGCACCTCCCTACACCGCCCCCAACGTCGTTTTGATCTTCATAATAATACAATAATTTCGTTCAGTTAGAGAATAAACACTACAATTAAAAACTGAACGTGTCTTTTCAATAAAGTGTGAGTGAGCCGAACGAAAGTCACAGGACAAACGCAGCAGGAGTCAGATTTCATTCAGCACAAGAGGGAAGTCAGAGCTGAGAAGAGCTGAGGTAAGCGCGGCTGTCATTCTCAGCGCGTGTCCAGTCTGGCGTGTTTTCTGATCGCATATGGAAGCTAAACTTTCATAGGAATTCATTGAAAAGTTGAAACACTCACTTTGCTCTGCATCGCTCCGGTTATGAATGCCCGAGGCCGAGCGGAGCGCATTTACATAATTACATTCTGTGCGTGAGATCTCTCCCCTGTGGGCGGGTTGAAAACATGCGGAATAGCACCCTCTACTGGCTGTAGTCTCTAGCCTCTGGCCAAAAAATCCTCAGATGATGCAAATATCATCATTTTGCGTCATCGGAGGATTTTTTCCAGAAATAAAATGCATAATTCTCTCATCTCAGGGGGATATGAGGGGGGAAAGTACCATAATTCAAATATACTACAGGGTTTCTACTGATACAAAGCCTAATGCTGAATCACTGAAGTAACCCTTTAATAAATATATTAAAGTTATTCAGTCAAGCATGGGGTGATTTTCGATTTTCTTTTGATGTTGTGATCGCATGCTGTCTGAGTGAAAGGTCCGAGTCAGTATATTTTTGACTGCTCTGCTTCCATTGTTTAGTGAACGGTGGAAGTAGAGCTCTGCACACACATCCTGACTCCTGCTGTCACACATTGACGCAAAACTGTTATATCGTGCAACACTAATTCAGTCAAGAGCAGTAAGTTGTTTTCTCTTTATTTTCACATTAATGATACAGAGCAGCAGGTGAGTATATTAGGCTGCTGTCACTTTAACACCAAACGCACAGATCCATTGTACTGATACACCCATGTGTCTGGTTTACACCCAACTGTTTACTTTCCCTTGAGACATAATCGGCTATTTACACATGAATACACCATGCGGTGGGCATTTTGCTTGTGTATTCGACCAATTTAAGCGCAATAAAACATGAAAGAGAAGTGAATTCGTGATCGCATGATGAGAGACGCAGCATTCTTATTCACTGCTCATTGTGCTCAATAACACTTTAACATCAAGCACGTTCCAAATTTGACATTGTGCCAGTCAGCACGAGCACCGCACTGAGTTCCTTTTCAGGACATATTGTGCTTATAGCTCTTTTTAACATCAAGCACGTCCCGCTCTTTATATTCTCATTTTCATTCATGTTTTTCATCACTCAAAAATGTCAATAGTGCTGTGATATGCGTATATATTTACATACTGTAGGGCTGGGCGATATGGCTGAAAACTGTATACCGATATAAGTGTTTCATATCGGTCGATATCGATAATTATTGATATTTTATGACCTATTTAAAATAAGGACCAGGAGAAACATATTTTACATTTAAACATTTTTATTTTAAATTTCACCGTTCTCTGATTATAATCCCCTCAATTATAAAGGCAGAAATGTCAACACAACCATGGAAAACACTCAAATAATTCAAATATAAACACACGTCTAAAATCACAATGAACACTTAATTATCTCTTAACTTTTAGGTGCAGTGCCTCCGTTATTTCTTTGTAACGGTTACCGTTTAGATGCTTTGTCATAAGGCACTGATGCAGAGTAACATTACCTCTCCATGTAGTTTCAAAGGCTGAATCCGAAATCGCCCCCTATAGCCTTAAATAGGGTGCTATTTGAGGGTGACAGCCATTTGTAGTGGTGTCCGAAACAATAGTGAACGTTATTGAGTGCACTCATTCTATCCCACTTTGCACCTCAATAACGAGTGTACAGCTGATGTACACACGCGCCTGTCCGAATTCACTCACTTGTTTTCATTCACTCCTTCAAGTGAACTGTATCAGTGGACTAAAGTAAGGAATAGTGAATGAGGGTTTAGGGGGAGATTTTGGATTCAGCCAAAGTCAAGAATAGCAGAACGGCGACCGCGTTGAGTATAAACATTACGAGTATAAGCTCTAACGATAGACATTTTATACCGTTGTAATGATATATATAGTCATATCACACAGCCATAAATCAGAGCAGTGTTGACTCTCAGAAAAGAGGGGTTTAGAGCACGGATCCTTGATCAAACCGTTTTAGACACAGTGAGAAAAGAGGTGATGTTTCAATGTATACTATGAACCTGGATTTCTTTTTTTTGACCTTGGATGCTATTGTAGGAGACCTCCATAACATTTTAGAAACAGCATAATATAGGCACTTTATCATAACACAGTAGTGTAGACTGGAGGAAGGAAAGTGAAGGGAGAGAGAGGGAGAGTGGGATCCGGTCAACCTGCTTATTTGTGAGCAGCACAGCTCTTCTCCACTCGCAGACAGTAAAACCACCAGATTCACAGAACAAACTGTTTTGTGGTTTCAACTCACCTGCACTTGAGGGAGTACATCTTCCCTACCAGCTTTACTAGGCTGGTCTCTGGTGGTCTTGGCACCAACGATGGAATGTTTCCAGTCCGAGAAGGCTTTGAAGATTCGGTTTCCCCGGGTCCACTCTCAGAGTGGGATAAATGCTTTGGAGGACGCCGTTCACAGCCTAAGACAAGCACAGTGATTCTCACAATGCAGAATTTTCTATATCGGCTAAAAGTTAATTAATACATAATTTGGAGCCCTAGCTTAAATAAAAAATACGCATTTCCCCTACCTCGAGGAGAACGAACATTCAGTTCCCTGCGGGCTGTGGGAGTCTGGATCAGGTTGCCTGAGGATAGCTCATCTGATGAAGGTCGTTTCTTGTGTGAGGAGGAGTGGCTCATTCCTGCTTTGCCCTCTCTAGCTGTTGCCACTGTTGTTTTGGAAAGCTGGTATACTGGCGGCTGACCAGCAGAGTCTCGAACTGCTGATGAACCTTTGTGAGAAGCAAGGCGGACAGACTCAGAGTCTGAGGAAGAGTATGGATTGGAGGATCTTTTGGAGCTCTACATCAGAGGGAGACAGAGAGACATTTTGTGAATACAAAAATACAGCAAAAGTCAAATAAATCAGTATTTGTGTCTTACTTTCCAGTCAAATATTTTTATTAAAAATGACAAGCTTACTTTTACTTGAGAAAAAAAACTGCATAAGATATTAAGATTTGTTTTTTTGGGAATATATGTGATGAGATGTGGGAAAACCTGTCGGATGTCGCACTGGAACGTTTTCAGCAAAGTCGAAGAATAGGTTGAATGTCCATTTTTTGTCAGAATTGGTTTTCATTAAATTATTATTCTAAAACATCTTTTCTATAATTTCTAAAAATATCTTGGCAAAAATAACTTGTTTAGTGCAGAAAAATTGCGATTTATAGCAGCAAGATGGAAAGACTGCGTCTTTCTCAAATTTTTATTTAGATCATGCCCGGCGGAGGTGCAAAAAAAACAAACAAAAAAACGGCCAGTTTTCGCTTTCTTAACACCACTTCACACATCAAAATAAACCCATTACAGGAAGAATAAAGGTGTCTCAAAGCATTTCCCTCCAGTCCTATGTAAACTACGGCACGCAAAGTTTTTATTTAATATGTTATCGTATCGCGAGATGGCGGAGCACAAGAGAACAACAGAGTCTGAAGTAACTGATCGCTTTTGTGATCTCACTCGCCTCAATCTGCTTAATCCTGGTGATGTCAGTGCCCTAAACGATCATATAATGGATTAATTCACATACAGAGATGAAGGATCGGATGAGGAAGTTGTTTAGCTATGCTGCAGGTGCGCTGTGCTTTCTATTCTAAAAATGTACACTAGCTGTGAGATCTAAACATACAACAGGTGATCACACGTTCAGAGACAGCCCATGATAAACAATAGAAAACGTATTTCACTACTTACTAAATTGCTGTTCTCTTCAGAGTAACGTTAGCTAGTCCCCTTGTGTAGAGATGCAGCTGATAAATTCTAGTTTTCATATTTTCGTATTCAGTTCAGACCTTTATTTTGAAATAGCGATAAACACGGAAAAAAATAAAGATTTGTAGACAACCAATTTGTTTTCATGCCAAGAGTTCAAAATATAACATCCAGTAAATTTTTTGAGATAAAAAGTTCTGGAAATGTTTTAAATATAAAGGGAAAAAATGTATAGATTTGCCATTTGATATGCAGCAGTGATCTATAATGCACATGTTCTTTTATATTTATTAGAGGTTGAATTCAATTCAAATACTGCTAAACTGCCTATACTACTACTGAATAGCAAAATCTTACTGAAAGCAAATGTTTTAATAAAATATCAACCTAAAACTTTGAACACAACTTGTTCATATTTCTGGCTTTGATTGTCTTGTAGTTTTAGAGTACATTTTTTTTGTAAAATACATATTATAAAATATATATTTTTACATTTTCATAAACTTTAACTTTTATAACGTTTTTTCTATTTTACTTTCATAATTTATTTGACATCTACAATAATCTGCCAAGTGTCTTCTTTAAAACAAGACCAACCGTAGGTCTTTATTCCAAAGCATGTTTGAATTACAGCCATTTAAAGTTGGATAGTGCATTTTCATGTCTATATGCGAAAAAAGGGGTGGCGGTTATTTAAACCTGTTTTTCTCAAAATTCCGTTCCTAAAAATCATAGCGATCAGCCGACTTTAGATAACCATAACTTCTGTTTCAGACAAGCCTTGAAAGAAATGAAAATATATTTGAAAAGGGCTTGGCCCCGGCTTTCATATGGTATCAAAAGCTGTAAAAGGTAAAATTTCACCATGTGTTGGGTTTTCGTAGATCACATCACATCACATATCTTACCCCTTTTTTCATGTTTTATGTGTAACTCTATCAAACTTTAGTAAATCAAAACACTTTCCTACAGAGATAAGAAATATTCTAGTTAGTCAACAATTCAACCTGGACTTACCTTCTTAACAAAAGGCAAGTCCCCCCTCATGTAGCTTTTGTGGAGCTCTGCTACCTTCCCCGGCTCACTCTTCATCCAGGCCTTCAGGGTCTCAATAGGAGAGCCGATGACTTTCCAATCCACTCCCTGCTGCCTCAAATGGGCTCTTGCGTGGCTGGCCAGTGCCTTTCGATTCTCAAAATCAAAACCACAGAGTTCACAGGTGGCATCACAACCTACAGCAGAAAAATAAGAGTGGAGAGCACAAAACATGAAAGTAGACATATTGCACTAACAGCCTTTGGTTAGTTTGGCCTTTGCAACTTTAGATTTAAAATGAAATGCTAATGCATTTAACAATATGCAATATATATACTGTATATACACTATAGGGCTTTGTAAAAAAAAAAAAAAAAAAAAAAAAAAAAAATTTCCTAGTTTTTCCATTTGCGTTGTAAAACCGATTCCCGTTCACACTAATCAACGAAAACGACTACAAACTTTGTATTACACATGCCAGACCAGTAGTTGGTGATGAAACTTTGTACCGTTTTCACTTGAAAACAGTGTTGTGTAAACTGCCCCTAAGGATGCACAAGATATCGCCACCATATCGGCCAGCACTAGAAATAGCGAAAGATCATGGCAAAAATGTAACCTTTGAAAGGAACACTCCACTTTTTTTGAAAATAGGCTCATTTTACAAGTGCCCTAGAGTTAAATAGTTGATTTTTACCGTTTTTGAATCCATTCAGCCGATCTTTGTATCTGGCGGTAGCACTTTTTAGCATAGCTTAGCATACATCATTGATTCTGATCAGTCCATTAGCATCTCATTCAAAAAATGACCAAAGACACTTTCAATATTTTTCCTATTTAAAACTTGACTCTTCTACAGTTACATCGTGTGCTAAGACAAACTGAAAATGAAAAGTTGCCATTTTTTTTACACCTATATGGCTAGGAACTACTTTCTCATTCCTGCGTAACAGTCGCGGATCTTCGCGGCCGTACCATGGCTGCAGCGGCGCAATGATTCGTTGGTATTCTGTGAAACATGGTGGTAGTATACACCTTCGACTTACTATCACAGCCCTTTACAACACACAGAACCATGGCTAATCACACAGGTAAATCCACAACATAATTTGTCGGCTGCAAGCCTGAAACTTTCTCTGCAACTACACGAACTTAGTGCCGGTCACATTGAAAGGTACCTAGCTGGGGGCTACTTTCAGGCGCTGTAATATCATTGTGCTGCTGCAGCCATGGTACGGCCGCGAAGATCCACAACTATTACGCAGGAATGAGAACATAGTTCCTAGCCATATAGGTGTAGAAAATCGCAACTTTTCATTTTCAGTTGGTCTTAGCACACGATGTAACTGTAGAAGAGTCAAGTTTTAAATAGGAAAAATATTGAAAGTGTCTTTGGTCATTTTTTGAGTGAGATGCTAATGGACTGATCAGAATCAATGATGTATGCTAAGCTATGCTAAAAGTGCTACCGCCAGATACAAAGGTCGGCTGAATGGATTCAAAAACGGTAAAACTCAACTATTTAACTCTAGGGGACTTGTAAAATGAGCCTATTTTCAAAAAAAGAGGAGTGTTCCTTTAAGGGTTACCTTTTTTTGAATAACACTTCCCCTTTAAGAGTGCACATCAAACATACTAACAAAGTAGTATAGATTCATATTTAAGTTAGCAGCCATAGCATTAACAATCATTTTTTGCATCAGAAAATGCAACAAACATTACAAAGACATTGTGGGCATGTTTCATTCAGCAAGTGACATCCAGTTATCAACTCAGAATTTAATATAATTATTTTGCATTAAAATCTCTTTGTATTCGCAGTCTGATCAAATAATACAATTTTCATTGCAAGTTGATGTTGTTTTCAGTATTCATCACACTGGAAATGGAAGGTCAACATCAAATACATTGCATTGTGGGATACAGTATTCCGTGTAGCTGATCTGGTTTTATATTATACACTTTAGCAAATGTAACCGGTCATCTGGGTAATCCATTCATATAGAGATGTTTAAATGTTCAAATTATATACCTAGCATGCGCCCTTCATTAAAAATAGAAGAATGCTATATCGAACATACTTTATGAATAGGCTCACAAGTTGCACAGGTGTCTTTGTGCATTTGTTGGGAGGTTATAATGTTAGTTACTTAGAGGCAAATAAATCTTGGTTCAGCGTACCTGTAGCTGTGTCGTCTGAAACAGGCATCTCTTTTTCCACAGGTGATAGAATAAACGTGCGAGGAGAGGGTGGTGTTTTCTTCCACTGCACTGCCGCCCCTGATGCAGGTTCTGGCTTGATTTGGGACGCCCGTTCAGTGTCCTTCCTCTTCATGATCTCATACAGGGCCTCTATAGGCGGGACTTTCAGCGACCACCTTGCTCCCATCTGTCGTAAGTGACCACGTGCGTGACAGGACAGGGCTTTACGAGTATCAAACATCTCGCCACAGTAGTCGCAGCATACAATCTGTTTGGGCTCCTGGTTTTCAGACTTAGGAGCTGAGGAAAGCAGACACGATACATCATAAACTGAACAAAATAAGGGATTCAAAATAAAACCAGATTTCTAGTGGCTGTTGACAGTTATTTATGTTTTGTTATGTAATTTATGTTTTCTTGCGATCTATGCTAAAACATTATACATCACATTAAGCTATAAAATTGACCAGGCAAATAAATAAATCAGAATGCAAATGCAAATCGTACAATTTGGTGATTATCTATTCATTTCTTAAATATATACTATTAATCTTAGATTAAAAGCACACCTAAACAGGTGGTCACACTACACCATTTGTTCCACTGACTTCCATTTATGCGCATGCGAACGCAGGAGACAGGAAACACAAGATCATGCAAATTTCACCGCTTTTGAAAGTTCAAGCTTGGTTAACTCTAACTTGCAAATTAGTCTCATGTAAAGACGTGTGACCAACAGAAAATCGGATTCGCCATGGCATGATATCTCTTAGCTGAATTAAAAGAATTCAAACTTTAAAGCTGCAGGTTTGTCGTTACAAAGTTTCCAGGGCCCGTATTCATAAAGATTCTAAGAGTCCTCTCATAAAACTCCTAATTTAGCTTAAAAACTTTTACGTAAGAGCTATTCGGGACCGATCTGAGAGCAACTCTGAGCAAGGAAAATACAAAAACTTTTATCTTAGTGAAGAGGCGGGGCTGACCCCGTTGCTACGTATGACACAGTCTTTTGAAGACTGTGATTGGTTGGTTTTCAAAAAGGGGAAAAAAGGAGCGCTTTTAAGTATAGGGTCTATTCTAAGCCTTCACTTTGAAATTACAAGCGCAAATTGTCCTATTTTACCGTTCTCTCTCACTCACACACACACATTATATGTATATAAATCCTTTTATTATTTACCATGCTGTTAATTTCCTATAAGGTATTTGATTGGCTTAGAATTATAAACATTGTTCCACTCTTTCCAATTACACTGATTGCTGGCATGTCTATTTAATTGGTGGTTTGAAAGTTGGATTTAATGCAACAAACAT
Source organism: Gobio gobio (assembly GCF_949357685.1). Taxonomy (NCBI): domain Eukaryota; kingdom Metazoa; phylum Chordata; class Actinopteri; order Cypriniformes; family Gobionidae; genus Gobio; species Gobio gobio. Next base: position 40,797,793 of record NC_137110.1, on the reverse strand, counting down.
GATCCCTGCACGATCTAATCTACAGTGTCTTATTAACTCACTGTCATCCATTGTCTGCAACACATTTCTTCTCCCTCTTCGTATTTCTGCCATTTTCTCCGCTGCTAAAGAAACTCTTAAGCCTCTTAAAAGTCCTCGTCCATGCTCCTAACAAATTTGATTTTAAGACCTCTTTTAAGGGTTAAAATGCTTTTTGAATTACTTTTGTCTTTACTAGGATTTTTTAGTTAATTTTAAGAGTAAACGCCCACATTTCTAAGCATTTTCTTAGAATTTTGTCACTAGGAGCTACTCTTTGCATTAAGATTCTTTTGGAAAGTTTCTGGAAATGTACCAGAAATGTTCAGCTCCTTTGCAACCTGTGCCATAAGGATGAAAAATCTACAGAAAGTTTAAATATATAAAAAAAGAAAAGAATAAAAGAAGTAACTGGATGCACTGTAATTCTTACGCACCGATCATAGGTGATCTAACGGTGTTGGAATCAGATGGAGGTGTTAAAGGGCTGGTGGGTGTGCTTTGTGGCTTTGGAGACTCGATGATAGAGATATCAACTTCCACAGGTTCGTCCTTTGGTTTTGGGATCACAGTCCTGGAGCCTTTCTTGGCCTTTGGAACTTTGTGAGGAACAGGAGGAGGAGAGGAAGACTGGGTAATGGGCTTAGAGGATGAGAGGAGAGGGGGTGAAGAGGGGGGTACAGAGGGAGGTGCAGAGGGTGATACCGGCGGGGTCAGCGAGGGCGGCCCAAGGGAACTGAGAGACCCTGCAGAACTTCCACGTTGGGCCATCACCTCTCGCAGAGTGGCCATGGGAGACCCGTTTACAGACCACTCGGTGATGCCCAGCTGTCGCAGGTGATAGCGGGCATGACTGGCCAAGCTCTGACTCTTCTTAAATTTCTCTTGACAGAATTCACAGGAGACCCCTTTAGATGACTCGCCTTGAGTGTAAGAAAGAGGACATCTCATAAATGATCAGAGGAAGGCATGTTAGGACATTTTTTTGTAACAGAACTGTATCTGTATATTTGATAGTTCAGTAAATACAGAGGTCACCAACTTTTAAAAAAATGGTTTGTTGGTTATTGGATGTAAAATCATGCAAAATAATGCCCCTTGAGAAGAAGCTTAAAGGAAATGCATGCAAGATTGTGTCCAAAACTGGTACTGCAATCACTTTCAAATTACTGTAGAGCGGTGTATCCCCTCTACCCCCTGACTCAAGGTTGCCAGATAGGCTGCAGGATCCAGCAGGAACGTAGGCTGCTACAAGGAGCTTCCAATGGCAACTTTTAGGTTTGGTAAAGTTAGACATTTTTTATCCAAAAAGTTTGTAGCTGCAGCTGTAGTCACTAGAGCAGAGCTGGCAACCTGGATGCCGAAACACTAATGACTTTGTGATTGGTAGATAGGTCGCTTCAGGCCAAAACACAACATGTCAACATCAACATGAGTTGAGGGCTGCAACTTAACTTTCAAATGACAATATCCTGGTCGGACTACAGTTGTCAGTGATATAAGTATTTGAAATTAACATGATTTCTTAATGTCTAGTGACATATCAGGGCGATTTTATGATTCATTGAAATACATTTCTTACATGGAGTTCCTTTAAGGTTTACTGTATATCAAATACATTACCGTTTAAACGTTTAAGGGTGGTAAGACTTTTTAATGTTTTTGAAAAAATGCTCACCAAGGCAGCATTTACTTAATCAAATATAAAAACAGTAATACTGGAAAATATTATTTAAATGCTTTTTAAAATCTAATTTATTCCTATGATAGCAACCTGAGTTTAACATGATCCTTCAGATATCATTCAAAGATGCAGATTCTCAAAGGTTCAAAGATGCAATTTTTTAAACTTCCAGGATGAATAGAAATTTTAAAAGAACAGCATTTATTTGCAGGTTGTTGTAACAATGTAAAAGCATTTCATGTCATTTTAAATTATAGTATTTATTTTTTTCTTTCTTTCTTTCAAATCCATCCTTACCTCAAACTTTGGAATAGTACTGTATTTTTATATAGCTATTGACCAAAAAAAAGATTAAACGTGTACAACAATTTCAAAACAGGGTTCCCACACTTTTTGACCAATGCATTTAATTGATTTTCCAGTAGTTCTTGACTGCACTCAAAAGAGCAGTTTCTAGTCTATAGAAACATGCTATATTTAACTGAACTTTTAATATTTACACAGAAATTGATTCATTTCCATGAGTTTTCCAGGCATGGGCATCACATTTTAAAAACCAGGATTTCAAGGATTTTTCCATGACCATGTTTTGCTATAAATTAATCACCCACCCCTAGATCCATACATAGTCAAGTTATTCAAACATTCCTCAAAAATAAAAACAAAACCAATATTTTTGATTTGACTGCACTGACACTACTGGATGAGAACTGAATGGAGCTGGATGACGAACAGTGACAACAGCTGAACAACGATGCTCTGTTTGCAACTGTTTGCATCACTGAATCGTTTCCCTGTTATCACTGTAAAGCTGCTTTGAAACAATCTGCATTGTATAAAGCACTACATAAATAAAGGTGACGTAAAAATAATGAATCAATAAAATAAATGAATACATAATTTAAATTCTTACCTCGAGAGGGTGATTTAAAAATTGCCTTTTTGTCAAGCAGCAAGCCTGCTGAAACATCTGGAGAAATCTTCTGCTTCTTCACAGAGGGAGGTAATATCAATTCTGTTTTGTCAATGAGAGGTGAAGCCTCCAAAACATCTGGAGAAATCTTTTTTTTTGTGGCTGTGGGAGATTTCAATTCTCCTTTACCAGTGAGGAGCAAGATCCCTGAAACATTTGGAGAACTTTTCTTCTTTTTCTTTGAGGGAGGTGATTTCAATTCTGTTTGGCTGCTGAGGGGCATGTTCCCTGAAACATCTAATGAAATCTTCTTCTTTTTGGTTGAAGGAGGGGATTTCAATTCTGTTTGGCTGCTAGGGGGCAAGTTCCCTGAAACATCTGGAGAAATCTGCTTTTTGATTGTTGGAGGTGTTAGACGAATGGTTGTCAGTCCTTTAAACGATAGAGGGGTAAGAGAGGGATTTTTGCTGATGGATAATGAGGTGGAAGGAGCGGAGTACAGTGAAGTGTGATCCTCAAAGTCCGACCCTTCCAACTGCCCAGCACTGGCCTTTTCCTGGAATTCCTCGTTCTGAATAATTTTATGGAGCATCTCTATGGGAGCACCTTTAGACTCCAAATTCACCCCAAACTGCCGCAGGTGGGCCCGTGCGTGGCTGGAGAGACCTTTACGGGTCTCGTACCAGGCTCCACATAATTCACACACATGGACGTCATCCCTTGGAGTGGAATTTATCATGGTTGCTGGCGAAAAAGCACAAAACACATTTCAAAATTGATTTCGCAAGGACTAATTCATCAGTTTAACTAGCTTGCTTTAGTGAGTAGTAAAATTTGCTAGTCCAAGTTTTTTTTTTTATGGATCTCAGTTCCAAACACATACCAAAACATTTTTAATACCGTTACTTACTTAAATTGAGTGGAGCGTCTGTTTCCTGAGGGGCCCAAAGGGGCTTGGCGCAGGCCAGTGAGAGGGAGGTAGACGGGCTGCCATCAATGAGCCTGGGCTCAATAGCCTTAATAGGAGACAGGGCTGAAGATGGAGTGGACACCAAAATCTTCTTTGAAGATGCTTTATGAGGCTTCCCTACAGCGACAGGTGAAGAAGAGTGACCAGACGCTGCTGATCCTTTGACAGCAGAGGGTGAAGACGAGGAAAGAGCATATTTTTTCTTCACAAGGTTGGATATTTTAATCTTCAATTTGGGCCCAGCGTTCTTTTTGAGGTTGTGGGACTTGGGTTTGTGTTTCTTATCAGGGCTGGCCTGTTTTTTGAGCTTGGGTAGAGGTCCGCCTCTTTCTTTCATCAGCTGGCTCAGTACTTCTATAGGAGCTCCACTGCTGTCAGACACAGCCACTCCCAGCTGCCTGAGATGAGACCGGGCGTGACTGGAGAGACCTCGTCTGGTTTCAAAATTCGTCCCACAAAACTCACAACTATGGATGCCTACTGTAAAAATGTGAGATAGACAATGTCATGACACCTGTACGGAATATGAATTAATTTTTGACAGCCTGTTTTGTAAATTTTTCTGGAAATTTCAATTGTGTCTCTTTGACTGCAACATTAAACAGTACCTGACAATTCTGCAATTACAGAATTTCATGTAAAATCAAGTAAACTCAGCATTAAATTAAAAGTTCAGCAGAACCACAATTTCAGTAATTACACACAAATGTATTTACAGGTAATTGTACTCTTTCAGTCACTAAATTAATGTATCTACAGTCACATGATTATTGGTCAGTTTTCACTGCAAAACAACACAAAAAAATGTTGCATTGCCGCAATTTGAGAAAAGTTGCAGCAAATTCAGTTATTTTAGGCTGCCAAAATCAAAGAAATTCCGTTAATAAAACGATCAAAAGTGTCAGTGATCTTTAAAGGAATAGTTCACCCAACTAAGTTCAGCTCCTCACGGTTTTTGAATGACATGAGTGTAAATACAGACAGCATTTTAAAGCAACACTACTGTATCTAATGCACACGGGGAAGCTTATACAGCGACAGTATTTACAACACTAGAAACAGACAATTGCGCTTAACCACATGGGGAAACCATGAGCAAATGTTACATAGTGTTGCTTTAAATCTGGGTAAACATGCTCTCTTTAAAGAACAAATCCTTCAACTAAACTCTGTTAATTTAAAGGGTTAGTTCACCCAAGAATTAAAATTCTGTCATTAATTATTCACCCTCATGTCGTTCCAAATCCATTAGACCTCCGTTCATCTTCGGAACACAAATTAAGATATTTTTGATGAAATCCGAGAGCTCTCTGACCCCTCCATAGACAGCTATTTGATTAACACTTTCAAGGTCCAGAAAGGTAGTAAAAACATAGTTAAAATAGTCCATGTGACTACAGTGGTTAATGTACAGTACAGGTACATTAATGGTCTAATGGTACAGTAGTCAACCTTAGTTTTATGAAGCTATGAAAATACTTTTTGTGCGCAAAAAACTAACAAAAATAACGACTTTATTCAACAATTTCTTCACGTCTGTATTCGTCTCCTATGCTGTTGATGTAGTAAATTCTGTACAGTGCTTCCGAGTTATGTCAGAGCTACGCCAGCACGCCGGCTTACCATTGGCCGATGCTGTTCACGTGAGCACCACGACGCACGCAGGAGCTTGCCAACGTAAACTCTGTATGATACTGACACAGATGTGAAGAAATTGTTGAATAAAGTTTTTTTTTTTTTGGCGCACAAAAAGTATTCTCGTTGCTTCATAAAATTAAGGTCGAACCACTGGAGTCACAAGGACTATTTTAACAATGCTCTTACTACTATTCTGGACCTTGAAAGTGTTCATTAAATAGCTGTCCATGGAAGGGTCAGAGAGCTCTCTTAATCTGTATTCCGAAGATGAACGAAGGTTTTACGACATGAGGGTGAGTAATTAATGACAGAATTTTAATTTTTGGGTGAACTAACCCTTTAAGACTGGAATACATTACATGACTTTTCAAATTTGAACAGATTTTAAAACACTAGGCATCATACACGTGACTACTTTGTAAATGGTAACAGATGACTGAGGATCACACTACCAGTTTCAAATCATTCTGAAAACTACAACCTAACACACAGAAAGATGTGCCTCATTGCTAGTAGACCCATGACGAAAACACAAACAATATGTGTTCTAAAATTGGCTCAAAATATATAACATATTTGATATACTCAGACTGGATGGAATTATAGTCTGAAGCTCATAAAATCAGAGCCTGTGATCATCATATACACAACAGGATTTTCTGCTAAATCTGTCAGGTTCTGCTCAATATCTGTAGACTGGCTCTGACTTTCAGCAATGTGGCAAAAATCTGGGCAAAAGGATTGTATCTTTGGTGTACTTACTATCCGAGTCATCCAATTCTTTATTCACGACTGGTTCCAGACACTCTTTGGAAAAGGTAGAAGCGCTTGTCTTCTTTGCCGTGTCTGGTGTGGTCTTCTCCATGACTGGAATCTATCCCTGGCACTTAGAGAGAAAAACAGCTTATGCATTCAGACCAATCAAGAAAGATAAAAAAACTTCCAAGACAGTAATCATTTTCATAGCAGCAAAATTCTAAATGTAGAGATGTTTGAAAAAACATGAGTTAGAAAAACTGCTAACCATTGTTACCAAAATGCAAGAATAACTGCAGCGATTATTACAATAAAGAGTATTACATTAATAACATTACATCAGCAAATATGTATTAACCATCGCTGTAACAAAAATACCAAATTAACCAAAATGACAAAAATATTCTGAAATCTCCTAATGTTAATTGAAAGGTAACCAGTATTTACTTTTATTTATTATGGTTTTACAGTATCAACTATTGCATTTTAGCGGGAACTATGACTACCATGGTGATTTTTTTGGGTAATGTTTACATCTTACTATGACACTGACAAGGCACCGGTTGTTCCCTTTTCTCGTTTTCATGGTCACTGTTTTAAGATTAACTGGCTACATTTGTTCAGAATCATTTATTTTAATCAAGACTGAATAAACTTACGATAAACCGAAAACAAACTTTTCATCTCGAATCATTTCATGCATCAGTTCCAACCATTTAACACAATGCACGCGCACATGCAGCTAGCACGAGCTGATTATTATTTATCAGGCACTGCAAGTCGAAACTAATTTTGCTAGTGTGCAAAACCACAGAACATATTGCATGGTCGGCTACATGTAGGCAACCACATTGAAAACAAAATGTTGAAGCATATAATGCTCAAAATTACCTTAAAGTGGCGAGGTTTCTCTTACAGGAACGACTGGCGGCAGGCACTTTAATCACAACAGCACAATCGAGCTAGGCTAAATCAATCGATCCCTCATTTAGAAAACATTACATGGTCAAATCATAGATGCGTGGTTGCTATCAAAACTAAATATTATGCGTTTAGCATAAAAAATCTGGAAGACCAGAGCGACCGTATGTACTGTAGATTGACATTCATTTGATATCCTTTATTTTAAATGAGGAAATTAAAATTTACACAAATAGGTAAGCCATGATGAAGGTAAGTTGAGCTGCAGGGAGTTCCTACACAGTACCATTTGAGAATATTTGTAACGAATTGTGTCTTTTAGAATAATCTGTCATAGTTTTGTGATAACGTTTAGTGATATTTCGGGTGGAAAACAAACTACAGTGTTTAATTTTTCTTAGCAAATATTGTTAACTGCAATTAATTGCGACTGATTAATTAGGATATCTTATAATGAATTTGATTAAGTAAATTGCTAGCCCACAAAATATTAGTATATGTAAATGAATTAAAAGTATGTAAATAAAAGTAACCTGAAGTGATAAAATGTAGACCTATAGACCTTATTCACAGCAGCGCCATCTTTGCCCCTTTTTAGCGGGAATGAAGCAGGCTGTGAGTGTGAGGGATAGACATGCATTTCTTCATTTTTTTTTTTTTTAGATTGTTCTGCTGACGAAGAAAAAAAAAAAGGAGCTTTATACGGCTTTTTACAGTGGAAGCCATACTATCCCTCACAGCCAGTGTTGCCAGATTGGATCGATGATTTCCTGCCCAAAGGTTCACCAAAATCCACCCACTCCAAGAAAAATCTGCCCAAACTGATTTAACTGACAAAATAATGTTATATACTTTTATTGCCAAGCCAATCATGTTTGATAAGCAATATTTGTTGTCTCCTTAAAACAAAATAATTATGACAAAATAAAATAAAATAAAATAAACTTCCCAGGAAAACAGATTAAAACAGGGCAAATACATTAAAGAGAATTAGCAAATATGACTAAAATGTCCAGGTGGAAACAGTCAAAACGACAATCAAGAAATTACCCTTGGAAAAACACATGCATAATTTTTATGTAAGAATACGCCAATTTAAGTGCAAAAAGTGCCCAAGAGATTGGAATAAGTAATGTATAGCAGGCATTTCACACACGTTAATTCACACAATGTGTCAATTCATTGATACATACTGTATGATAATCAACAACAAAAAAATTTACCTTTGTGTTGTGCTTTAACTTCAGACAAAACTACAGTATGTTTTTTTTAAGTACATTTTGCAGAACATATTGCTCTTAGCACTGTCAAAATTGACTAATCGTTAATTCAAATCTCTTTCAGCAGCTGATGGGGTCCAGTAGAGTGCAGTCGGTTTAAAAGTTGCAGATATCCTGATCTGTGTGTACATGACGATGGACAGAAGTTGTCCCGTATTTGAATTCAGTTATTAACTATGCTTTCAGAGTTAGTTATATATAGGCCTATTGAGCCTTGGCCTATAAAAGCCTTTGAGTCATCTCCCACTTCTTTTTGAGAGTTGGATCCCACTCTTTACTGTAGATACAACCTACTGTAGATACAACTTACTGTATATTTATGGCATAGCAATCACTTGAATTTACAGCTACAAGTTATCGTGCTAAAAACCTGTCAGTCATGAATGATCACATCTGCCTGCCTGCTGATCGCTGATTGGCTAAAAATGCCTGCTTGTCGGCGACATCACCAACGCCAGCTGACTCTGTGTTGTCCCGTGTGTGTCATGATGAGGACTGATTTTATGGAGTACATGCACACTTGAGTTCATTTTTAATTTTTTAAACCAATTAGACTATAAAATGTAGATGTTTGAAAACCGCCGAACTGAACCCAAACCAGCCCAAAATTTTGTCTACCCAACCAAACCCATTTTTACCCGCAAAATCAAATTTGCTTATACCTGTCATGGTGCTGCTCTGAATAAGGTCTATAAAATGGTATTTAGTCTACAAAAAAGGTTGTAAATGGAAAAAAGAAATAGGCTAAATCCAATTTGTTTATAACAGTTATGCCTATGTACAATTTATTTGAATAAAAGTACTAAATTTGTGGATAGTACCGCTGTTGCAAGAAAATAGGTTATGTGTTATTCAATTCCCATTGTCAGCGACTTTGTGGTTGCATGTTGCCAGTATCTGTTTTTTTTGTATTCTTATTCATTTAGCATCATGCTTATAGTTTGCACTGCTGGGTGGGCAACTGTGGTGATTTGCTCTGAAAATTGTGATCACTTTGCTGTTGCTGCCTATCTTGGCACACCTCTACGTTTTGCAACTTACTCATTTCAGAGAAGCTTATTACTAGCCACACTTGTTATCACTTTAAAGCAGGGTTTCTCAAACGGTAGCCTTTTCTCCATATGCGTTTTTGTCTGTAGCCTACTTTTGTTCTTGTGGACTTGTGAAACGTCATCAGTCACTGCCCAAGTAGGTACTCTTCCAATTCAAAGTTTACATTTAGCCCAGTACAGTTAAAATCCCCGGATTTGTTCTTTCTCCACCCTTTCATCGAGGATGTATTGTGAGGTGACTTAGTTGAGACAGCCGAGTATCCCAGAATGCATTTCACACCAACCAGTGGCAATGCCAGAGGAGAAAACCCACATCTTACCTCTATTGTTGTTAAATCATATTTTGTTTTATTGTATATACATTCCAATGAATATAGCAGGGGTAGGCAGGCACATATTACCAAGATGAGCCAAGTGACATTTTCAAGTATGCTCTGTTCCATTTGAAAATGACAGAACTACTCCCTTATCAGATAGACCCAGCTCAGATTATGGAGTACTCTACTAAATCAGCCGAAGATGTATTTAGATGTATAAAAAGTATTTGTATTGTAATGTATTTAAAGTCCCTTTAAAGGAAAGTCTGTTCACTTGGCGGCCATATTTGCAATGCCTCCGGGTAACTATTTCAGGCATCCAAGACCAAGTCCAATTTACTTAAATGGGAGAATCCTGAATTCTTAAAAAAAACTGCTTGCCAAACTTATATTTAAAGGGGTGATGAATTGACAAATCAACCTTCCTTTGAGCCTTTGATATATAAAAGTTCATCGTGATATAAGAATATCCTGTAAGTTTCGGAACTGAAAACTTCCTTGTTAGTCAAAGAAAAGCTTTTATTAACACCAGGCCAAGAAAATGCTCGATCTCAGAATATGTCGACCATTGACGTCATAGAATGCAGAAGTGCCGCCTCAAGCCCGCCCACTGACTCGTGGAGCTAAACTCGTGGAGCTTCATTGTTATTGGTTAATTCGTGATCATACTTGGACTTAACTTTATGGGCCAGGACTCGCAAAGCCCAACGTCCCGGGGCTCTGTATTTTTCAGATGGGCTACCAAAACATATCACCGGCTTGCCGACGGGCTATCTTAAATAGTGAAATAACATTCCTTTCTTGCACGCACGCGTGTGTGTACAGTTCGCGGTTATATTCACTGATCGGGCCGGCCAAGTAATAAAAAAATAACATTCCAATCAATCGCAGGTGGATGAGAGATGAATCATTGTGTTTGTTTGATAAAGATATTTTGCGAGTCCTGTGAGCATTTCCCCAGACGCTTTCAAAACAATCCCCACATGTACTGAGGGGATCTAAAGCTCATTAAATATGCAAATATTATCCAATCCTAGCCGTGGGCGTTTACTTCCAAGTCTTCAGTGCGGCATGCTCATCAAAACTGAACGTTTTTCAGAGAGCCTCAAAACCAAGGCAGAAAATAGCCTATTACTTATTCATTACGATGTTTTTGAATGTAAAAACCACACGAACGTCATAAGTTGACCTCAGACAACAGTATAATTTTTTTTTAAAAAGACCTTTAAATAACATATTTCAAATCAGCATCACAATCTGATATATCAACTGTTCCATAAATGCTGCTCCTTATGTTCAAATAGCATTAAAAATGCTATCTGAGTCTGGACCAGTCATGTAGTCTCAGCCTACGGACTGTTAGCTGAACGTCTGATGCATAAGTTCACCCACCGACAGTGGCTCAGTGGTTCATGTAGGTTGTCTACAAACCGGAAGGTTGGTGGTTCAATCCCCGGTTCCACATGACCAAGTGTCGAGGTGTCCATGAGTAAGACACCTAACCCCAGCTGCTCCCGACGAGCTGGATGGCGCCTTGCATGGCTGACACTGCCGTCGGTGAGTGAATGGGTGAATGTGAGGCAATGTGTAAAGCGATTTGGATGGCCACGGGTTTGTTGAAAGCGCTATATAAATGCAGTCCATTTACCATAAGTTGAATTCTCCAAGATGTCTGGGAGACATGCTCGCACGTTCTTTAACAGTCCACCTGGAAACAAAGCCGCCGTGATGCCAAACCCTCTTATGGAAGAAGAAAGCTGTCATATTTACAACTGTGACAATGAGCGCTTACCAGGATCAAACAAAATTCTGGAATTTCAAAAGTATGTGAAGTTCGCAGCACCATTGTTGCAGTAAACTTGCACGCTGGTCTGTTATTGTTGGGACATCGACTTTACATTTTCACACCACTAAACATGACACTAAAAAAAAAGTTGATGAAAAAAAAATGTGTTGCTTTACATGTCGGTCAGACGTCCTCTTGGACGATCCTTGGCCAATGAAAGCTGCTATCGAGTCCAGAAAGAGATGGTCTTATTATTGGGACTGGGAGATATGTGGGTCCGTGGTTCTACCATTGGAAAAAAACATAACGGCTAACTTGCATCACTTGTGCCTTGATAACCAATTACAGCCTTTACGTCATGGAATTTCATTCAGAGTTGTGCGACAGTTTATCACTGTTTGCGGATACCATAGAAATGAATGAGAAGTGCCACAAACTGAATCATACCTGTCACACAATTGACCATAGCATGAATTCTCTTATAAAACAGCATTTTTTCCCCGTTGTAAACTCTAAAAATTGATCAATCCAAAACAAATGTTTAAGAACAAACATACTGAAGATTACCCGGTGGGCTGTTGATTCATTAAATGATAAGCTATTTCCTCACAAAAGCCTCTCTTCAATTGACATCCATTTTAAAAAGAGCCTCTTCTCTCCTTCCCTGTGTACCACAGCGTAGTAGGCGTTAATGGGTATGAAAAGTATTGCTTAAAGGAGCTGTATGTAGGACTGTGGCCAAAACTGGTACTGCAATCACTTTCAAATTACTGTAGAGCGGTGTATCCCCTCTCCCCCTCCCCCTGACTCGAGGTTGCCAGAGGGATCCAGCAGGAACGTAGGCTGCTACAAGGAGCTTTCAATGGCAAGTGACAAGGTTTTTTTCTTTCTGTTAATTATGTTTATGCTTCAAGAGCGAGGTTTTGTGAAGTAATTATGAATCGCAAAAATTTACTAATGGCGATTAGCCAAATATAATCGTAAAAATGAACGCTCGTATGTGACAGTACATTCCCACATGAAAAAAAAAATACTATAGTAAAATTACAGCAAAGCTAAATAACATTAGCAATGGTCATACAGGTCAACTTGCAGCATGTTTTGTCCACTATATATGCGAAGAACGAATGAGGAATAATTTTTACAGAGGTAACGGGCTACTGTCTCAAATACGTTTTCACATTGCCATAATAGCCGTGCTAATGTTGTTTTCCTCAGCGTCCCAGCATAATGACAGAGAAACGGGCTCTGATAATGCATTACTAATGTTAGCAATGACGACTCGCCGTTTTTATTTACCAAACAATTCCTTAACGTTACCTTTTCAATTCAATGACCCACCTCCTCCATCTGCGCTAACATAACGTTACTTTGCACGAACATGCATAACTTTGTTCAACTGTCATGAATATTTGAAATGTCCATTTACATTAAGTACAAGTTCGCCAAACATAGATGAACCTTACCTGTCCAGGAGAAAATTAGCAACGTTGGCATCAGTCTTCAAATTATTCTCCGTTTTCAGCCGCCTCCATCTTTCAAAGGCATCTCTTATACAAATCCTTGTTTTATTTCGGACACTGTCACAACGTTTTTCTGATTCATAACGAGGTCGTTTAGGTTTCGTAAAGTTAGACATTGTTTATCCAAAAAGTTTGTAGCTGCAGCTTTGGTAACTAGAGCAGAGCTGGCAACCCGAATGCAGAAACACTACTGATTTCGTGATTGGTAGATAGGCGGAAGGTGGCGCTTCAGGCCAAAACACATGTCAACATCAACATCAGTTGAGGGCTGCAACTTCACTTTTAAAATGACAATATCTTGGCCAGACAACCGTTGTCAGTGATATAAGTATTTGAAATTAACATGATTTCTTAATGTCTAGTGACATATCGGCCATTTTATGATTAATTGAAATACATTTCTTACATACAGTTCCTTTAATGGAGGGATGTGATTATTAACATTATGCTACAGATCCTGTTACAGGATTTTAACTTGTGCAGAACCCAGAATGTTGCCTTAACAAGAAAGTTGTCACTTAAAAATGTTAGGGTATCCAGTGCTTTGAGTTGGCCTAGTTGTTGAGTTACTTTTACAACAATTACAATTAAAAGAATACCAGCGACTATTCAGCTTAGTTTGGTTAATTCACATTTTATTTGTAAAAAGTCTACAAAGTTTTTAATAAAAAAGTCTTATGTCTATACTAAAAAAGAATAAATGCACAAATTGTTCTTGTTCTTACTAAAATCCATTTTTGCAGTGATAATTAGATTTGGTTGAATTGTTACAGACAGGTAGATATGTAAGTGCAGCGTTACCAATGAATAAAATAAGTCTGACAAAAGCTACTAGCAATGCAAAATGGCATTATTTAGCGCACCACAGCAGTACTTTCTATGTTGCATTAGGTGTTGATGTAGGTCTTTCTTATGCCATCAGCGTTAACTGCATAGAGTTGGTGCACATCTTTCAACAACCCAGCAAACTGCTCCTCCTGTTATCATACACACAAATGCAAGGGTTAACTTCTTGAATTAATAATGTGCATTTGTTAAACTAGACAGTGGAGAAAACGGCATTACTTACCAAAACATTCATGCGTTCAACTGCAGCCACAGCGACATTCAGCTTTCTTTCGTCTTCCTCCCTCTCCTCTTCAATGACGCCCAGTCTACACAAACAAGTGCATGATCTCAGTTGTCCTATCAGCATTTGCAAATAAACACATTTTGACTTCTTTAAAGCCAAAATTACCTGAAGGTAGCACTGGCCAGCTGTTCCTCACGGATGGTTAACAGATTACGAAGTTCCTGGACCTCTGCCTGTAGCTGTGTATTCTGGTCTTGGCTCAGAACTATGAAGTCTTCTAACCGCTTGGCCATCTCCAGCTCACGCTCTGTCACCTGCTCCACGTTCAAACGCAGCTCACCCAACTCTTGCGCATGCTGTGGCACACCACACATTTGTCAACATACTGTGGCTTTTTACTACACAATTTCCTCTAAGCAATTTCTGATAAACACAAGTAGAGGTAAAACATTTTTTGTTAGAAAGACTTTTTCATGAGACTGGCACGAAAATGAATACTATCATGCATTCATATACACTTGATGGTCCAATCTGGTTGCTTATAGAGTAGACCCACCCTATCTAATGTGCTTGTGTCCTCTTGCCCTGTTATTTGATGGGGCTCATTGCCATCCTTGTCTCTGATCCAGAATACTTTTGCTGTGTTGTTTTGGGGTTTTATAGACTACACACAAACAGAAAATACACATCAAATAATATATGTGTATATATTTGAAAGCAAATCATTTACAGAATGTCTGGTGAATTTTAACCAATCTTACTTACATTGCTGGGTAATGTAATTTCCAAACCGGGAGCTTGGTCCGGGCACTGCGTAGGTAGCTCTTCAGTGCTTGCCTGCCGCTTTATTGTTTGCCGCTGGTGCCGGGGTGGTCTGTTAGGGACACTGAAAGCCCGCTGCACCTGCTTCCGCTGACGTTCTTTGCCTTGGTTGGATTTTGAGTCTATGGGAAGCTGCTGCATGGAGTTTTGCAATGGACTGTACTTGGGGAGATCCCTTGGAGGTAAATATATAGGCTTTGGTGTTCCATGACTGCTGTTTCATCAATAATGGAGACACAGATGAGAGGTGTTTAAGTACTTTTAACAAACATTGATTTTAAAGCTTGATACATCTTCTATTATGTCTTTGGGCAAGGTGTCCAATCCTGCTCCTGGAGGGTCAACACTTGCCTGGAAGTTTCTGGTGAATCTGAAGACCTTGATTAGCTGGTTCAGGGTAATTAAACTCTGCTGGAGCAGATTTGGACACCCCTGCCCTAGGGGAATTATGTTTATTATGGATGTGTCTCAATCAGCTCCCTAGGTTGTGAATCAGTTGAGTACACGAATTTGGGCACTGGTAAGGACAGTAAGAACCCTGGCTCACTACACATTGTGACACTGATGGTGACATGAATACATCCTCATTGTACAACATCACTACTGGAATTTATGAATAACAGCAGAGCTGATATTTTACAGACATTAATGGAGGAAATGTACTGAGCGAACGTTTCAGTGCACTGGAAGGATTTTGCGATTGAGACAGCCCTGATACTGGGGAGCTGATTGAGACACCCATTGTAAAATAACCGTACCTGTTAACAGGGATCCGTTGAGCATCATGGTCAAGGAATTCTGTGATCTGATTCAGGATTGTAGGCAAGGGTTGTAGGTTGTCTATTTGGTCCTAAAAAAAAAAGACCATAAAATCATTGTTCAATGAGATGTAAAATTTAAAGTCAGTAATCTCAGTGTTCTGATCAAAAGTTACAGCAAAGACTTAGAGTAGATGAGACTTGATGTTTTGTTACCTGTTTCATTACAGAGATAATATCGACCAGGAGACTGTGAAGGACCGCTAGACGAAGGGGCAGGTCAACATAGCCATCAAATCGAGCCATAGCCATTTCACTGTCTGGATCAGATACTTTCTGTAAGAATCCTCGCATAGGCTCCCAGTGTTGTTCTAGAAACTCATTCATAAAAAGCATGTACTCTTCCTTTTCGCCAAACCTGGTGGATTTTGAGATAAAATGTTTGGGCATACATGATTATGGGGGTCTGATGTTGGGGTCCTTAAATAAATCACAATTACAAAAGCAGCAGCTGTGAAAATAAATTAGCCTATTAACTTTTTGTGAGGAAGTCTGACAGTTTGCACAATCTGCATTTTCAAAGCAAAATGGTTCTTGCTGGTCACATAAGAAACAAACCTTTCAAAATCATAATTTTCTTTTGGATAATCCGAGACCTGATGTAAGTTAACTGGAAGATGGTAATACATTTGCAATAAGCAATACATTTGGCTTTATAAATGGGACTTACAAGGTGAAGTTTGCAAGGTTTTGAATGACCTTGGCTGTCAAAGTGAGAGTGCGAAGGGTGTTTGTCTCTGGATAGGGTTGGGTGAGGCCGAAGAGTGATGGACTGAGGATTGCTGGGCATAAGAATCGAAGAAACAGAGATGCTGAAATGAGACGGTGTCCAATGTCCGTTAGACCTCGATCCTCACAATTTGATACCCAACTGGAAAAAATGTCATTCAGTTCTGCAGGGAATGAGCTGTTCATAGAAAAGAAAGAATTGATCAATTAAAAAATAATTGTCCATTGGAAGATTTCTGACATATTTAGATTGTGGATGTGGTAAATCACAGGATATTAGATGTATTCTCTACAGAAAATACTTTGTACTTGTTATCTTTGTGTTCACACTTTCAAATATATTTTGTAGAGTGTGTTCGTTTGTCTTACTCGTGCATGTCAGTGATTCTCTTTACAACATCCCCACATGTCTCCTTTAGATATCTCTGGTTGATTGGTAGATCAGAGGCAGAGCATTTTTGCGGGTCTACCTCGCAGCTCTCTCCTCCACTATACAGTTTGGATATAAAGTCGCCTACGGGTGAAGATTGTTACACAGGAGATTAGAGGTAAATAAAATGACACATGGAGTTTGACAACAAGGGATGCATTAGAATATTCCTTACCAAGTGTGTCTATGAGATACTTCTGGCCCACCAATTTCATATATTCATCAATAGCCTTTGTGGCCAGTGTATTCTCTCTGAAAATCAATGCCTCATTTTCTCCCAAGCGCTGAACTTCAGCACTACCGAGATCAATCAAGAACTCCTGCGCAAACAAAAATCATTAAGACATTTGAAAAGCTTATCTGTCTTGTCCCACAAATTCTGCTGTTTCAACTCACCTTAGCTTTCCCAATGCTTTGGAGCACATGAACAAGTGCTCCTGCCAGTTCTTCTTTCTCCCGTACATTGAGAAGAGGTTCTAGACTGCCGCACATATCCACATAATCCAGTGTGACATACTCTGCAAATTCCTTGTACCTTTCAATAGGCAGAATTTTCAGGTTCTTAAATTTGGCCTTGACTCGAAGTGAAGCCTGCAGTCCAATTTGGTCCTTTGCTGTGCTTGTTCCTGGGGGCTTGTAGGGAACAATGGGATACCACTTCTCTTGAAAGGCCCGTCCTTTTATGTCTGCTAGAGCAAGAGCCACACTTCCTAGAGGATGCAGGAGAGAGTCATCCTTGGAATGGCGCTTCTTTTTGGAGTCGTCTTCTTTAAAGAGGTGCAGGGTGATGTGGGTGACAGGGGGCAAGTTGTCAAGTTCGAAAAATTCGCCCCAGAATAGCTGGCAACCTCCTGCAGCACCACCACCATGGCCTGCGCCAGCTGAACCAGATCCTCCGTCAACTGCTTGACTGGAGCGTTGGACGGACTTCCCCACGGCCCGGCTACTGGTACGAGCATACAGTGTACCATCAAGGTGGACCTCACAATAATATCGCTTCTTTGGGGGAAGGTCTTTTGCTTCATTCACCCAAAGGCTCAGGGAGTTCTCAGTACGCTCACAGTTGTCCTGAAAGAACAAGACATTATAAGATATTTCTGACAAATTTTGATGGACATTTAAGATGAAGAATATGTGGTACCTTATTTGGATGGGCAGCACGACGCAAGTCTTCAATCCAGCGGTCTCTTTCTGCAGCTGAACTGCAGCCAAAGCAGTGATTATTCTCTGAGCTTATGACCTTTTGTGAGTTGGACAAGGATATACCCAGAATAGAAGTAATTGGTTTTGGATTGTATATAGACATAAAGATCAGAAAATTTAAACATGGTTTACAGTTTAATATACAACAGCAAGGCCTACCTGAAAACAGTACTTCTCCCCTAGAATTGAGCTGTGTACTGGCCTGATGACTGTGGTCTGGTCTGCACTCAGATCCAGGCTTTTTGCAGCACTGACTGGAATAGACAAAGAGTCTCTGGAACCGTACCTTGATAGAAAGTGTGAAAGACATGTCGTTTACCAGGTAAACGGCTAAGCATATCAAACCATCAGATGATATGTTTGTTTTGTTCCCATTGATAGTAGACATTACTACAGAGTGAATTGTGGTAAAATATTTTTTTCTGTATTATTTAAATGATCTTTCACCTTCCAGCACCACTTAGTCCTGCAGTATTTAGCTGTGTGGAGCTTTTCCGTTTATCATCACCCTGTAAGCGGCGCTTGATTAAGTTCTAGCATGAGAATGAAACAAAAGAAAAACAATCAATATATATATATATGCATGCATTTAGTTCAGAAACAGTTTCAGATGGTACAGATTTCTTAGACTAATGTATACTCACTCTGACACCACCATCTTGCCCTTTTATTTTGGTACCACTTTGGGGAACCACAGGATCTGGGTTTAGCTCTAAATAGAGAAAGAGAACACTTTATTTTCCTCTTTTGACTGTAGTATGAGCACTGAAGATGAAGGTCTGTCCCTTTTCTTTTGAAACTTGTTCCATAATAAAATGTTTTGATAATTTAAGATAAAACGGCCATGTATGTGTGCATGTCTTTCTGTTTATTTCAGTCTAGTGGGATAAAATACTGCAGAAAAACAGATAATCTCAGTGCAATCGCAAGATTCTGAAACCATGACAGGAAGCATATCATTTCCTTCCTTTTTATGTGCATCAGATCAATAATTTCCAGTTTAACAGAAAATGTAACTGTTAGTAAATTCTGTTTATCCAGAACAGAACGGAAATCTAGGGCTTGTTTAATTTTTTTATGTCAAAAATGAGCTTTTACTTGATCATCCATGAGCCTTTATGAAAGCTGGAGAAGCTGTATCATGCAGAGGATATGGTCCCAATTTTTGGGCATACATGATTATGGGGGTCTGATTTCGGGGTCCTTAAATAAATCACAATTACAAAAGCGGCAGCTGTGAAAATAAATGAGCCTATTAACGTTTTGTGAGGAAGTCTGACAGTTTACACAATCTGCATTTACAAAGCAACATGAAGTATATCACTTACGAAGAATGAAGAAGTGCAAACTTAAAAATGACGACAAATTGAACTCAATTAGCAACCACTCCCAACAGAAATGAAGCAAGAGTTTATGGCAAGTCTGCCATGACCAATTGTGATGCATAACCTGGTATTAAAAGCACAAAACCTCTCGGCGTATTTCCCACATACAGTCGGTATTAAATTAGGTGGAAGGATGCCTTCAACACACAATGTCAGTCATGGTCAAAATCCTTCTTTTTAGGAATCTTTAGGTCGCATGATGTCTCTGAAGCCATAGAATATAAGACTTATAAGACAGAACCAGATTTGACTTATGCTGCTAAATGTTCCATCACAATATACAGATATACAGTATGATCCTCTAAATGCCATTAGATATTTATGGAAGCACAAAAATGTCCACCACTGGAGGCTTTTCTTCTTCCCACTAAATACAGATCAAGATTTATATACCTGAAGGTCAGGCCCTGTTTCTTAATCGGTAATGTTGTCTACTCTCTTCATGTCTAGAGTAACAGCTTAAGACGTTAAGTTTAATAAAGTATTGTATTTGAAAGCAGTACTCATAATATATCTTTTTGCTTTGCCAAACAACTGAATTAACTGGAAATGAAAACCAATTTAAACTCAATTGGTATTCTGCCGTCTCCTTAAATTTGTGTTAATACTGATTATATTTCACGTGCATTATACTCTCTGGCAAAATAATTTGATTTATTAATTTAAGAAGGCAAAGTTAAAATATTTTTTTCTTACCTAGTGCCCTTCCACATACAATCCAACGCCTGAAACCCATGCTTTGGAGTAGCTTAGAATTAGTTTTCCTTTCAGAACATAATATTCATAAATGTTTTTTTAGGTTTTTTACATTTAATATGAGGGTCCTGCATGCTTATGTTGAATGCTAGACAGCACACCCCATCAGTCTCAGTCATCCTCTGGTATGGAACACCCAGTTGTGATGCTATCTTCAGAAACTCAAAGGAAGCAATTTTACAAGCACGCGCACACATAACCACGTCAGCCATTTCCTCTGTGAATATGTTATCTAGCTTTACTATAGTCACTGGCGGGCAGCCATTGGCTTGATAGAGATAGATGATACCTCTCATCTCACAGTCATCTCCAGCTTTTAAATGGTCAGGACGCAGAGAACTTTAGGCTGCTATTTCAGTACTTCAATCCCACCAATGATCTTCACATACAGTAGATACAGTAATTTTTTGCTCTTTTTGCTTAAATAGTGGTATTTGAACCCTTAAGCCACACTTATAAATGTATATGAAGATAATGCATATCAAAGTGGAATTTATTTGTAATATAAAAAAAATATAACACAGTGCATACTGCACACTCTCGTATTTTTTTTTAGCAAAACATTTCACAAAATTAAGTTTGTTTTATGAAAGATATACATGTTATATGAAATATATAGTGATTGAAATTATAAATAAATATTATTTTAAATTAAGACGACAAGGACCTTTTAGTGAACTTGAGGGGAACTTTAGACATCCTCTAAACTGACCTTGAGACCAGTTGGTTAAAATTAAAATTGGATCAGAAAAGTGAGGTTCTGAGAAAAGGTTGCAGATGTTACTTGGTTAGATTTGTATCTAATGCAATGACATTCAGACATTTTTAAGTTTGTCTTAAAGGGTTAGTTCACCCGGTAATGAAAATAATGTAATTTATTACTCACCCTCATGCCGTTCCACACCCATAAGACCTCCGTTCATCTTCGGAACACAAATTAAGATATTTTTGTTGACATCCGAAGGCTCAGTGAGGCCCTCTCAAGATCCATTAATGTACTAAAAACATATTTAAATCAGTCCATGTGAGTACAGTGGTTCAATATTAATATTATAAAGCGAAGAGAATATTTTTGGTGCGCCAAAAAAACTAAATAACGACTTATATAGTGATAACCGATTTCAAAACACTGATTCATGAAGATTCGAACCGTTATGAATCAGCGAGTTGAGTCATGATTCGGATCACGTGTCAAACCGCCAAACTGCTGAAATCACATGACTTTTGGACTCGCTGATTCGATACGCTCTGAAGCTTCATGAAGCTGTTTTGAAATCGATTATCACTATATAAGTCGTTATTTAGTTTTTTTTTGGCGCACTAAAAATATTATCGCCGCTTTATAATATTGAACCACTGTACTCACATGGACTGATTTAAATACGTCTTAGTACATTAATGGATCTTGAGAGTGTAAATTGCTTTGCTCCCTATGGAGGCCTCACTGAGCCTTCGAATTTCAACAAAAATATCTTAATTTGTGTTCTGAAGATGAACGGAGGTCTTATGGGTGTGGAACGGCATGAGGGTGAGTAATAAATTACATTATTTCCATTTTTGGGTGAACTAACCCTTTAAGTGCAACTCTGTGATACTAACCAGTGTTACTTCCACTGATGTTATGGAGACTGAGGCTGGAGAGACAACTGCTGGCCCGGTTCCGTACCCTCATCAAAGGCTGAAATAATCAATTCAAAAGTTAATGATATATTGGCACCAAGTTCACCTAAAATGTCCAAACAAACTAGATTGACACATCAAAGTCAGTCTAAGGGCATACATCCAATATCCTAATCTGCCAAGCATAATGTCAAATGTATTATTAAATGTGTCTGTTGTCCATTACCTCCTCCTCACGTGGGATAAGGATCTGTCCATCTTGAAGAGAACAGTTGCTAATATCCCAAACGGGGACGTCTTGTGGGGGGGCCCACGAGAGCCGAACAGGCTCTTGGGCCACATTCTCAGACTTTTCTTTGTCTTTTCATGAAATGTAAAAGAGTTACCATGAAACATTGCAATTTAAATGGCCTAGAAGTTGCAAAGAGAAAACATGCTACAATGAAATTATAATCCAGTTCCAACATCATAAGGGTTTATTTAGTTAAAATAATGTCGTCACAAGTAATCCTATTAATGACCAATTTGCTCTTGAAAAACTATTTCTTGTGAAGAGCTTCTGTAGTCTATTTTTTAGTCTATTCCATCTCCATCTTGCACATCCTGTTGTTGCACCCTCGTTCTTTAGCGCCATTTAGTGGCATCTGCATGTACAATCCTTTACAAGGTTAGAAAGTGAGTTTACACTGTCCAACAGTAGCTGTCTTTCTAAGAACTCTACAAAAACCTTCATATCATTTAATGGTTTCAACCTGATTTAAGCTTAAGTTTTTAGAACATTTTGCATTGAATGTGAAGCTCTTACCATTTTCTGCAATGAGATTACTCGGTAGACGCGGTCTCTTGAACTTCTGTGAGACCGTTTGCAGGTACTTTCTTATTTTACCCCTCTGTGTTGTGTCCTGGACAGTGGTCCCTGATGCCTGTGCGCTGGAGGACCCAGATGCCGAAGAGGAGGACAGGACAGAAGATAGGAGGGAGCCCGGTGGCTCTGAAAGAGCTCTGCGGAAAGGGTTTTTCCTTGAAGTTGCCGACTTCTCTGGTTTGGAGGGGCTTTCGGCACCTCGAGCTGCAGTCGAGCACTTTTCCCCCGCGTCTTCACTCAGAGCTTTGCGCCAACTCTGCATTTTGTTCCACTTGTTTGAAGCCCCTTTCTCCAGCCTCTCGATAGCCCCCTGTGGAGGCGTCTCAGTCTTGGCCCCCGTGTGCCACTTGTACGTGTTGAGTAGCTTGCCATCCTCTGGTTGCTTTGGGTCTTGATCAACCGGACTGTTTTGTTCAGGAGACAGTTCCATGTCCTCCTCAATCTGTGATGCCGACTGCTCAGCACTCGGTTCTTTGTTCGTACCCATTTAGATTTCTTTGTGACCCAATTTTGTGAACTTTTCTGTTTTGTATGGAATGTATTTTCTTGTAGTACCTCAAAGTGTATGGTGTCCTCAGCACTTCCCAGTTTTAGATGTTTTTAAGCGTTTTGTATCTTCCTCACTTGCAAGCGCTCCGGATCTCATCATCCACTCACTTCACCTATTGGCTACTTCCTCAGATTGTTTTGCGCATCATCAGTTTCAAAATTCTGTCTGTTCACTCATTTAGTTTAAGTGTTAACTCTTACACTCACAGTATATATGGTCCATATATAAATTTTTGGCTTTGTTAAATTGGTGCTCGTTGTTTCAAATGATGCAGTCCTTTGTGGTCCCCAGCTCTTGTAGGTATAAGCCTTTTTTCAGTGCGTACTTGTTGTCCAGCGTTCAGGAAGCCAGTCAGTTTGTGGGTGGGGAAATCAGGTTAGTTTCACAGGTTAAAGAAAGGCTGAGAGATAAGATTTCCCAGGTTGACCCAACAAGTGCAACATTTCTGAAATGTTCTATTCTATGTCATTATTCATGAAAATCTAAGAAAGCATAATCTGAACTTGTTTTGTTATTATTGTAGGCCTATACACAGTGTTTAATTTTGATATGGTATGGTTGTGACTGGTAAAAAAAAAAGTATAATTATCCTTGCGTAACAATCACGATTAGATTTTATTGATTAAATATGAACAAAGTTGGCAGTTTAAACCAAATACCTGCTTGTTTTGTTCAGTGACAGTTAGATTTCCTGTCATAACAGCAGCACTTCCTGTCTCACTCTGGGGCCTGCTATGAAAACCACTTCCTGTCGTGGTAAAGACTAGAAGTAATCTTATCAACCTTTCCTTTTATTTAAACTGCCACGTACAAAATTCAACACGTAACAGTAGAGTTTACGCTCTTTATTTTTTGCACACGTCATTCTCACTTACATAAAAGGTTTTGAATAACAAGACTCCCAACCAATCTACAAACTAATGCTAATGTCATGTTTCATGCAGATGAAATCTTACATTTCAGTGTCATCCTTTTAACTATTAAATGATTGTGCTTGGACTCCAAGTCATGTCATGTCAGCGACAGCAGATGTCCACACTGTTACTTAAAAGGATCCGTATCCTGTGAAAAATATGGTACAGACACATATGTGTAAGCCAACATGCATGACCAGTATTTCCAACATTAAACTACTTTTTGAAATTAATTAAACATTTATGAGTACAGAATCCTACATACTTTATAGTGTTCCCAGGTGGTTATCTCAGAATACAGGGAATCTCCTGGGCACTCAGTGGCTACTACTTGTCTATGTCCCAGAATGGTGAAATTCTCTTGCAGGAATCCATTGCTCACTCCACATTTGACCAGATGATGGCGCACAAGTTCCATGTCATAATGGGAGGGTAAATTAGTTCTGTAGCTCCCGATGAAAGCAACACCATACCCAACAGAATTACGTCCTTTAGTATGAGCCCCTGCCTTCGTCCAACCTCGACCTTCATAGATGTAGCCATCAGACCCAACCACAAAGCTTGGAGAGACAGCCAGATACACATAAGAAAGCATACAAATACTCAGACTGTGATCTTTAACATCAATTATACTGAAAGAAAAAAAAAATAGGCACAAATATGGTTCTGTATGCTAGTGTGATAGTTGTATGATAGTTTTTTTCAAAACACCACAAAGTAGGTCACTGCCACTTTTAAGCATTTGACATTTTTATGCCTGTGCCACATTATAGCTGTTCCAAAACCAGGTGCTGTCTTGGTAGCATCCGAACTTAAAGGGATAGTCATTAATTACTCACCCTCATGTCGTTCCAAACCCGTAAGACTTTTGTTGATCTTCGTGAACACAAATGAAGATCTTTTTGATTAAATCTGTGAGCTTTCTGTCCCATAGACAGGTACACACCACTTTGATACTTCAAAAAGGTCATAAAGAGATCGTAAAACTAACCCATATTAATTGAGCGGTTTCGATTATATGATGAACA
Source organism: Gobio gobio (assembly GCF_949357685.1). NCBI lineage: Eukaryota > Metazoa > Chordata > Actinopteri > Cypriniformes > Gobionidae > Gobio > Gobio gobio. The sequence continues at coordinate 40,772,743 of NC_137110.1, read as the reverse complement.
GATTCAATTTAGGCTTTTATTCACACAATAAACATTGATCAGCGAACATTAACAGAAGCTCAACCAAACCTGCTTGACACGTGAGAACAAACCTGGAAGCTCAAACGTGCTGCGTAACACATGAGAATTAACTTAATTGGTTCTTGGGGAAGCTTAAACGTGCTTCGTACACGAGGATGAACCTCATTGGTTCTTGTGGCAGCTCAAACGTGCTGCATCACACATGAGAATGAACCTCATTAGTTCTTGCAAAGGCTCAAACGTGCTGTGTAACACATGAGAATGAACTTCATTGGTTCTTGTGGAAGCTCAAACGTACTGCGTACACGAGGATGAACCTCATTGGTTCTTGTGGCAGCTCAAACGTGCTGCATCACTTAACCTCATTGGTTCTTGCAAAGGCTCAAATGTGCTGCGTAACATGAGAATGAACCTCATTGGTTCTTGCAAAGGCTCAAATGTGCTGTGTCACACATAAGAATGAACCTCATTGGTTCTTGCAAAGGCTCAAATGTGCTGCGTAACATGAGAATGAACCTCATTGGTTCTTGTAAAGGCTCAAAGGTGTTGCGTAACATGAGAATGAACCTCATTGGTTCTTGCAAAGGCTCAAATGTGCTGCGTAACATGAGAATGAACCTCATTGGTTCTTGTAAAGGCTCAAAGGTGTTGCGTAAAATGAGAATGAACCTCATTGGTTCTTGTAAAGGCTCAAAGGTGTTGCGTAACATGAGAATGAACTTCATTGGTTCTTGTAAAGGCTCAAACGTGCTGCGTAACATGAGAATGAACCTCATTGGTTCTTGCAAAGGCTCAAACGTGCTGCGTAACATGAGAATGAACCTCATTGGTTCTTGCAAAGGCTCAAACGTGCTGCGTAACATGAGAATGAACCTCATTGGTTCTTGCAAAGGCTCAAACGTGCTGCGTCACACATGATAATTAACCTCATTGGTTCTTGCAAAGGCTCAAACGTGCTGCGTAACATGAGAATGAACCTCATTGGTTCTTGCAAAGGCTCAAACGTGCTGCGTACATGAACCTCATTGGTTCTTGCAAAGGCTCAAATGTGCTGCGTCACACATGAGAATGAACCTCATTGGTTCTTGCAAAGCCTCAAACCTGCTGCGTAACATGAGAATGAACCTCATTTGTTCTTGCAAAGGCTCAAACGTGCTGCGTAACATGAGAATGAACCTCATTGGTTCTTGCAAAGGCTCAAACGTGCTGCGTACATGAACCTCATTGGTTCTTGGAGAAGCTCAAACGTGCTACATCACACATGAGAACTAACCTCATTTGTTCTTGCAAAGGCTCAAACATGTTGCGTCACACAAGAATGAACCTCATTGTTTCTTGGAGAAGCTCAAACATACTGCGTAACACATGAGAATGACCCTCACTGGTTGTTGCGGAAGCTCAAACGTACTGCGTAACACGAGGATGAACCTTTTTTTTTTTTATTGTCGCAAAATAATTACTTATTCAAAAGAAGTAGGGTAGACTGCATACAGTTGGAGCACAGGGACAGTTGAAAAGCCTTAAATAACTTGTGTGCGCATCACTCCAGTCCTTCTTACCCATTTTTTTTTCTCCTCACATGCATGGTAGTTTTCCACAATCAAAGAAGTTGCATGTGTGGGGCAAAAATATCACGGGTAAGTTTTTTTTTTTAACTGTCCCTGTGTTCCAACTGCATGCGGTCTACCCTTCTTACTCAGAAAGTATGCAATTTCAGATGCAGCCAGACAGTGAGCCATATTAACATATTGCTAACTGCATATTACACATTATATGTCCTGTATCCTGCCTACTAATTTAAATACAGTTAGCCAATGTAAGAGCCACTAATTGATACAATATATTATTGATTTGTTTGCATACTCTGATTTTTTAAATATCTAAATATTTATTTAGGTTTGTAAACGTTCTTAAAAGAAGATCATTGCAATGCATTCTGGGATTGTTTGTCACCAAGAACCATTTGGAACATCTTTCAAGCTGGGATGCCCACCTTTGTTGCCAATACACTAGGTCTCGGAAAAGAGCATAAGCATATATTTTTGACAAAATCATACTGAAGCAGATGGTACCTGTAGCCTAAGTCGTACCAACCCCGTCCCTTCTGGTGGAAACGCTGCATTTCTCTCATATTTTTGGAACACATCTGAAGGTTTAGGCAGGGTTTGCTGGGAATCTCTGTGTGGTGAATATACAGATATGGCAGTGGTGGAGACAGAGGGGTGAGAGGAACCTGGGGCGGCTCTGCTCCCCATATACATCTAGGAATGATGGCAGGACACTCTGAAGGAGGGTGACACTTTTGTTAGCATGGCAGTTGTCAGGTTTAAAGGAACACGCTAACTTTTTGGGACTTTGGCTTATTAACTATTCCCCAGAGTTAGATAAGTTCATACATACCATTCTCATCTCCGTGCGTGCCATAACTCTGTCTGACACACCCCCCACTAGCCTAGCTTAGCACAAAGACTGGAGTATATGGCTGCAGCTAGCCAACTGCTCAATAAGTGACAAAATATCGCGAACATTTTCCTGTTTACATGTTGTGATGTGTATAGTCACGGCGTGTACAACTAACAAGGTTACATGAGACACAGCCATCTTATAAACGTATACATTCTGGGGACTATATTCTCAGAAGGCGCAGCACTACTCTACTTCTGGGGAGTGATTTGCTCGCAGCACCTGAGCAGCAGCGTTTTTACTTCCATCAACAAAACCAGCGTGACTAGGTAGCTGTTTTTGCACAATGAACTTACATACAAAAATTAAAACTGCCCATCACCCCTCCAATTCATTAGCAAGGTAAATGCTACAGTCCAGAGAATTACCTCTAGCACCGCTAGTTACTGTGACAGAGTGCGTTCGTGACAACACAATACTAACATTACAGGGGATACATGGAGCACGGGAAAAACTGCAGTGACCACCCTATTCATGTAACAGTGTCACAAACGCTACATTAGATCTAGCTAATGGCACTATTGCAGTAGGCTAGTCATCTAAAAACGTAACGGAACACTTACCGCAGCCGCGGGCGATTCGCTTTGTCCCGTCTGTACTATCGCTGGGATGGCCGTATCCTTCAGCACACATTTCATGGTCCATGTGGCAAATTAAATTTTTTCAAAACAGTCGTCCTCTGTGAAATGTTCAGCGCAAGCGCGATGGTGCTTGATGATGGCTACAGGTGTGTTTGGATCTATTTCCAAAGCAAGTAGCCATCGATTCATCAGGTCAGCGTTTTGGATTGGAATTCTATGAAATATCATTGTATTACCTGGTCTCCCCTGTTTATTGTCGCAGTTCTTTACAATACAGCGAACACCCATGATTATCTAGTAATTGCTGACTCTATTACTCCAACTCTGAGCGAACTCTCTGCTCTTCACCACGGGGCTTCTCAGGTGCTGCGAGCAAATCACTCCGCAGAAGTAGAGCAGTGCTGCGCCTTCTGAGAATATAGTCCCCAGTATGTATACGTTTATAAGACGTTTCTCATGTAACCTTGTTATTTGTACACATTGTGACTATACACATCACAAAAAGTAAATAGGAAAATGTTGGCGTTATTTTGTCACTTATTGGGCAGTAGGCTAGCTGGAGCCATATACCTCCAGTCTTTGTGCTAAGCTAGGCTTAAGTCCCAAAAAGTTGGCAAGTTTATTTGGTCAACTGGAAGTACCTTCACTTACCCATGTAACGTAGCACAAACTCTTTAATTCCCTTTTCTATAAGGCTCTCCATCCCAATGTCCCCTTTTTGTGGATAACTATCTAGTGCATCAGCTACCTTCTCCTGAAGCAGTGATGAATTTGTGATCTTTTTAAAATTTTGTCTGCGATAGCGACCTCTCAGAGAAGTATCCAAGACATGATCCAACTCTTCCGTAGTCCCTGAGTAGTAGCTCCTAAGCAGTGTGCTTAAATTTATTTCAGAGCAGTTAAAAACAGAAAGGTGCTTCCCAAGTATGGCTCCGTCCATTCCACCATGGACCAGAGCATCAGTGGCCAAGGATGGCACGCCTGAAAGAGTAAAAACCATGGGAGTAGATACATTGTCCCAACAACCATCCGGCCCAAGTCGCTCAGGTGGAGTTGCCTTCTGAAACTGCAGAAATGACAGGCCTAAGTTCTTGGCCAGTGGGAGTAGGTAGAAACCGTGAGGCTGGTTACTGTCTTCATTCGCTCGTAGCCCAGATTCAAGACCTAAAAGGAGGGGTGCAAGGGCAATCGTCGTGCCATCAGGAGTCAGAACAACTCCCGCCTCCTCATAACCATCTGTTGTGAAATGATGAATGGCTTGGTGGAAGAAATTGTAGAGATTGTGGCTTATATTGAGCAGCTCTGTAAAGCTGTTGTTTTTGTGGTGAATTTCATCTCTGTTGTCAGATGTTTGGTCTGCAATCTGGCGTAGACTCGTCACTAAAGCCAGTGGACTTCTTGGGTTTAAATCTTCTAAGTGTGTAACAGCAGTAATAAAGTTCTCCATGTTCCTCAGATGAACTGCTGTAACTAAAATTATAATACGACTTTAAGCGACTGACATGAGAAGCCTTGTACATTTAAGTTAAAATGGCCATGCCCACTCTCATAGTAAGTTAAAAAAATAAATAAGGTGGATACATGTAAACAATGCAGAAATACAATTACATTATCTAGTCAGTTAGTCAGAGGGGAAAAAATGACAAAATATTGCTTTAGTCTGACTGAAATAAAAATATCAAAGTGCTTGTAAACAAACCTTTTATATCAAATGTATAACATGGACATTTGAATATAATTAAAAAGAATTTATAGTTTACATACCAGAGCTCTGAATGACTATGCATATCCCAGATATGGTAATAATCCATAGTGCTCCAGGTATCATTGTCAGTACTAAATATTACTACTTGGCACTAAGTGCTTGTTTTGAATGCAGTGTATGAGTACATATGCTGAAACACTGAAGGCAGGACACTCCAAATTCTGCAATTCAGCAACAGTCAGGTGGTGTATTCCACCATGACAAACATGTTTTTGTGTATGTGTGTACTCTGATGTGAGTAAAGGTCTTCTCCATAATTTGAATTCAGCTACAATATTGATTTTTTTAATGGCAGTGACTGACAGATCTGCCGTTCTTCTTGTTGCATAAGTAGGAGTACCGGGTTACTGGACATGAGGGAGGTAAAGGTCATAGCTAGATGTCGTGTTTTATAATTTAATGGCAAAAAGTAAGTTGTCGAATGTGTGTATTTATTTACCTGAAGAATGAGCAACAACTGTCTGTATTCAGTAACAGCCTGTGGAGAAACTTTTTTTGAATGAATGTGTTGATTTAGAAGAACAGCAAAGAAATTAAGTAAATAAATTCTTCCCTCTTGCGGCCAAGAGAAGCATTGAAATTATGCAGCGGCAAATTTGTTGACAAAAAGGTCAAGGCTGTTTTGGAACACTAGCTTACTACTTATGAATACTGCATACTGCCTACTATTTGTTTTTTTTTTACCCCCAAAAATGAAAATCAGCCCATGATTTACTCACCCTCAAGTCATCCTAGGTGAATATGACATTCTTCTTTCAGACGAATAAAATCAGAGTTTTATTAAAAATGTCCTGGCTCTTTCAAGCATTATAATGGCAGTGAATGTTGCTCCGTTTTTTGAAGTCCATAAAAGTGCATCTATCCATCATATAACTGCTCCACACGGTTCCGGAAAAAAAGTAGTGCCTCTCGCAGTTCAAAATGCTTACGTCTGACAACATTGCACACCAGTTACATTTTTCCGACCTGGTGGAAGCTAGATATTTTACTTTATAAAGTTTTAAATATGGATATTTTTCGTACACAAATGCATCGCTTCGCTTCAGAAGGCCTTTATTAACCCCCCGGAGCCATGTGGAGCAGTTATATGATGGATAGATGCACCTTTATGGACTTCATAAACGAGACAACAATTCACTGCCATTATAAAGCTGGGAAGAGCCAGGACATTTTTAATAAAACTCTGATTTTATTTGTCTGAAAGAAGAATGTCATATACACCTAGGATGACTTGAGGGTGAGTAAATCATGGGCTAATTTTCATTTTTGTGTGAACTATCCCTTTAAAGGTGCAGTGTGTGGTATTTATGAGGATTAACAGAAATTCAATATAATATACATAATTATGTTTTCAGTGTTTGTTTTGGTGTATAAAGGCCTTACATAATGAACCGTTACCTTAAAATGAGCCATTTCCAGTGAAGTAGGCGCTTTGCGCCGTCATGTTTCTACAGTAGCCCTAAACGGACAAACTGCTCTACAGAGGGACATCTTTGTCCTGTGTCGGCCACCGTAGCTTCTCTATGTGCTTCGAAAGAGAGGGGTGAGCGGTGGGCGGTTTCGACTCACTAAAACTTAAATAGTTGTAATTCAAGAATGCTTTGGAATATAGAGCTAAGTTTGGTTTTGTTTTAAAGAAGACACTAAAAAAGTAATGGGAGTTTAAATTTGCTGTAAATTAAATGCATTGTACTAAATATTTTTATTTTATACAAAATATATATTTTACAAAATGTTTTTTTACTATAAAATCACTATAAAATCAAAGCCATACGTCTTTGTTTTCTAAATTTTAAGAAGAAATGAAATTTTCATTCTTCCAAAAATAGCCACTGGGTGTCACCCACATTCCACTTAATTTTTTTTCAATCCAATGTAACAAATTAATACATTTCACAAATAATACAAATATCACTTCTATCACAAAATATGGAATCTTGAAACTCCTTTCCACCATTGTTTTTTTTTTTTAATTAGAAAATGTTTTGATTATAAAGTAGTTAAAATATTTTTTTTAATATGAAACCTGACACCGCCCACTAGGCCCTAGGGGGAGGAGTCCTAAAAGGATTTAGAGTACCGCTTCCATGGTAACGCCATATCCAATTTCAAAACGGTTTACACAGGATGAATTTTAAGTTTGTAATCTTTTGAATGATACCTAATTTATGATGATTACTAAAATATGTGATATGAAAAGGCTGATAAATAAAAAGAGCATCAAGTGTCCCACTAGCGGTGACAGTTAAATAATAAGTGAAATTCTAGGCATCATTCAATAAACACTTCAAACTGTTCTATGTATACAGAAAATGTGCAATATGCACAGTATAAATACTGTACAATTTACTGCAGAAATACTATGTTAGTACACTAGCCAGTTTTCGGCCAATAATGTACCACTTGTATCCTTCTACTTTGTAGGTTTTGTTAATAATAGCACCCATTGTTTCGAGAAACACCTGTTGGCAAATAATGATTTTAATCCAGTGTCATGTCATACATGTCATATTAGCATTTGAACATATGTTAGTAAGTTTTATTTAAAGATTGGGGTACTTTAGCCTTGATAGTGTCAGTAATTATTGCAATTTGGCATGTAAAAAAAACAAACAGAGATTTTTCTTTCAGAATTTATTTCATGTGCATGTGGTTTCACAAATGAATAGATAAAAGTAGATAAAGTGAATAAATCCATTGACATATCATTCCCATATCATTCCCAATGTACTGTCGATTGTGCCAAGTGAAATTATTGGAAAAATAAAACTTTATATATATATTTATATAATTTCAAAGTTCTTTTACAGGCATTGTCTGTCAAAAATCATCTATATGACAGGATGGATTTGGACTGCTTTCATTTCAAATATTGAAATATCTGTAGGAGAATGAAAAAACTATATTTGTCTGATAAAATTTTTTGTTTTATATATATAATACTTTTAGCAAACATTCAGAGGGAACATAAAATGCTTTAAAAAATTACAGTTTTTCAAGGTACCTGACTGTATGATAAATGTTAAAGAGGTAACATTTAGCAAAAACATTACGATTTATAATTATGCTTCTGGCACAACACACACCTTCATTGATAAATACAGGATGTGTAAAGCGGATCGTTTTAATATTGGAAAAAAATCTGTCAAAGTATCATTCAGAATTGCACTGTAAATTGTATTGGAAAATTCCATTTTGTTGCTAACTAGTCTGAGTTGTATGTATGGCAGGAATATATACCAAATAAACGAGAAAGTGCAGTATATTCAGGGACAATTGCAGCACAAAACAGTGAACAGCCATTTACCCGCAGTTGAGACATAAAAACACAGATGGTCTTTTACCCAAGATCTGAGTGAGGGTAAATATAAGGTTTTTGGACCACCATGTTTTATTCAGATGTTTAAGAATAATAATAATAAAAAAAGAATACAGAGTCTCATGGTGCTATACTGGAATATGAGCGTATTTTCAACCACAGAGGTCAATGTAAAAATTGGGGGGTGTGGTAAATGATATAACAACAATTAAAACGATATTAAATCATGACTGGCCAAATGCCTGGTCAAACAGCAGTGCTTTGTTGCAGTCAAACGAAACATAGTTATGATCTAAATAATGACCTTTGTAAAAGAAAGTTGTGGTTCTTTGATAAGAAGATATTAATACCATGTTTGGACAGCATGGTAAGAGGCATTTATTCATTAGATTTGGTTCCGTTGTAGTCACTCTGCATGTCCGCATCATCCTCTGCAGCATCAGAGCTGTCAATCATTCCCCGTCTGACGCTACCACCTGTGCGCCTTGGTGTGCTGCTGAAGGATGATGGTTCATTGCCTCGCCTGAAATGTTATAACAAATATTAGCATCAAAACACAAAACACTTTCAATGTAGGTTGCTTGGTACCTGGTATATTTAACTTTCTCAAACTATTTGAACCAAGGAACCCATTTCATAATCCCAAATTGTTCACAAAGCCCACAAAAAATGAATGTGATTGCAATTATTTTATTTATTGCAGAAGTGTGATCTACAGCAATCGTACATGACTCCCAACACGCTCAATTTGTCTTACAGCCTTAAAATATACACTGCCCGGCCAAAGAAAAATGCAGCTGTGCATCTGAAATACACAGTATATAATGCACTGTATAGGCAATAATATAGCCACAAGCATCCTTCACAGTGGAAAGTGGCATCAGACATCCGTTAAGATTTGTTAGCGGTTAAAGGCAGCGTTAAAACCTCATTTGTAAACCTGTAAACAGGCTAAATGAGGTTGGTTCAGAAAACTGAACCATGCTTTGAGAGGGAAGAGGGAAATATGGTCCACTATGTTAGTCTGATAAATATTAACATGAAGACTCTGCAAGAATGAGGATTTAGATTAGGATTTTGAGTTGAGACCATTAATCATAAGCATTGATAAACAATTAACACCTGATACATAGTATACGTTTATAATTATAAAATAGATCCTTCTGGTCATGGATGCTGATTGGTCAATAAATTGTTTATGTTGTGCAAGTAATCCATATAAATTGAGCGGTTTAATCCAGGGACGATCGCTTTATATGATGAACAGATTTAACTCTCATCCATCCCTCGGGTTATTTTGACCCGAAATTAATTTTTGAAAAAAATTAAAGGCCCACTGAAGTGCCTTGAAACCTGCAGCACTATTCAATTTGTTGACATAATTTCCCCCGAAACAGCTCCAGCTGTAAACAGCTCCTCCCCTTTTTTAAATCAGCAAATAGCGTTTTGTTGCGATCACAGTTTGACTAGAGCCTTTCTGTTTGGTAAAGCCACAGTTTCCTCCTCATCTCTAACAGTTTACCATCATAATCTCCTCCTTTGAAATACAGCATTCTGTGCAGAATTCAAATGAGTCTGATATATTTAGTTGTCTGTGCCGACTCGCGCATAAGATCCGCTCTGTGCTCGTATCTCCGGACCGGAGCAGACTGTGTGTGTGTGCGCTGCCGTGGTGCGCGTGAAACTAACGTGAAACCAGACTTCATTCGCCTGAACTGAAAGCATATTTCACACTGTCTGAATCGTTTCCTATCGCATATATAGTGCGCTATGTGCCATTCACCATGTAGAAAATAGTAAATGTGTGAACAACTGACCGATTTCAGCTGCAGCTTCAGTGTCTATTTATAGTGTAGGGGACGGGACACTTCAGATTCTAGAGAGCATTTGATTGGACAGAAGATGTGATGAGAAGCTGAAGTCTGCAGAGATGTCATAAAAATCTGGGATCCATTTTAGTGGAAGTGAAAGACTGTACGTTTTGAATGCTTATATCTCCTACATGCTAATTTTGGCATTGTTTTGGAACACACCAGCTTATTCCTAACCCTAAGGCTAACATGGTAATACTAAAAGTTAAACAAATTCAGGGGGCCTTTAAAAATTTGAGTGTTCATCGGAGTGGTCCAAGACCTTATAGGACTTTTGTCACACTCAAACACACAAACACCAAGAAGACTGGATTTGAGAATTTTATGTGGTTGAAATAAAAAAAACTAAAACAAATCAGTCCCTTGTGGGTCAATTTAACCCCCTTAGGAATGAATCGAATGCGATGAATGCTTCAGTATACATAGAAAAACCAACAAAGTTAAAAATGAAACTAACATTTTTTTTTAAAGTGTCTACATGTGTGTCTGAATGCATACTGAAGAGATAAACTCGAGAACTGACTTTAGGGCCCAGCGGAACAGCTAATTTGTTCCATATAGAGCTATGATGCTGCGTTCACACCAAACGCGAATTGAGCGTCAGGCGCGAGTGATTTCAATGTTAAGTCAATGGAAAGGCGCGTTGACGCGCGTCTGGAGGTCCCGCGGCGCGGAAGGCGCGTTACGCGCGGCGCGAAGGACGCGAATCCGCTTCATTCGCGCGTCCAGTTCGCGCGAATGGCGCGAATTGGACGCGAATTGAGCGTCTTGCGCGATACGCGCGTTACACGCGAATGGTGCTTTTGTGCATTCACGCGTTTGAAGCGAATTCGCGTCTGACGCCCGAGTTGAAAAATTTGAACTTTGGCGTCAATTCGCGCCGCGTTAACCAATCAGGAGCCTGCTCGCTGCTGTCACGTGGTAAAGTGACGTGTATGAGAAACCCTGCATAAATTAAAAACAGTACTATTGTGTCACAAAATGTAGTTTTAAGACGTTTTCAGGTGGGAATTCAGTTGTTTAAAGCTCAAATCTGTTGTTTATTTATAAAGAGAGCGCCTATTTTAAAAAAATAATCTTGTGTTTTTGGAGTTGTGAGATCCAGGCGATCACCGGGCAATCACTGCTCATAACCCCGGCGAAGGCAGCCTTTCCTCGGCCAGTCTTTCTGGCGTCTGCCGCTGGCTCTGATGTCCTGTAGTGGTTCGTTTTGTGTAGATCTAACGGCCGAGCTTTGCTCTCATGAATCTATAATTTGTTGTCTGCCAAATCGTTTTGACTGAAGGCAAAGAGAAGTTTAATAACTTTATATTTTTAGGATATTTAAATATACATGTACTGAAGATGATGTAGGAGTTGCCTGGACCACATTTGTGTGGCTATTAATGCTTAATATATATGTTTAATGAAAATGAAAAGAGGCAGAGTGGTGTTTTATGACATATTTCTCCTGGAGTGCCTTGAACGCGCGTCAATTTCGCTTCAAACGCTCGATTTCTACGCGCGTCCAATTCTCTGCTGACGCGCGAATGCATTCAAAATGTACGCGCGTGAAACTAGACGCGGTAGACGCGATTTTGACGCTCAATTCGCGTTTGGTGTGAACGCAGCATAAGGCCATCTAGTGGAAAGAGTCATGAAATATCATGATATATAATTTTTTTCCCCACAAGAGGTCGGCAGAGATACCCAATGTGAGATATTCTGAGCTGAATTAAAGGGTTTGTTCACCCAAAAATGAAAATTCTGTCATCATTTACTCACCCTCAAGTTGTTCCAAACCTGTATACATTTCTTTGTTCTGCTGAACACAAAGGAAGATATTTGGAAGAATGTTTGTAACCAAGCAGATAGAGCAACCATTGACTACCATAGTAGGGGAAAAAATACTATGGTAGTCAATGGTTGCTCTATCTGCTTTATTACAAACATTCTTCCAAATATTTTATTTTGTGTTCAGCAGAACAAAGAAACTCATACAGGTTTTGAGCATCATGAGAGTGAGTAAATTACGACAGAATTTTCATTTTTGGGTGAATTATCTCACAAAACAGGGTTATGCATGAATTATTTTGAATTAAAGTTGAAAGAATGTGAAGAGTGTGCTTAAATTATATTATTTATTGATCAAATCTAGTAATTTAAAGGTAAATAAAATAAAAAAGAATAAAACATCTCCAAAAAATTGCATTAAGATATATAAAAAAATATAAAAATGAAATGACATTTCGGGCTTCGGGTCATTTTGACCCACGAGGGACTGATTTGTTACAGAGAGCGAGTGACGGATAAATGTTAATTTATTCCCATATAAACATCAACGCTCAAATGTGCTTGCTTGACGTGCAAAAACAAAAAAGAGAAAAAAAATGCAGTTTTATTAAAAACACATTTGTGTTTTGAAGATGAACGTTATGGGTTTGGAACTAACTTATCCATTTTTGCCTAAACAGTCTTACGTGTGCAACTCTGTGATTGTTAAAAGATATGTAATAAACCATATTTCACTCTTGCAGGCAAGAAATATATTTGTGACAAGTAAAAGGAAAGATATGTGAAGAGTACATCTTCTGTGTCAACTTTTGAGCACAGAGGTACCTGCATAGTCACTGTGTGGGTTCAGGATTGCCTCTGCAACAGAGATAGACAATCTTCGGTTTGCAGCTTATAAAAGGAAGGGATTTGGGCTGTGCTAACAAGCGCTGAGAATTTGCTCAAAGCTTTGTCTAAAAGTGTATTCATTACCCAAAGGTTTCACTACTTTCTGATGTGCTTAAACACTTTGACGTTAGACGCCATGTCTTTAGAGTGCTCTACGTACCTGAGTTTGCTCTTGAGGGAAGTGACCTCACGGCTCATGGCATCATTGGCCTCTGTAGCCTCATCTAGCTCTCTCTGAAGCTTCCTGCGGGCCGCAGTGATTCGCTGGGACTCCTCCTCGCTCTCTTCCAACTGCCTCTTCAGCTGTTTGACACGAGCATTCGCCTTATCCGCCTGTGAAAAAGAAACTCTTTTCAGGCCAAACGCACACTACATTGCAATCTAGTTATAAGATCATTTTCGTTTTGACTAAGTATGATCCCTAAATGTTCTGGGAAAAGAGCTGCTGTATGGTTAACCTGGTCTTTGTATTGCTCTGCTTGTTTTCGTTCATCCTCCACTTGGGTCATAAACTCCTTCAGTTTCTTCTCCTTCTGGCGAACTGCCTTTGCTGTGGTCTGCTTATCTCTGCATTAGAAATAAATAAAAAAATCTGTTTTCAACCAAAGATGTCACATCTGCAATCCTCTGTGATATATAATCTTCCTGAGATCTACGTTCAAAAGTTTGGGGTTGGTAGGATTTCATGTTTTTGAAAAAAGTCTCTAATGCTTACCAAGGCAGCATTTATTTTGATAAAAAATACATTAAAAAACAGTAATGTTGTGATATATAACTGTTTTTATTGCAATGTATTTTAAAATGCAATTTATTCCTGTGATGCTAAGCTGAATTTTCATTATTACTTCAGTCTTCAGTCACACAATCCTTCAGAAATCATTCCAATATGCTGCTCAAGAAACATATCTTATCATTATCAATGTTGAAAACAGTTTTGCTGCTTAATATTTTTGTGGAAACGGTAATCATTTTTTTTCAGGACTGAATATTAATAGCAAGTTCAAAATGTTTTATTTAATGTAAATTTTTTTAATAAACAGTATTTCTTTCATAAATATCTTACTGATGGTAGTATATGAGTATATGACTTGGTGGTTAAAGTATTTTATGTTTATATGAAGGGTAGTATAATGAAGTATAAAATATAATATAATACTTAATATAAAAGGCTTTTTGTATATCATTGTACTGATGTCTAAAGTATTAAAACATTATCTGGAAAACATTTACATTAAACCCATATTTTTTAAACCCCAGTATCACAATATTAGAGACATTTTAAATACAATTAAAATTGTATAGGACTTTACAGAAAATAACAGCACAACCATTACACACATATACAAGCAATTTATGAATGAGGGAGAGGTGAAGATATTTTTTCCCTCACAAAAACAATATGGTGAAATCTTTTTAATTTTTCTCCAGCTCCCCCTTGCCACTTCTTGGAGAGCTTTAGAATAAATGACTTGCCTGCTCTCCAGCTCAAGTTGCTCCTCCAATTGTGCCACCTTGGCCTCAAGAGCCGTAATTGAGGACTTAAATTTGGATTTAACTTGGTTCTCCATCTCCTGGAGTTTAGCTTTCAGCTCTTTATTCTGTCTCTCCATCAACTGTCTGGCGCTCTCGTTCTTTTGGGATGTGGTGCGTTCGGCCTGGAGCTCGATGGTAAGCTGGTCAACCTGAAGGATGCAGAAAACAGCTGAGCAAATGACACGGTTTTCCTACAAATTACAAAGTTCTGCCTCCATAATGGCATTTCCATTGATGAGTGTGTTTATGGTTGCACATTGTACAACTTAATTTAATATGTGATTTATTACGTTTTGAAATCAAAATGTATCATGCTTTTCTTAAAATCTGTCACTGATGTTCATGGCTCCATAATATAACACATGTACCTGCTGGGCACTCTTCCTCAGCCTGTCATTAAGCATCTCCATATTGCCCTGTTCCTCCTCCAGCTCTTCCTCCAGCTGTTGAATCTTCGCTTCTAGCCGTCTCTTCTCGTCAGACAGCGCAGACCTTTGAGGTTCAGTCAAGCCACATATTATATCAGAATGTGCTTGGAGCACACTTTTGCCATAATGTTTTGGTGGTACACAAACTTTGCTGGTATGCCTAAAAAATCTAGCACTAGACTCTGTTCCCATGCAAACAGTCACACTAAAGTATGTCTACCATTAATTGTAACAGTGAACCACATGTTCCAACGGAAGTCAATATATCAGAGGATAATAATGAATTCCACAGGATTAGAATATCGCTATGATATTTCATGTTGTCATACTCACTTTCCAGATGCGTTGCTGGCCAACTCATCAGCCAGTTCATCTCTCTCAGCTTCAGCTTGCTTTTTAGCCCTCTCAGCTGCAGCCAAGTCCTACATTTAAAGAATTTAACTGAATTCTTCAATAATCAAGGCGAGACGATCATGCAAATCACTTCAGCTGAACCCCTGAAACTTAATTATATACTTTAAAATACCCCTTGAGATTTTAGGTAATGCCAGCATTCCAATAAATAAAATGATATACACTCACCTAAAGGATTATTAGGAACACCATACTTATCCTGTGTTTGACCCCCTTTCGCCTTCAGAACTGCCTTAATTCTACGTGGCATTGATTCAACAAGGTGCTGAAAGCATTCTTTAGAAATGTTGGCCCATATTGATAGGATAGCATCTTGCAGTTGATGGAGATCTGTGGGATGCACATCCAGGGCATGAAGCTCCCGTTCCACCACATCCCAAAGATGCTCTATTTGGTTGAGATCTGGTGACTGTGGGGGCCATTTTAGTACAGTGAACTCATTGTCATGTTCAAGAAACCAATTTGAAATGATTCGAACTTTGTGACATGGTGCATTATCCTGCTGGAAGTAGCCATCAGAGGATGGGTACATGGTGGTCATAAAGGGATGGACATGGTCAGAAACAATGCTCAGGTAGGCCGTGACATTTAAACGATGCCCAATTGGCACTAAGGGGCCTAAAGTGTGCCAAGAAAACATCCCCCACACCATCACACCACCACCACCAGCCTGCACAGTGGTAACAAGGCATGATGGATCCATGTTTTCATTCTGTTTACGCCAAATTCTGACTCTACCATCTGAATGTCTCAACAGAAATAGAGATTCATCAGACCAGGCAACATTTTTCCAGTCTTCAACTGTACAATTTTGGTGAGCTTGTGCAAATTGTAGCCTCTTTTTCCTATTTGTAATGGAGATGAGTGGTACCCGGTGGAGTCTTGCTGTTGTAGCCCATCCGCCTCAAGGTTGTGCGTGTTGTGGCTTCACAAATGCTTTGCTGCATACCTCTGTTGTAACGGGTGGCTATTTCAGTCAAAGTTGCTCTTCTATCAGCTTGAATCAGTCGGCCCATTCTCCTCTGACCTCTAGCATCAACAAGGCATTTTCGCCCACAGGACTGCCGCATACTGGATGTTTTTCCCTTTTCACACCATTCTTTGTAAACCCTAGAAATGGTTGTGCGTAAAAATCCCAGTAACTGAGCAGATTGTGAAATACTCAGACCGGCCCGTCTGGCACCAACAACCATGCCAAGCTCCAAATTGCTTAAATCACCTTTCTTTCCCATTCTGACATTCAGTTTGGAGTTCAGGAGATTGTCTTGACCAGGACCACACCCCTAAATGCATTGAAGCAACTGCCATGTGATTGGTTGATTAGATAACTGCATTAATGAGAAATTGAACAGGTGTTCCTAATAATCCTTTAGGTGAGTGTATACTATTTCTGTATTTGCATTTCCATCACAATCAAACCTCCTGAAGTTCCATCATGAACCCATAGGGGTTTGTGGGCCCTTGGTTGGGAAACTCTGAACTTAGCCTATTCAAATAACCCAGAATTGTATTCGTTTGGAAATAATACATTAGTTGGAATAAAAAATCTCCATACGTACCACTTTTCAGACAAATTGGTTAAGTGTGTTATTTACAATAAGCCTCACCTCTTGCATCTGTAGAAGTTCAGCCTCCAAAGTCTTGGCCTTCCTCTCGTTCTCTTTTGCACTGGATAAAACTTCCTCCCTGGCAGCTCGAGCATCATCAAGCTCTCTTTGGAAGTCCTTCATTTGAGCCTAAGGTATACACACCAAAGTAATTACTAAAAACTATTACATTTATAATTAGAGTTCAATAAATTCACCCATTCACAAAATTTCGTTTTCACCTGGAGCTTGCGGAGCTGCTTGATCGCCTCGTCTCGACCCTTGTTAGATGTCTCAATCTGGCCCTCAAGGTCCTTTACGTCTCCCTCCAGCTTCTTCTTGGAAGCAGCTATTGCAGTCCTTTGCTTGCGCTCATCTTCAAGTTCAGTTTCCAGCTCACGCACCTGTTGGTAAAGATGTTTGTTTAAACCCTTATACACATTGATGTGGATGTCACAGTCTGAGCAAAGAAGAGGAACTGCACCTGTTTGACCAACTGCCTCTTCTTCTCCTCCCCTTGCTCATCTCTGCCCTGGAGATCTCGCTCAAACTGGGCCTTTAGAGCCTGCATGTTGACCTCTAGACGCAATTTTGCATCCTCTGCAGCCTGTAATTCATCCTCCAGCTCTTCCAACTGAGTCTTCATCTCTTCTACCTGAGCCTCCAGGCCACGTTTTGACTTCTCAAGCTCATGCACCTAAAATTAGAACATTTGTTTGATTGAAATTTCTGATCTCAATGGAAGGTTTGTTTATGATTGATTTGTTTAATGGTTTACACTTTGAACTTACGCTCTTGCCCACATCATCTTTGGAGCTGACCAGATCCTCCATTTCAGCACGTAGGGCTTTGTTGGCTCTCTCGAGTTCCTCACGGCCTTCTTGAGCTTCTTCGAGAGCTCTAGCTAAAGACAGAGCCTTGGTCTCCTTCTCTCTGGCCTCAGCCTCTGCACGATCTCGCTCATCTGCATACTTATTAGAGATGCTCTTCTCTTCAGCAAGCATCTGAAAGGAAACGGTAGAAGTGAAGATATGTCCACACCCAATGGCAAAACATGAACTTACTGATTAAGTAGACATATTGAATAATATTTTAAGAAATAATTAGAAACCTGATCAAACTTCTTCTGTTTCTTCTCAAGATTGGACACCAGCTGTCTCTGGTTGTCCAAGTCCATCAGTGTGTCCTCAAGCTCCTGTTGCAGTCTGTTCTTGGTCTTCTCAAGTTTGTCATAGGCTGCTGCCTTCTCCTCAAACTGAGTATTGGATGCCTCTAGGTCTCTCTGCAGCCGCTTCTTGCCCTCCTCTAAAAGTTCTACATTACCTGACGTCTCTTCCAGCTTCTTCTTGAAGTCAGAGAGCTGTGGACGCAAAGGATATTCAAATGGTAAATATTGAGGTGTGAATGGAAAAAGACCACAGATCATTTATCTTATCGCTAACCTTACCTGAATGTTCAATGTCGAGACATGTCTCTCCACGTTCCTCTTTGCTTCTGCTTCCTCCTCAAGCTGCTCCTGTAGGGCATTGCGCTCATCCTCCATTTGTCGTAGTTTGGTAGAGAATTGGAGCTTTTGTCTCGTCTCTTCAGCCAGCAACTCCTAAAACATCAAAATCCAAAATCCAAGTTAGCCAACAACAAACCCTTTTCACATTGATAAATTAAGCTTAAATGTTCTGGTTTGAAGCTATAAATAAAAAAACACGCCATTAACATAGCACATACCTGTGTATCTTGGACTTGAGAACTCAAACTTGCCACATCCTTGCTAAGCTTTATGTTCTTCCCCTCTGCTTCGTTAAGAAGGTTGGTAACACTCTCCAGTTCCACCTGTCAGGGCAAGAACCACATGATAAACACACTGTGTTTGTTCTAAAAACTAACAAACATTTTGTAGGTTCTCCCAACAGCAACATATCTAATAATACATCATCCACCATCACTCACAGTGGTTTTTGAGACCCGATCAACTAGCTCAGTTTTCTGCCTCTCGCTGTCATTGAAACGAGACTGCAGTTCAACAAGCTGTCCTTCCACCTTCTTCCTCTTGTTTTCAACTTCCTGTTTGCCCTGAGCAAGAGAACGGATCTCCACATGGAGTTCTGATGTCTCCTTATCCAGAGCTTGCTTGGATTTCTCCAGGTTTACCTTCACCTAAGAAGCATTTTGTATATATTTTACATAAGCACTTAAGAGTTCTTCAGAAAGTTAAACATGTCAACAGAAGATGGGGTGGCCTACCCTCTTGGACTGCTCCAGCTGCTCTGTAAGCTCCTCCAAAGCTTGGGTATGTTTCTGTCTCATCTCTTGCACCTGAGCCTCGTGGACACGGCTCTCGTCCTCCATGGCTCTCTTCAAAAGGGTCACCTCCTGCTCACGTTTGGCCCTGAAAAAATGACGACCAGGTCAATGATGTCCAGTAAACCTTCCCTCAATGTGTAATATATTAAATCAATATATTTCAGATTAAAATGCAATTCATCATATCCAGACACCTGAGCTCTTGCTGAGTAGCTGTGGTGTCTAATGTGTCCTCCAGCTCTGATTTGAGAGCTTCAAGCTCTTCTCCTAAGTCTCTTTTGGTCTTTTCAGCCTTATTCCGGGCAATCCGCTCTGATTCTAGGTCCTCCTGAAGATCTGAGATGTGTCCCTCAAGCTCCCTGATCTTCTTCAATGCATTGTTTTTCTGAGCTGTCTCGTCCTCCAGTCTGATGTAAATGAAAATAGACTACAAAAGTTACTATAGGTTTGTAAAATATGACATGAAAATACCTCCTTAACTTTTATTTTTATTTTAAATAGCTTAAGATCTGTATACCGTGCCAGTGCAGCCTGAAGCTCCTCTTCTTTCTTAGCAAGCTGGGCTTTCAGATCAGCGATCTGAGCTTGAAGTTCAGCAATCTGCTCCTGAAGGTCATTTGATTCACCCTCCAACTTCCTCTTGGCTTTTTCCAGCTCCTGCCGAGATTTCTCCTCTTTTTTCAAACGCACTACAGATTACAAAAACAAATAATTTCACTTATAACTGAATCATTTAGTAATCAGACATTAATGTGATTGATCTCCAGACAAACATTATCCTTATGTATCAAAAATGAATGATGGACAAACCCTCCAGTTCTGAGATCATTGACTCATGCTTATTCTTCAGCTTTGTCAGGTTTTTTGATTTTTCTTCTTCTTCAGCAAGGTTTGAGCTATAATCGGCTACCCTTTCTTCTAGGATCTTCCTCTCCTGCAAACAGAGTATTTACAATTGAGTACACTTATATTTACACCACCACCAAAATATGCCATCTTAAAAAAAGAAATTTGTTGAAATCAAACCTTCAGCAATTTGTTGTTATGGTCATCCATCACCAGGATATCATCCTCTAACTTCTTGATCTTGGCATCACATGTAACCTTCTCCAGTTGCAGCTTCTGACGAGCATCCTCTTCCTCTTCAAGATGTTCCTCAAGATCCTTAGAACATTCATTGAAAGACAAGAGAGAGTCATGGACTAAATGGTAGAGTTTGAAGATATCTAAGGATGGAATTCGAACAAGTACTGGTTGACTGTGAATTTAAAAAAAAACAATAAATGATAACATACTCTGATCTGATCGTGCATTTTCTTCTTTTCCATTTGTAGGGCTGCGCCACGATCCTCCTCTTCCTCCAACCTGGCCTCCATCTCATGCAAGATCTCCTCAAGTTCTTGTTTCTTGGAAGCTAACCGTACTCTCATTTCCTCCGCCTCTGCATAGAGCTCCGTCTCAGCTTGCAACTTCTCCTGGAGCTGGTTCCTTTCTTCCATAAGCTGCAGATGGAAGGATTATATTGTTTGTAATCAGTGTTTAATGAATTGCCATTAAATGCAGGACAACGTTAGAATGTCAGCATACCTGCGTGTGTTTCACTGCGATGTCTTTTAGATCTGTTTCATATTTTTGTGCAGATTCTTTGGCCCTTTGGAGCTCCTCCTCCTTCAGACCCATCTCCTCCTCTTGGCGTGTCACCTGCAGGAGAGGCTTTACCTGTGGGCATCGATGGAAATGTGTTTAGATGTAACGGAGACAACAAGTGTTCCCAAGGAATTGCTAGAACCAAATTGTTAGCATGTTAGCACCATGTTCAACCAGTTGTGTCACAGAAATATAAACTATGCTTTTAGTCACATTTTTAAATAGACCAGAAATGTCTCACTTTGGTGAAGAGTCTCCACCATTGCCAGTTCCTGAGTTTCAGATAAGCAGCACAGTTCCTCTGGATCACCTTCATAGCTGTCAGCTGTTGCTGCCTCTTAGCAAAGGCTCTACACACGGTTTTAAATAAGAATAACTCAAATTGCATATTACGGTTTTGAAAAATACTATATTTGTAAACTCTACTCACTTTCTAGCTAGGAATCCCCTGGCCTGTGCCTGGAAGGCAATGATTATGACCGTAATCTTTAGATCACGCTCCTCTTCCAGCTGGGCCAGGACTCCAGTGCGGAAGAAGATTTTGCTCTGACCAATACGGTACAGGTTTGGGTCCAGGTCCAGGTGCTTGATCTAAAGAAAGGTTTAGATATAAGAAAAAAGCTTTTACATTATTATTGTTGTATAATGCTCTTTGACAAGATGTCATTGTATAATATCTTACCATCAGACAGCAGGCCTGCTTGCCATCCATGAAGCCCTTTGGAATAGCGTTAGCTGCCAAGATCTCATATCTGTATGTCAAGGTAAAATAAAGAGAACCTGTATCATGAAATATATTTGCCACAACATAAATATTACTTATATAGAGTGGTGCATGTATGACGTCACTTTCTAGGCAAACAGACAGTAAGCATCACACTGGTTCGTTTGACAAAACCCTAATAGGATTTTCCATAGGCTTTTGAATTAATCGCAAAAAACAAGCTCTGTGATCAGCATAAGTTTGTTTTATCAAGATAATTGTCACAGATAAACACAACTTTTATGAATTTTGAAGCCGAAATGCAGCTGACAGAAGTAAAAAGCTAAAGGTAGGCCATAAACGAACCACGGTCCCACGATTTCAACTTCCCCACCACTAAGCTTCTGACAACTCTTTCAGTTTTTATCTAAAAACATTTTCCCAGAAAGTTTGACTTAGAATAGTTTATAAGAGCATAATTATAAGTTCGGCATGATGGCGATTAATCTCCTCGACAGCCTCTTAAGTCCTATTTAGCCACTTGTTAGCAACAGCCTTTTTCAAGACACGTAACGGCTTTAAAAAAAATCACGAGTGGGGTAATACTGATGTATTTTATGTCGAAGAATAAAACGTGAAAGTGTTATGAGCTTGTGTTCACCACAGACTTTATTTCAGCCATTTAACCAAAATCCCATTCAGAAAACCCATTGATTCGGGACAATGGAACCAGAAGTGCAAAAATGCTAACTTGCGTTTTGGCCTACAAAGTGATTTCATACCTGCACCACTCTATTGGACTGAAAAAATCTGAATCCAGGTAGGGACGTATTTTTCACTTTTTGAATTTTGTGAATCTTGAAATATGATTCTAGTGCTGTGCTTCTCAAACACATTTTGTATGTCTCCTTCATCGGACACCCAATTCACCGCTGCAACTGAAATCGCGTACTGTCTGAGTAGGTACTACATTGGAATTCGCTCTATATTGGAATCTACGCTCTATATAGTATGAATATGGGTATGAAATTTGGATGTAATATGTCCTCCATGTTGTTACTGTCACATGACCTACCAGCGTTAGTTGCGTTGCTTCACTTCCATTCATAAATCTCCTCCCATGGCATAACCGGGATAGTAAAGTGTCCAACAAATGCGCACTTCAAATTTTCGGCAGAAGTAGTGGGTCATCTGGGGACTTTGTGCCTACTATGTATTCAGACACACATTTTTTTTGGTGTACTGTTTTTTGCATACTATAGAGTAGGGAAGTATTTGATTTCAGATGCAGCACAAGTCTATGAGCTGGTGAGTTGAGTCAGGCGTATTAGACGAGGGAGACATCCAAAATGTGCAGGATATTATATACTGTTTTTACACTTGATATGCAGTTAGGTAAAGTCAATAAGTCTCACTAAATGAAAAGCTCCATATAAAATAATGAAGCTACCCACCGCTGCCGGAACTCTTGGAAGACAATTCTGTTGGGGAATCCTTGGCGGCAGATACGAATACCTTCTAGCACACCATTACATCTCAACTGTTCAAGCACCAGGTGGGCATCCAGCTTTCCTGCCTGAAGGTGAAATGTACCTTTAACATGGACTTCAACACAACTACTTTGACATCATTGGTACCACCAATTTGAACATGTATGCAATAGTGACTTACCCGTTTCTCATGATTGGGGATAATGCAACGGACAAAGTTTGGCTGCGTGTTGTGCAGTGTGGTCATTAGCTTAGCCAGAGACTCTTTGTAAAGCTGACCCACAGTACGGAACATGCCCTTCTTGGTCTTAGAGGCACTAGGTGCAAAGCTGTCTGACATCTTGGCAATGGTTTCCAATCCAACCACTCGGTCAGCTGAGAAACAGAAAATATAGAAGATATCAGACATTATTCTTATCTCAGTTATACTTGGCGATATTCTGCTTTGATTAACAAAAGCAAAAAAGGTGAGAACATGTACACCAATCATTCAGTGGTCGCAATTGACTGGTTTGCAACACTTTTGATCAACTGTACATGTAGTTTTTAGACAGTTTATGAGATATAAGAAGCATGTATTGTTCATACTAACCATCCTTCCACAGATCTTGCATAAATGGATTGGAGGAATTATTCAGCAGTGTTGTAACATTGTCATTTAAAGGGTCCATGTTCTTGGTCAACCATGATGTAGCATTGTAGTCCACCTAATTGAGAAAAAGTAGGTTTGGGTCATAATATTCAATACAGAGGGAAGAATTCACTTAGAATTAACTGTGCCCAATGTTGCACTGTCAGCATTTTTTAACATTATACAATAAAAGTAAAATTCAAGCTAGACATTATTTGCATTGCATAATTCCTAAATCCGTTCTGAGTGCCTCAATCTATAATGAGCATAATTGAGTTGTGGTTGCACTGACAATGACTTGATGTACAGTAAATACGCTGCAGTGCATTAAGCCTAGTTAAGCACGATTGCGACTGCTCAGTCATTGAGGCATGGGTTAAATGCTGCATATAAAAGTGGTGCAACTGTGTAGTGAATTTGACCCAGAGTCTGTATTCCTTGGGTTATTAATCTCTGGACCACAATATTGTCCACATGTAAGTCAGTAAATATATATATGCTGAACTCACCCGTCCAGCATAGTGAAGCACAGAGAATTCCGTCTTGTCCTTCAGTTGCTTAGGTTTAGCAAACTTAGTATGATTAACATGAGTGTTGGAAAGTTTCTCCACAAAAGAGACATCTGTTGCCTTTGGAAACCAACACTCTTCATCCAACAGAGCCAGGATGCCTGGAGGATTGTTCTGTGGAGGAGTTTCAGTAACAGTGAGTGAGTGACATTACATACTGTAAAAATAAGACACCATCACTTCAGCCTAAAGAATTTGATGCAAGACTTCCACCAAAAGAATGCCCGTTACAGCCATTACGCCAAACCGATTAAATGAAAAAACAATGGC
This sequence comes from Gobio gobio, assembly GCF_949357685.1. Lineage (NCBI taxonomy): Eukaryota > Metazoa > Chordata > Actinopteri > Cypriniformes > Gobionidae > Gobio > Gobio gobio. The sequence goes on along the minus strand of NC_137110.1, from coordinate 40,748,490 downwards.
CACCTTTACAAATTTCTGCTGGAAGCAGTTGGTTCAGTTCAATACTGCAGAATAAGCATCATTCTGTTCCTGCAAATCAACACACACAAAAACTTACCGGCCTTTCAATAAGCTCAATGCAAGGTTGCAAATCTAGCCCAAAGTCGATGAAGTTCCATTCGATGCCTTCACGCTGGTACTCCTCCTGCTCCAGGATGAACATGGTGTGGTTGAACAGCTGCTGAAGCTTCTCGTTGGTGTAGTTGATGCAGAGCTGCTCAAAGGAATTGTCCTAAAGGAGAAATACAGTATATGCCATTTGCTCTAACACTTCACAGATGTTGTTCACCAAATTTAGTTCTTTCCATTTAATTTTTTCCAAACCTCGAAGATCTCAAAGCCAGCAATGTCCAAGATCCCAAGGAAAGAGGCACCCTGACGTTTTGTCTTGTCCAGTGCCTTATTAACTCTTAGAAGGATCCAACGGAACAAACGTTCATACATAGCTTTAGCTAAGGCTTCAGTGGCAAAATCAGCCTGAAAAGGAAAAAAAAAACATCTTATTGATAGTACTGTACGTCCTTCCATAATGACAATCGTGCAGTTTTCCAGTTTTGTTACAGATCTGTGCAACATCACAGCACAACTATAAACTTTCTCTTCACCTGTTCTTTGGTTTGGGCCTTCTGCACAACCTCACGACCCACTTTAATACGTGGCGTCAGAATGGCTCTTGTGAAGTCCGTCACATTAATGCCTTGGAGATGGCAAACTTTCTGGGCAGCTAAGAATGAGACACATTTCAAAGGTCATTTTGGTCTGTAATCAATTGTTGAAAATGTATTTTCTCGCTGAGCAAAACTTTTCTCTATTGGCCGGACATTTTGGTCACCTGAGCAAAAACATTCTTTACCTGTACAGCGTATGTAAACTCGTTTCATCATGCAGTTATAACTTTTAACTGTAATGTGCCATTTCTATTTTATTTAACCATTGATGTAACTTAGTGATATATTAAATAACAAAAAAAAAAAAAAACCCCAGCTAATTCACAAGTCACTAAATTAAGCACATTTTACAGTTCTGTTAACTGTAGTCTTCTTTACCAAGAAATACTATTAAAATCTCCCCCAGGACAGTTCAATTCTTTATAATATAATGTAATATTATATAATATACAAAAAATTAAGCAGTTACACTGAGATGGTTCTTAATGTGTTTTTGTACAGTCATGTATTGGCGACAGGCAGCATTAAACCATCAATATTAAATGTTTGTTTATTGCTTAAGAATTTCCAAGATTTTCTATATCAGGGGTTTTCAAACGTTTTAATGGCAAGGATCCCTAAACAATCCCCTTGTGAGATCAATTCTTTATTAGGCTTACACTATAATACAATTATAATAGCCTATAATATAATTTTTTTTTAAAAACTAATGGAAGTATTTAAACTGATAGTATATTATATCAGTTTAAAAGCTTCAATTTGTAAAAAACAAAAAACTAACTGAAGTAATTAAAATGGATCTAATAGCTAAATATGTTCAAGGGATCATGTGAACTCTTTTATAGTTGTTATCTAAACATCACTGAAACCCAAACCACACACATCTATTTAAACTGATGTGTGTTACTTTGGTGTTTAGAGTTTGCACGCTACACTTGAGGTGGGTGTAACTAAATGTCTGTTTTGTTATCGTGCTGTGTCCATCATCAGTTATTTCCACCACTTAATCAAGCCACTCTTCTTTAAACATGATGATGTTTTATTCCACGTCTTTGCGTTTCTCGCTGCCTCTCATTTTGAGCTATTTGGACCGCAAACACGACTCACTGCTGGGTGCTCACACGTGACATCATTGTCTTTCTATGAAACCTGTAAACTGCATCCACCGGTTCTAACACGATAGCGGTACTAACTCTATAGCGGTAGAACAGAGCACTGCAATTATTTCTCATTTAAACTACAATCAAACGGATTTCTCCCCACATTTCGCGTCCGTGTCTATCGTCTGCACGGCATTTTATTCTTTCTACGCGGCCGTGGCATCACAATTGTCTGTAATGTTGAATCATATTAGCCTGAGATGTCTTTCATTTGATATTTTCCCAAAATTGTCTGACCTGTGTTGTCCGGCATGGTAGCCTGTTCCTGGTTTCTCTCTTTCTTGAACTCAATGTTACCCAACTGCAGCACAGTTGAGACTACTTTGAGGACATCTGACAAAAAGAAATAACTTTTCTCAGAATTGATTCCTTTTTGTAAAAGACACCATGTGTATATTTTATTGCATTTGATACCTGTTCTTTCTTCAACAGTGAAGCCCATGATATCCATGGCCTCCATGGTTTCATCATACATCTCATCATCCTGGTTGCCTGGAACCTGAACATGGCCAGCCGGGAGGAAACGGTACTTGTTGAAGTTTTCGAGCAAAAGCTCCTCTGCCAATAGAGAATAAAAATCGTATGACATATCCCAGCAAGAGCGCCATTGATGTAAGAACATTTCAAAACCACTTTGCATTTAGAAATCTTAGTATGTCAGTCATTAGGTAAAGATCCGAAAATTGCCTTTACCGCGTAATTTGTCCTTTGTTCCAGCTAACATGTAGTAGAAGATGTGGAAGGCTCTTTCTGTTTTTGCTTGTCTGATACAGCGAGATTTCTCCAACAGATCTGAAGTGGTTTGGACATTAAGGTTAAACTTATTGATCTGTATCTGTGTATATGGCCTATATATATGAAGTCTTAAAGGATACAGGTCTCTATGTTGGCTCCAACTATGAAACCGGTCACATCAAAGTTAATGCGGATGAATTTGCCCTGTGAAGAAAAGATTTTGAAACCATACATCAGTTACAGTTTTGGTCGCTCTAGTTACATCTGCTTACATATTTTAATTAGCAAACTTACGAATCGGGAAGAGTTGTCATTCTTGATGGTCTTGGCATTACCGAAGGCCTCTAGAATTGGATTGGCCTGCAGTAGTTGCTTTTCTAGCTCTCCCTGCAGTACCAAGGTTAGAACGTAATGAGAACCATTCCATAGAAAACAAGTCAAGGAGGAAAAAAGGAGAAGGGGAGATTGGAAGATTAGAATGAAAAAAACTAACAAAAGAAGGAAAGGCTCTCCTTTAGAGTATACAATGCAATATTTAATTATAAATGTTTGGCAGGCAAAAAATGAGCAAACTATTTCTTCAAAGTCCTGAAGGAATACTTAAGATACAGGGACCTTCAACAATGCAAAACAAATTAGGTCATGTCAATTTAGATGGGTATAATCCCCTTAGATCAAACGAGTGATATTCTATTAGCTGCCAAATCTCAAGCCAGACAAGCATGTCCACCTCATACAAGGATATCATGAGGAAAGGTTGAGGTCAATCTGGAATACTAAGCATGGGGAGAGAGGTCATATTAATGAGGTTTATGAAATGGATCTCAATTCTATATATTTAAGTGTTCACTTAAGATAAAGTTACTCTGTGGGATGAAACACCAAGTTCTTAGAGAGAATAATGCTGCCTGTTCTTCACAAAGCTACTGGTGTCATAACATGTAACCTCATAATTAGGCCCTGTTTACATGTGGTATTAAGATGCCTTTTGGTCGATCGGATCACAAGTAGACGAGGGAGACACATACCAGTTTAAACCTGATGTTTTAAGTCTCTTTTGTCCATTTTCAACCAGTTGTCCTGATTTCTTTGAGCGCAGGGTCTATGGGTGGGTAAATGTGTGGGCTTTTTCAGATCTTTTGATCTATTGGACGAAATAAGCTCATGAAATGTGCGTATGAACACGACCGGAGACGATGGAAAAACATACGGAGAGCAGCAGCTTTCGTTTCTGCTCTGACAGCCACAAGATCACACCAAAGCTGTGAGAGTGTGTAAGAAATCAGGAATGGTGAGAGAACATTGTGCTTGGTATGTTTTGGGTCTCCAGCTGACAAAGTTTAAATCCATCTGAAAGTTTAAGTCTGGTTAGTGCTAGTTAGTCAGTAGGCGGTCTTTTGTGTGAATATTATTTCTTTTGTGTGAAATAATATGTTGTGACATGATCGTCTACACACCACAAAAGCAATCCAGTCAAATTCGTTTACGACTACCTCTGGAAGTGGTCGAAAGTAGATAAGCTCAAAACATTTGACCCCGTTTACCCCTGAATTTAGCGTCATCCACTTGGGATCCGATCGACTAAAACGCATCGTAATACCAGGTTTAAACAGGGCCTTAGATTCTTTGGACTTAAATGAAGCAGAAAAAAAGTTTCAGCTTTCAACTAAGACTCTCAATTGCCTTCCAACTGAGCATTAAAAAAGGAGAAAATATCTAGAAAAAGAAGATATCTACCAGAAGCATCTTGCCGCTGAGAAGGAAAGAAGATCGCTGATAGCTTCAGACACTGACAAAGAAAAAATAAAGTAACATAGAAAAGGAGAAGAAGAGGGGACTTTTAGAATGATGGAGACAGAGAGACTGTTGACAGAAAGATTGTTGGGGAAAAAAAGAGGACAGAGTGAAGACTGTATAAACATTCTTAAAGCACTTGGCTAAGTTCGACAGCTTCTCTCATTGGTCTCAGGGCAGAGAGAGGCATATTAACTAACAGATGACAGTTTCATTGGTCCATGGAGTGCCGTTCAGAGTATGTGAGTGGTGCGGAGTGGAGCTAAAAGTCAGGGCATCAGTGTTTTCTCTCGTGCCAAGATCATTCTGATCTTGTGTATACTCTACAAAATTCTGGGTCAAATATGGACAAACCCAACCGCTTACATTTTTTTATTACATTTTTGTTGGTTGGGTTTGTCCATATTTGACCCAAACATGGGTTGAAACAACCCAGCATTTTTTAGAGTTACATTGTGAACATAAAATTGTATTAATAACCCATAATGCAATTACATATCAACAAGTATTCAATTTTAATAGACTATTAAGCGCTCAAAAAGAAAGAAAGATGGGATTTGAGAAATATTATCAGAAAGACAAAATTCTAAAATGTTTAGTAAAAATTAATGACAAAGTGTGGGGAAATTTAAAGTTGTGGACTACGTGTTCCTTTTACATTACACTAAAAATGTAATCTTCCAGATGAGTAGTCTATTCAAAATTCGAACACTGGATCGTCAAAAAAAGAAATACCTAAAAAATACTGTAGAACAATAATGTAATCTCGGATCGGGGTTTCTCTCACCATTGAGCGTAGAATGAACGACAAGCGGGAAATGGAAAACCCAGAGGAAAAAGCTGTCGATTCACTCCACTCACATACTCTGGTGTTCTCTCTCGCTCACATGCAATTAACCTTATTTAAGTTTAACATGAAGGAAAAAACGAATCATTTCAACGTTGAACTTTTCAGAGTACTAGTATGTAGAAGAAGTGTTTAGTAATTTTCAAAGTAGTGCGTTCAAGAGTAACGAAACTACTTTTTTAAAGAACCAAGAACATAACTATTATGGGCATCCCTTTTAAGCTCATATGCATGGCTGTTACGCATAAAACGTCATAAAAACAGCTATAATGTGCGCATATATTTTTGTTTCCTATGTCGTACCTCATAAGTACACATTATAAGCAGATATACATTGAGGTGGGATTTATATTCCTAATGCACACGCATATGAGCTTGATGGATAATGCGCATGAACCTGTGGTAGGTGGAATAGGTGATCAAGGAAAAACGGGAAAGGATATGAGATCGTCAATTCAAAAGGCTATAAATTGGCATGCACACACACTGTGCTCAGACAGGCCGTTTCAATGCCAGGCATCCACTCTGGCAAAGAAAAAGTTAACCACATCTCAGATGGGGGAATGGCTCACACGTGATCTAACGATGATCTATCTTGATATTATTATTTTTGTGTAATCATTTTTTTTAAACATCATGCGAACACTCAGGCTTTTTGGCACACTGTTGGTCAACAATCACTTGACCAGTAGCCGTACGGGTGGTTTATTTAGATGGTCCCTCCATGTAAGACTTGTCTAATGTCACTCTCAGTGAGAAACTCAGGCATGCAAACTCTCAAACCCACACAAGAAGAAATTTTTCACAATCCTTTTTACTCACATAGGCAAACTGTTGTCCTGATTGTTGCTATTTGAGGAAATTCATTAAGGAAATTGACATTAGATAAGTGCGAACTAAGAGCATTCTGTTGCATTCACTGGTTCTCATTTAGCATCTGTAGAAGTCTTGATTTCCTTGGGATACAAAAGGCTCAACAGCAAGTAATATTTTAATATCAGAGCCAGCATTATCTTATGATAAATGGGATAAGATATCAAAAAAGTGTTCTTATCTGTTCACCAATATGACCTTTGCACATCATTACTTAAGTCTTTATGAAAGGATTCAAAATGTCAGACTCTGATTTGAAGGAACAGGGTCAAAGCAAGGGCAAAGCATAAAAATGATGACTGAACCCATAAGAACTGGCTTGAGGAGAAGACAGAGGTTATTAAAGAGAGAAAGAGTTTTTCCAGACTGTTCGTACTTACAGCGCTTGTGTCTTTCTTGCCTTTGTGGGACGAGGCCACAACAGCCAAATACTGGATGACTTTCTTGGTGTTTTCGGTCTTCCCAGCGCCTGATTCACCACTAGGGAAAAAAGAACACTAAAATGACAAAACTGTGTTTTCCTCCATTGAATAATACTAATAATGGAAATACCAGTGTTTGCAAGGCATTTAGAAATAACAGTTACATAGGTTTTAGGATTCGGTTCAGTGTTAATGAAATTAACAAAAAATCAGCCCTTGTCTTGGCACTATATTTGCTGTGTAAAGAAGGCTATTCATCATATGTTAGTCACGTGACTTTTCTGCTCGTCCACCATATTAATGACCACCCGCCGGGGAAAGTAATAGCTGTGAATACAAAACACATGAACCAAGAAAATGATAAATCATTGGATTTGGATGGTACACTCTAAAAAAAAAGGCTCGTAATCATAGGGGAACCTTTTTTAGTGCTATATAGCACCAATTTTGGTGCTTCAGTGGTTCTTCAGCGGTTCTTCAGAGGTGCTATATAGCACCTTAGTCAAAGAACCGGTGAAGAACCTCTGAAGAACCGCTGAAGAACCTCTGAAGAACCACTGAAGAACCACTGAAGCACCAAAATTGGTGCTATATAGCACTAAAAATGGTTCCCCTATGATTACGAGCCAAGAACCATTTTTGGTGCAATATAGAACCTTTTTTTTTTTTAGAGTGTATGTCCTAAGTAGATAGTATAGTTGTTTTTTTAGGAGAAAACTCTAATGACTGACATACTACCATTCAAAAGTTTGGGATCATAAAGATTTTTAAAAATGCTTTTGAAAGAAGCTACCATAAGAACAGAGGCTATTGGCCTGATTTGTGATCACTCACTTGACATGTTATGTGATTGGTGGATGCCATCTGACCTTTCATTGGTTATCCGTAAGTTAGAATTTTGTCCTTGTTTGTATTTAAATGAGCTTTTGTTCTCCTGTAATCTTTTAGCCAAGATGAAAGCATGTGCGCTGAAACGCGTTGGCAAAATAAAGAGTAATATCTTTTCAGCTCCATTTTCTGACTATTTTGATCTCTCCATTTCACAAGTGTTACTGGTATTGTCCCAAAATTTTCACTTTTCTTCCATGCGCTTTGTTGATCTTTTGAAGTTGCACCAGCACAACTACATTTGATAAAAATACAGTAAAAACAATGTGAAATAATATTACTTTTCTATATTATCTGTATAAAATGCAATTTATTCCTGTAATGGCTGAATTTTCATGAATATGCAAATTAGCCCCGCCTCCACTCACACCAGCTCAGAGATCCACTTGCTCAACTTTACTGAAGTAAACACTGCACAACGGTATCGCTCTTTACAACGTCAGACACATAACGGTAATTAATATGATAAGTCTTTTGCTTGACAATGTTATTAAACAGCTGACAATGTGTTGGTAATGTTACACAAACATGTAATGTGTTCCCGGTCGCCACCTCAGAGTCAGACAGCTGCCTTCTAAAAATCAGCATCCTCAGAAACGCTTTGAACAACTTAGAACGTCAGTCGAGAAATGCATTTAGTTCATCATCTTAATATACATCATATTCATAATTCACCCGCTATATTGCTAAATGTACGCATCAGAAAAATATACCGGGATAACCTGGCTTCTCTTGAGACTGATGATGATATGCTAAAGCCCGCCCACACTTTGATGTGATTGGTTACAAGGTAGTTAGACAATTTGAAACCGTGTTTTTTTCTTTTTTTCACTGCAGTTTTAAGGAGAAAATTCTCAGCAATTTTGTTGACATGTCTTAACGCATATTTAAAAAACACCACATAAATAACATTAAAAACTAGATTTTTACCACAGGCAGTCTTTAAAGGGACAGTTCACCTAGAATTAAAATTCTGTCATCATTTACTCACCCTCAAGTTGTTCCAAACCTGTATGAGTTCCTTTGTTCTGCTGAACACAAAAGAAGATATTTTGAAGAATGTTTGTAACAAAGCAGATAGAGCAACCATTGACTACCATAATATGTTTTCCCTCTACTATGGTAGTCAATGGTTGCTTGGATCTGCTTGGTTACAAACATTTTTCAAAATATCTTCTTTTTTGTTTAGCAGAACAAAGAAGCTCACTAAAAGAAACTTGAGGGTGAGTAAACGACAGAATTCTAATAACTATCCCTTTAAGAATTCAGTTGATTTGGTGCTCCAAAAACATTTCTTATTACTATCAAGGTTGACAACATTTGTGCTGCTTAATATTTTTGTGGAAATAGTGACTCTCATGAAAGTTCAAAAGAACAGATTTTATTTAAAAGAGTTAATTTTAACAATTTAAAAGTCTTTACTGTCACCTTTGATCAATTTAATGTATTATTTTCTTTCAAAAGCAAATCTTACTGACCCCAAACTTTTAAATGGTAGTGTAAACTAAATGAATAGTGCTTAAGAATATGCATGCATGCAAAAAATAACAGAAATTAAACTAAATTGTATATCAAAATATATGTATTTTTTATTATCATCTATAATTTACTTTGTTACAAGAGCTTACTGTGCACTATTGCTTCTATGATACTAGAGTGATATCACGTAACCTTCATACTGACACGGTAACATTTCCATATTAGGAAAACTGAGTCTGGGATCCACAGACCCTGCGCAGCTGAAGGGCTGGTTATCTGGCAGGAGCAGGGTGCCCTCAGATCAGTAAAGCCATTTTATGGAGCACTTTATACAGCAATGTTTGTAGTTCCACAGTTTTTGACCATTTATGATACAGTATAGTAAAATTCATGATGATCACAGTCACTGTTGTGATTGTTGTGATGTCAAATGGTGATTGTAGTATTGGACTGTTCCCATACACCACATTAGATAAGAGGTATGGGAAACGACCCGTGTGTTTTTAACAGTTTAACAGTCCATGTGTTTTAAATTTGGGTGGTTATTCCCAAATGATTCTTTTAAAAACTTTGCTTTGAGACAGCTTGAAAAAAAAGTCTCCATGGGAGAGTTGAGCCATGCGGAAACATCCTGATGTCATTAGAGGATTCTGTGCCCTAGCAACAGTGGGCCAAGAACAGTTTAAATGGCTTTCATTTCCTATTCCACACTCAGAGGAAGTTTGCAGACAGTATCTGAGGGTGCCTCCCACACTGACACATTGCATCAACACCCATTTTATTTTAAAATCCTCATATTTCACAGCCGTTTAATCATCACAAAGATGTGAAACAATGATATCGCCTGTAAAGATCATCTTATGTCTATCCAATTCGATAACAGTTATTTTTGCATGTTATTTTTAATTTAGGACAGGCCAGGTTTTGTTGTGGGACCTCTACAGACGCAGACCAAATACCAAATAATGACTCAAAAAACAAACACAAAGGAAGTCAACATGCAAGATGATCTGGATTTAGAATCAGGACAGGGGGCACATTTCCTGTGAATAGGTCGACTCTGAAGAGACACGACCCTTGGGTTTATCTGCCTTGTTCCCAGTGCTGAGGACATCTCGGAAAAAAAGGTCATAGTAGAAGGACTCTTAGTTTAAATGATGTCTATTAATCATAATGTTCGTGTTTGATAGCGGTCGTCTTCTTTATTGTTGAATATTATATTAGAAGGAGCTTAAAAGAGTTCCAGTCATTCGTTTTTTTGTCAAAACGGTTAAATTTAAAAGTGACGTGAAGGCCAAGTATGTTAACCCATACTCCTCTGCATTTAACCCATCCGAGTTAGTGCACACACATTAGGAGCAGTGAGTAGTGAACACACACACACACACACTGCAAACCGTGGACATACACACCCAGAGCAATGGGCAGCGATTGGGGGTTAGGTGTCTTGCTCAAGGGCACCTCAGTCATGGGTATTGAGGGTGGAAGAGAGAGCTGTTCATTCACTCCACCACCTACATTTTCCTGCCGGTATTGAGAATCAAACTCCCAACATTCAGGTTATGGTGAGAGGAGTTTTTGCCCCCTCAAAACCCTTTATTAAGGGATGTAAACAGTATTAACCACTGTCAGATGACATTGGATAACATTTAGCTGTGTCTGAAAGCTAAAACATCTGCCTTCTTGTTCAGTCAGTCAATGACTTAACAGAAAGTGACAATGCTATAACTTAAAAAAATTATTTCAAACACCATTTTAATTCTTTTTATTAAGTGCCTGCACATGAATGTAGAATATCAAAGGCAGCAGAGGATATACATGCAAGGCATCTTCAAAATGAAAGCATCTTACAAGATGCTGGTTTTACGCAAACATTGTATTCTCAGCACACTTTAAAACAGGCCTTCTCTTTACGACTTCAGTCAATCAAGTTCAACTTTACCATATCTAACTCTATTTTTGAGGATGTTTTTCCTCATATAAGATATTTCGGCTGTAATTATGACAAAGCTGCCTAACCCTAACAGAAAATGGGAATACTGATATATTAAATGGTTACACTTTATTTCGACCGATGGTCCACTTCAGACATTCTACAATGATAACTTGCTACATGTCAACTATCTCTCATTAGAGTATTAGTAGACTGTAGTAGACTCCAGTTAGGTTAGGGCTAGGTGTTAGATTTCGGGTTAGTAGAATAAGTTGACATGTACTTGCAAAGTTACTTATAGTAGTCAGTGGAATATCTGTTGGGGAGCATCAAAATCAAGTGTTAGCAGATTAAGCAGACAGTCTACTAATATTCTAACGACTTGTAATTGAATGTCTAAAATGGACTATTGAAATAAAGTGTTACCTATTTAATTAATAATTATTCATTTTGTGATTCCAAATGTCAAGAACGGCATGTTCTTCAATTAGAACAACATTATAAACTCTTGAGTTTAGGAGAGAGAGAAAAATATGATTGTGGTTTACATCTTGATTTTATGCGTTTTGAATTTTAAATTAGATTAGAGTTTGATTGCTTGAATAAATTCATAATAATTGATCAATTTAAACGCTTTTAAGTCATCCTGCAGCCCCCCATGGGATTAAATCCTGGTTGAGAATCATTGCTTCAGTGCCAGTTAGTTAAAAGCAATTACTGCAGTGTTGTAAATAAAACAATAAAGAACTCACGTGCAAAGAATAGACTGGTCCTCTCGATCTGTAGAAAGAAAAGACAGACATTACAGCGGCTCAAGGTAACTGTCAGGCTGGTGCTCATGGAAACTTTTGAACATCACAGAATACAAAAGGTCTTCTTTTAAGCATAGAAAAAAAAAAAATTATTAAAGTCGGCAATAAAACGGACGTTGTGATAGGCTTTTCTTCACAATTATTTCTTCCCTAAATGTAGGACGGGACTTGATTTTGTCCACTGGGAATTGATTGGATTATTGTGGTTTGCTATTGGTGGATCTCATGTGAGTGACAGGTTGTCCCACCCTCACATCAGTAAACACGTCATCAGAGAAGAGAGAGGACAAGTTATTTTGATTAAAGGTTATAATTATGTGCACGGATAAATAATTTATAATAAATAATTCAACATTTCATTAAAAAAGCAAGGATTGTCGCATGGTCACTTCAAGTCAAGTTCTTGACATGTAAAATGGTGTATGATCAAATACCATTGTTATTACAACATTGAATAATGCACATAATCTAATAATCTTTGATTTTCAGTGCAGCAATTTGATTAGCTGAGAAAGAAAAAACTGACTTCACTATTCTTTTGAGAGATGCAACACAATTCATACTGAGTTCAGCAATGGGACAATCATTGATTCATGCTGCTAAAATTAGAACCTGAAAGCCTTCTCAGATAATCTTGGCTCCATTTAAGGTTTTTTAATCCTAACCGTACACCACTGATTCCTCAAAAGGTGGAATGAAATTAAAAAAAATCTATTATTAGATCATTTATCAAATAAGTATTTGATCAAGTCAACAAGTCAAACTAAATATGATCCTCTCCAAGCAATTCTAAGCCAATGAATTTGCAGTTTAAATTCAGTTTGGTTCTTATCTATGATCCTGGAGGCTGGACGGATGCCCAACCAGCTAATCAGCTGAATGTGAGCTCGCCTGTTCTGCTCATGTACTATATAACTTTCTTCTGTTGTAAACACAATGAATGACTATTGCTCATTTTGGATATGACTTAAGCTGGGCAGGTTTCCACATACAACATGATGTCTGTTCCCTTGTTTCTTCCTAATTAAGGCACAAATTGAGGCATTCGGGACGCAGAAAAGCAAATCTAAACACACCGACGGGGAAACTGCACCTCAGCCAGACTGTTTGACAAAAGCAAGATGCACAGGTATTGTTTTATCCAACGGATTTATTGCCATAAGTATACTATACTTTACATAATTTCTATTCCTTTCCATTCCATCCAATATTCAGCTCCTAAAGTTTTGATTTACCTCAAGGCTACACCATTTCACACTCAGTTGAGCATGGAAACCCTGCTGGACTTCAAAGGAAGATCAGTATAAGCCCCTGAGTAGGAATGTGAACACTGGCACTCATGCTTGATCATGCTGGATTTTTACGTTATGTCATCAAGTGTAACAGTTCAAGATATAGCTACTACAAGAAGCCCTCAAAACATGTTAGACCCGTAAGACTTTCGTTCATCTTTGGAAGACAAATGAAGATCTTTTAGATGAAATCTGAGAGCTTTCTGACACTTTGACGCTTCAAAAAGAGATTATAAAATTAATCCATATTAATTGACCGGTTTAGTCCAAATTTTCTGAAGATACTCAATCGATTTAAATGATGAACATATTGTGTACTGCGTTACACATGAGAATGAACCTCATTGGTTCTTGCTGAAGCTCAAACGTGCTGTGTAACCCAAGAATGAACCTCATTGGTTCTCGCATGTCAAGTGAACATGCTTGTGTGAGTTGATGAATGTTTATATGTGAATAAAGGCCTAAATTCAATCTGTTCATCATATAAAGTGACCGTGTCTCTTCAGAAAATTTGGACTAAACCGCTCGATTCATATGGATCAGTTTTACAATCTTTTTATGAACATTTTGAAGCGTCAAATTGGTAGTTGCGTAGCTGTCAATGGAGGGACTGAAAGCTCTCTGATTTCATAAACAAAATCTTCATTTGTATTCTGAAGATGAACAAAAGTCTTTCGGGTTTTTATTTTTCATCAAAAATATCATCATTTGGTGTTTAGGTGGACAAATATTTGTGCTGTGTGAACAATAAATGATCATCTGTCTTCAAATAGGAGGAAATGATTCTCACTGTGAACACAACATTGAGCAATGATCTGCATGAATAAGGACATTTGCAAGGTTTAAGCATGATTTTTCAGCCCATGTCTAAGGTAAACATGAGTGCACTGAGCAGAATTACTCTTGAGCAACAGCGTGACAACACACCTTCCTACTTCTGCTTTCTGAAAGCGATTTGTTGCAAGCTTCACTGTTTACCCTCTTTTTTGACTCCAGTTTATTGATGTTGATGTTGAGTTGATGTGTCAACAACTTCATTAGCAACACTTTAGACCATGCTAAAAGCTGCAAGATAGGGGTGTAAAATATCTTGTGGTTCTTCTTTTCATTTAGCACCTAATTTCACTTCATTTCTTTTAGCTTCAAACTTCTGTGGGTTTGTGCAAATGTTCGTTTGAAAGTGTTTCAAATGGTGTTGTGTGTGATGTGTGACCTGCTGACACGAGTGCTCACACTCCATTTCAACAAACACAAATGACATTTGCTGTTATAAAGAGATTTTACACTGTCCTGTTGTCAATTAGTCAAATTAAATGCCTTTTGGATTCACTTGTGTTGGAAGTTTCGAAGACAACGGCTATTGTGAACTCCAAACATTCAGATCTTGTAAAGAGAAGCAAGCTATGATTTAATATGTGAACGTCCAGCAGCGCGTCTTTACCTTGCATCATGTTCCTATAGGCGTTGTCCGTGATGGAGTAGATATGGGGAGGGACCTCATGGCGCTTTTTGCCTTTGTACATATCAATGATCTTCTCAGAGTAGATTGGCAGCATTTTATAGGGGTTCACCACCACGCAAAACAGCCCAGAATATGTCTGAAAAAAGATAACATCTCAATTTTCCACTGTATATTTGAAGTGTTATGAATCCATCAGGTAAAGGACAACAAGGAGGCATCGTAAGAGTCATACAATGAGTCTTAAAATATAAGTCTAAGGAAGTTAGGATTAAGTCTGTATATTTTTACTCATAATATTTGAAAGCTTAGGTGATGCATATTCCATATGGAAGACTCCTTTCCCAAGATATCCTCAGAGCAAAATGTCATTAACTAATGGTTTGTTACCAAAACAGAGTCCTGTGGAAGTTATATAACCCCTCACTCTGGGGGAATGTATACTTCCTCTATCTTACACTTTAGATTACACATTAGATACTGCAAAATCATCGCTGCCATTTTAAGCTAGATGTCGTCAGTGCAAAAATTATTTTGCATTGGTTCGGCCACTATAAAATTATTTATAAATGTTATGCATTGGTTGATAATAAAATGTTATGCAATGTTATGTAATATAGTAATGTCAGCAGGGGGTCAATGACAGATATTAGTGTCCAAGATAATTGTGAAAATTTTCACAAATGAAAATAGCATATTTTCTTAGCGATAGCTCTTGTTTAAACTAAGTGAAAATAGCGAGATTCTATTCACACTATGTAAAAATAGCAGTATTTTCTTTGCAATTAGTGTAAATAGTAGATAGATGTACTATTTGCACCTCATTGTTGTTGTTCATAAAACGGTATGAAATAATATCATAGAGTGTAAATAATTATTTATTAAAATTATTAAATGGATGCCCTCCATACACCTACACCTAGCCCCAACCAATAATCACTTTATTATTACACTTTATTTACACATATCGAATATTTTCTTCATTTTTATTGAAAGTAAATACCTTTCCGATCTGTTATGTAATGGGAAAAGGGAGTAGAGTGAGTTTGGGTCCATTTGTGTCAAAACGTTATGCCACATGCCTTACGACGATCCAGCGTCTTCCGTAATTTTGTCTGGCCCAACCAGATATCAGTGGGCGGAGCTAGTGTAAATAGCCTCTGCCAACAAGGCAGACTATATGCAGTGCACTTCGTGTAAATTAACACTCCGATAAAATATACTCCTTCTTATGTTGGTTTCATTTGAGCTTGAAACATTTATAACATTTTCAACATTTTAATAACTTTACAAATGTAATGTGGTGTAACCATCAAGTATACAGTGTGTGTGTGTGTATCATTATGTATTTGGGGAGTCACACCACAAAAATTACTAATATTTTAACAAAACTGCTTGTATTTTTAATAATAAATAATGAAAAATAAAACTGCTGATGTGGGTTTCTTTTCAAGTATTTCCTCCTTTCAATCAGGCTTTTATGATATATTGTCAATTGTATCACCCTGATATTTTTAGTTTAGAAATTAAAAATATGCTCAGGTGTATTGAAGTCACTGTGTGTATGAACTGCATTTCAATGTATTTTTGAATAAATTAAAGATGCCAACAAAACAATGCGTCACCTCATTGAACCTAATTCAACTTGATAAAATAGAGTGCATGCTTATTATAATTTACTGAGCAATTTTTTTTTAAATATAATGGCATACTCACATAGATGAGGCCGGAGAAGTATCTTTCCCTCAGGTTGTGGAGAACGGAGGCTTCATTCAGGCAGGTGAGCTCCGCCATATCCTCCACCTTGCTGAACTTGGGTGGGTTCATCTTCTGGATGTCATCCTTGTTGACTGTGATTTTCTTACTGCTGTCCGCCAGCTCCACCAGCACCTCATCGCCATGTTCCTCTTTGATGCTGGCCGACTCAAAACCATGTTTCTCAGAGGGGACCCATACCAGCTTTTTGGCTGTCCAATCTGCCTGTGCGACGGGGCTGTTCATGAAGTCTTTGTCCGTGTAAAGGAATTTCTCATCGTCACTCAAGCCCTTTTTCGTCATCTTGGTGCTGGGTTAAGACAACTACAAATTTAAGAGGAAAACAGATTTTTAAACAATGTTTTCTTTCAAAATTTAATTCTCTGACCTGTATGACACTACAGCAATATTAATAAGAATTTTTAAACAATATCGACCACAATATTGGATGTGTAATAGATTTTAATTAAATATAAGTTGCTAAAGCAGGGCTGTAACCACCACAGACATTGAGGTCCAACCCAACAATAGAGAAGTATGAAATTGTCCATTCCCCAATTTCTGATATTTGACGATATTTGGTGAAAGAGTGCGAGGTAAGATGTGAGCAACTAAACGACAAATTTCACCATTTTTAATTAAAAATATAGGCTGTCATTTACATGATTCATAACTCATAACCGCATGTGACAAGACAAGAAGAATTTTTCTATTTTGTGTTTTTAACATATTAGGCATAAAAATAAGATTGAATGGGTGCATATTTTAAAATAAACATATTATTTGCAAACATTTCAGATTGATTACTTTACAAAAATCTTTCACTGTGCCTCTCTTTCTCTTTATTCTCCCGCATCCATTTAAATTCTTTATTTATTTAATTCATTTCAATAAAAAAGACAACCCAAATAAAAAAAATAAAAAATGGTCCACCTCAAAGTTCAAGACGTGGATATGGCCTTGATGCAAGGGGTAGATGGAGGATCCGTAGTGGGCGTTTTTCCATCATTAGAGAGTGTAATGGCCAAATTATCAATGGAATATGCAACATCAAACAAACAATTTATGGATGATTTTTGGATGTGGTAGCAATTCACATGCCAGTGTAGCTTTTGCAAAGTTCAACAACCAAACCAACCCTCTTCCTAACAAACATTACTTAGGTCACAGGGGACACCACTATTTAGATGAAAGGATGAGGAAAAAGGCCTGGGAAATAACAAAAATTTTATCAGTTTTGATCAAAGTCCCCCAGTCTGACCATAAACTACACAAAACATATCCTACAGGGCAAAACATATATAAATATGTGATAATCTCCACAGCAAATGCTGTGCATTTTCTTGTTTCTTTTGGTGCTCAGCTGTGGTCCCGTGCTGCGATGACCATATAAGGCTGCCTTTGAGTCAGTGGACACTCTGTCGATCTAAACAGCAGAAGCAAGTGAACTCCCAAACAAAGCCCTTATAGGGAATAGTATGCCTCCAGCCGGACTCGCAGTTTACTCCAAAATGATAACATTAGGCAGGGACAGTCAGAGGCTGGTGGGGGTCTAGTTTTCCTGCCACTTTCCCCCACCCTACTTTTCCTCTGGGTGGCTGATTTAGGGAAGTTTACACAAGTATTTTTGAGTACAGTAGTGTTGGCAAACAGCAGGTGCAGCTTTAGTGCTTTAAAAGCAATTTTGGGAAACAATTCCAAAGCCACGCCTTAGATGTGAACCAGTTTCCTCCTCCATTTATAACCAATTGTTTGTACATTTACTTTGTATGGTCTAATAGCCCAACCAAAACTTACTGACTTTCTAACAAGTTAGCTTTTTAAAAAACAAACTGCAGGAAGAAATTCTAAATGATATAATTGTATCTAATAGACAGGAGAGCTTGCAATACATTTGCATAATATCTAAAACCAGAGTGTTGCTCTCGTCAATTAAAACATGGAGAATGACTGAAGTTTCTTCGGAGTCTGTGCTATGGAAAAAAGACTAAATGACATTAACGTGCTGAGAAAATATAAAACCAGTTTCTCAATCCACATTCTTTTGTCGGAATGACGACAAAAATCGTCTATTGAAAACACAACGGAGGGAAAAGGGTCATTTAAATGCCCTGGGATTGTTTGGGAGCGAGACAAACAAACATAGTTTTTCTATGATAAGCTGACTTAATTAAAAGAGGGAATTTCCTGTGTCCTGTGCATAGATTCACAGCCTCTTTTTTTTGGGAAGCGCCTTCATTTCAGCAATTGAGACTTATCGAGAGGTTTTTATGGATCAGGAGTTCCACTTCAAACATAGGCCTACTGCAAACCCTACCTAAATAAATTAAGACTGTGTTTTATTTCAAAGAAATGTACATGTTCTTTTTTTTACATGGCAAAAGTAAAGGGTAGCACAAATCAGGGTCCTTGGCCCGTGTTCAAGTGGGCCTAAAGCCCAGAAGATCATGTGACCATGTGTTACGCGGATGGATTTTTGTGACCCCTGGTCCTGTGAAAGGTTTCCTCCTCTCTTCACTACTCCTCCTCATCTTTTTTTCTCATTCCACCCATATGGTTTTCTTTTTCTCATGAGCAGCTGTGTAATTTCAGTCTCTTTTCTTAACATTTCTATTGAGATGGATGTTCATACAAGGTCAACAGCACCAGCTTTAAAGTGGTTGCGATGACAATATATGCTGAATATAATGCTTCCTAGATGAGGCACCTTTAAACAACATGTTGCCATTAATGTCCATAAAGGCCTTCTTTCTCCAAATCACTCATTGATTCTTTGATAAGAGTGGATTAAACTGTTAAACAGTAGTCCAGCTACTGGTTTTAAGAAGTAAACAAGAGTTTCAGCAGGAGTCTGTCAGGTGATGCAGAATTGTGTTAAATCATTAGAGTAACAATCAGGTAAGAAGCCTTAAGATAGACCAAACGTGCTAAAGTCAAAAACACAGCTAAACTGGAATAGCTGCAAGTAAACTGGTAAAAACTTGCTAGGTCTAACGGTCTAACCAATATAACCGTTAAACTTCCTTTTTCTACTAAGCCTGATTAAAACTAACTTCTGCTACATGCACACACCTTTTACCTTCATTATAAAAGATATTCTAAAACAGCTGTCAGGAATTTCGCTAGTTTGATTTATATAGATTTATACAGGCACACATAAAGGAGTAATTCACCCATAAATTAAAATTAGGTTATTATTTATTCACCTACATGTAGTACTAAACCTTCTTTTTTTTCTCTGTGAATTTCACTCACACTAATCTACTGTATTGTACAGTTTGGGTCACATTTTTGATACATATACTTTTGTATCCCTTCACAGCTCAGTTACTTGAATGCTATTGAGAAATTTAACAAAATATTCTTTTTAAAAATTCCATAAAAGAAAGAAAACTATCCACTCTAAAAATTTTTTTAAAAAGCTGGGTTGTTCAAACCCAACTGATATAAATTAAACAGTTTAAACCAATACGTTAATTTAAACCAACGGTTGGGTTTGTTCATATTTCACCGAAACATGGGTTAAAACAACCCAGCAAAACACATGGGGGAGAGTAAATAACCATTATATAATTTATCTATCTTTTATTCTACATGGTAATACTTTTTTTGGTGGCCATCTCTTTTAATTGTTACTGTTACTGACCAAGACATTATTGGATAAATGATGACACAGTCAATGACTAGCCTACTTCCCCCGCACTTTGTTACAAGATCATGATTCTTCTTCGTAGACTTCATCACACTATTGTCTATGGTTAGCTGTCTTTGCATGTCATCACTTCAATGGGAAACGAGAGGACAGTCGGTTGACTCTGTCTGCTGTTCACCACAATGTTCAGCAGAAAGCTGCATTTGACAACCATATTTGGAGAACAGGAAACTCTTTGGTTTGTCAAGCTCACTGCTTCTTCTCTCATTCTATGCACTTTCCCCAACCATTTCCTATGACAGACTCTGCTGAAGTCAAACTTATTTATTAAAGAATGGATGGATAGACATGTTTTCTCTCTTAAAAGCTCATGAGATACTTTATGGTGATGTTTTGATAAGAAAGTCAGATTTGAATGAGTTGTTGAAACAATTTGCTTTGTGCAGCAAAATGCAATTCTGTCATAATTTACTCATCCAGAAGTTATTTCTTAAGTGGAGCACAGACGATGTTAGGCAGAACGACAGTCACCGTTCACTTTCATTGTATGGAAAACGGATGCAATGAAAGTGAATGGTGACTGAGGCTGTCAGGAACTAACACCCTGACGTTCATGTCTTTTCACAGAAGAAAATCAGTCATATAACTTTGGAATAACATAAGGGTGAGTAAATGTCGACATAATTTTAATTCTGGGTGAAATATCAGTTTAATAGCAGCATAAAATGACTGAATGAACAGCTGTCAAACACATCTTTCAAAGTAATTAAATGTCGACAGTTTCGATATTCAGCGAAAGATTGCTGTTTTTCCTCACACAGCTCAGAACTCATTTTTTCCGCACACTTAACACTCTATAATCAACTTAGCCTACTGGTATACACACAGATGATTTGCATAGCCTATCTGAAAGCATCTGTAAGCAATGCATGCCTACACAACTAAAAGAGTAGAATAAATAAAGTATGAGTAATATCGCTGCATACTCACAAGGCTGACGAAGAAATGCCGGATTTGGAAAGTTAGGGTTTGGAGAGTCCTGCGACAGTGAGGTACTCCAAAGACGAACAGTCCAAATTAGACAGAAAAGCATGAGAACATCATTTAAACGGAGATGCGGATGGAGTGGGCGGGGCCCCACAATCGACCCGCGCTGTTATTGGTCAGTGAGTTTTGACAGTTCAGGTGAACGACAGTCTTCTCAGGCGCATCCATGTAAAGGTCCTGAACGAGAAACATTTAAATGTTACAAAAGTCCCATTAAAGTAGGTGCTACGTTTTCAGAAGGCAGTAATGATGAAAGAAGGAAATGAAAGTTAACAGGAATTCATTAGTGCACGGTCCGATGCTCCTCTCATGTTCATATAATAATTCTTAGTTTTTGTTAAAACAGAAACGCCTTGAATTCATTTGCAGCACTTGTAAATCATTTACAACACATCTCCAATTACTTAATATCTTAATATCATTCTATGATGGTAATGAATGTTATTTTTGGAATACAATTACACACATTTGACTTGCTAAGGCTAATTTCATAGCTTTTTTTTTTACTTAGCCTATTACACAATTAAAAGGCCTAATATTTACACACTTTTTTGCATATTACAAAATAAAAGCTTGATTGGATGGATTGAATTGAAATGAGGCAACAAGTCGAATTTTATTATCGGAAAATTGATTTAAATGATTTTCATGCAATAAATATTGAAATTGATTAGAATGATCCCACTCTTTCCCCCAGTTTCACAGACAAGGCTTAAGTCTAGTCCCAGACTAAAATGCCTGTTTGAACTGAAAGCAACTTGAACTGACATATCTTAAATTAAGTCAGTGCCATTGTTTTGTCTCAAGATGCACACCAGTATATGTAGTATATGTTTTTTTTCTTCTTTTTTCTAAGGAATGTTTATGAATGTTACTTAAATGCCCTAATTGAACTAAGGCCTAATGCTTAAGCTAAGCCCTGTCTGTGAAACCGGGCCTTTGTTTATATTACCCTAGCTTTAAAAATGTAGCAATTCATCATCAGATGGATTTGCATGTTAATTTAGTTGCAGTACACAAACATTTCAGGGGTATCAGGAGTGAAAAAATACAGATTTAAAAGGATGGTTCACTGAAAAATAAAAATTGTGTCATTATTTTTACATGCCCATCTCATTCCAAAACCATGTGACGTTCTTATTTAAAACACAGAAGATGTTTTGCAGCATGTTCACACTGCTCTATTCCAAACAGTGAAAATGAATGGGGGCATATACAGAATAGAGGAAAGAAACAAAAGGAGTGAAACAAGAAAGCGGAGATTCCCTAGGCTAGACTACATGCTGTACGCTACATCTGGACGAGGCGAATCCCCTGAGATCCTTTTTGGGACCCTTATCGTTACGCACATCACATTCCGTCCCCTCCATTCCCACAACGGGCTCCTTGCTATCTAATGGAACTTCCTATATAAGGACAACCTCCTATTGCATCCAGTAAATCATGTCTGTGATGTTTCAGGGAACAGGCCCATGGCTGGTATGCTCTGAAGTGTTGCTGCGGTCCAAAAGAGAGATGGAGGAGAATACAAAGCCTGCGGGGAAAGAAGCGTCTCTGTCACTGGTCAGCATCAAGCTCCCCTGGATGTGCGAAGGGAAGGAAAGAAGGTAGAGAGAGTGTCTTGGAGACAGATGGAGGATGGGGGGGGGGGGGGGGGGTATTGTGAGAGTGAAAGTGAGAGGCAGGGGCAGAGAGGGAGATGCACGACTCTACTAGGTCTCTGTTGTGCCATATAAGGACAATGGGGTCTGCCTGTAATCTCGGCTGTATTCTGTTTAGAAGGGAACACCAAAAGACTTGGAACGAGTGACTAAATATGGTCCAACAGCAGTGTCATTGTTAAGACAAATAGGTTTTCATTGGGAAATCTTTTGACTGTTTACTCACCAACAATAAAATTCGGAGTAGCTGCAGACTCTCACTCCGGCAAAGCCTATACCAATTAAGGAATGTGAAGTATTGCAACTGCTCATGCTGTATCACACTGTAAAAACAGGAACATAAATGTGAGTTTAATAGTTTGTTTGTACTGTGGAGAATCATGCAGTTAGTTTGTAGTCAGAGACTCTAAATAATGAACACAGTACATAGGTTAATCAAATATCAGTAGCACTTTATTTTACAGACCCGTTCCTGTACATACTATGTACTAATTATAGTTTTTACAATAACTGGGTAATAACTGGATATTATCCCTGAACCTACACCTAAACCTAACCTTAACCCATGTAGTTACCTTATACTAACCAGTACTTTCTTAGTACACTGTAAGTACACATACGTGCGCATACTGTAAAATAAAGTGCAAACCAAATATCTAGATTGAGTGTTTTCATAAAACATATGATGACATTTTTCACTAAAACTCAGTGAAAATCTGTTAATTGGTAACTGTAAGAGACAAACAAAATAAGATATTTTGAGATACACTATATTGCCAAAAGTTTTACAATGTCTGCCTTTACATGCACATGAACTTTAATGACATCCCATTCTTAATCCGTAGGGTTTAATATGGATTTGGCCCACCCTTTGCAGCTATAACAGCTTCAACTCTTCTGGGAAGGTTTCCACTGATGTTGGACAAGAAGGCCTGGCTCGCAGTCTCCACTCGAATTCATCCCATAGGTGTTCTATCGGGTTGAGGTTAGGACTCGGAGCAGGCCGGTCAAGTTTCTCCACACCAAACTTGCTCATCTATGTCTTTATGGACCTTGCTTTGTGCACTGGTGCGCAGTCATGTTGGAACAGGAAGGGGCCATCCCCAAACTGTTCCCACAAAGTTGGGAGCATGAAATTGTCCAAAATGTCTTGGTATGCTGAGGCATTAAGAATTCCTTTCACTGGAACTAAGGGGCTAAGCCCAACCCCTGAAAAACAACCCCACTCCATAATCCCCACTCCACCAAACTTTATACTTGGAACAATGCAGTCAGGCAAGTACCGTTCTCCTGGCAACCGCCAAACCCAGACTCATCAGTCGGATTGCCAGACAGAGAAGCAGGATTCGAGTGCAGTGGCGAGTCCCTGCTTAGGTGCTTGATTTTATACACCTGTGGCCATGGAAGTGACTGGAACACCTGAACACAATGATTTGAAGGGGTGTTCCAATACTGCCAATAATTTTGGCAATATAGTGTAGGTCCAAGCTGCTCTTTTCCATAGAGTGAAATGAACTGGTGACCAGAGGCTTTCATGCTGCAAAAGAATGACAAAATAGTAAAAAAAAGAAGAAAAAAAAAGAACATCCATGCGACTAATTGTGCACTATATTCCAAGCGTTAAGAACCAATACTGAAAATACTTCCATAAAAGCTTTCAAATATGCTCATTTTCAGATCCGTTGATTATGAGTAGGGTTGCAAAGTTTCCAGAAACTTTTCAGGTCTTGATTGCACCAAATTTGAATATTCTCGAACAAGAGATTTGAAAACTATAGCAGACGGGAAGATTATCAGTAATAACAAAAATCTCACGTCTTGCTCCCAAAGATATTGTATAGATAGTGCACAAGTTATGGACTTGTAAGGTGTAATTTGTTTTGTTTTCTAGCAATTGACTGTTTGTATGGAAAAGTGTGGCAACAATATTTTAATAAAATACTCTTTCAAAAATAAAACCATGACTCATGAGGGTAAGTAAATGATGACCGAATTTTTTGTTTTTCCTAAACAATTCCTTATTTTCAATAAGTGAAAACCAATAAAATTACAATATGCAGACATTTGCCTGGCTATGCTGAAGTCCTATGTCTAGATAATAATCTGTACCCTTAGTGGAAGAACACTATATCAGGAATTAGTCCTGCATAGTCCTGAAGGAGAGGAGGGAACGGGAAATATGTGCTAGATTAAAGTGGAGTGAGGCACAAGCTGTTTGTCTCCTGAGACTCATCCAAAAACTCATTTGGTGTGAAGCTGTTCCCAGTAAGGAACATTAAGATTTGCCTACATTAACAAAAAAAGAACGTCAACACCCTTACTAGACAAAACTGTACTACAATGTGTGTACCCATGCACTAAAACAGTTAATTACATATAAAGTGAATTAATAAAGAAGTTAATAAAGAAGAACAGATATCTGTTATCTACAACTTCCCATAGAAAGTACACACTGTTTTAGAGTGTCATGCATGTTTGGATATATTTGTCCCTGTTAGAATGCAGTTTCAACTTAGCAGCGGGAGACGAAGCAAATATTTGGCTGCTCATATTTATTCAAAATGTTTCACATGATCTATCTGTTGATGATAACCTTTTACTGAATGAAAATGTACCCCGACAATGCACCCTGTGAACCCTGACTGGGAAAATTTCATCAACCTTATCTGTGATGATAATCAGTGCAAAACGCTATGAAGTGAAGTATTGAGTGAGTATGAAGTGACTTACCTTTTAAGGAATACGAGGAAATTTGAACGGACACATAACTTGGCAACAGATGATGTTTACAGTGTTTGTGAGCTGTGCTGTTTTGAGGTGAAAGAAAACCAAACATACTTCAACACAACTGAGAATCTTTACTGAGTTTCTCAGTAGAAGCACTCAAGAAATGAAAGAATGAGCACAAATGATACTTATTTGCTTATAACATGCCCTATTCTTTTTCTTTTCTTTTTAAGTACAAGTACTTTCTGTAGATACAGACATTTCATTAGAAAGTCAAAGGTTTGAAAAGAGAGCAGCTTAAACAAGAAACTGTAGTTCAAATGTTATTTCTAGATATGTTGGCTTTGGCAAGATTAGTGACGAGAGTGAAGGATGAAAACCAATCAAAAGAAAGAATGCTCAAAATTCAATGTTCAAGGATCTGAGGCTTCATCAGAAAGACTCATGAAGATATCCGATCCCAATCAAGGGTTGTTTTGACAGTTCTTTAGTGTACTGACATTTAAGATCAACACTCAAAGCACTCAAAATGCTGTCACTAAAGGGATAGTTCACCCAAAAATGAAAATTAGTCCATGATCTATTCACCCTCAAGCCATCCGAAGTGTATATGACAATTCTTCTTCCAGACGAATTAAATCGGAATTATATTAAAAAAGTCCTGGCTAATCCAAGCATTATAATGGCAGTGAACTGTTGTCTCGTTTATGAAGTCCATAAAATTGCATCTATCCATCATATAACTGCTCCACAGTTATGACGATTCGGGGGGGATAATAAAGTGGCATGTTGGCGGAAGAAAAATATCTATATTTAAAAATGTATAGACTAAAATAACTAACTTCCGGCGGATTGCCGTACACATCGATTTACGGCGAAAGAGTAACCTTGACCCTTGAACCCTTGACAAGCGCAGAGGATAGAGCAAAACAAAACACCGGTCATGAATTAAGAGTCTAAAACGAGAATTTGTAAAGAGAAATGGCGGAGGATTTCGATATAAGAGAAGAGGGGCTTGAGTTTGTTGCCCAGCCCTATCTGCGAGAGGCGTCAAAGCTTTCACGTCAGGGGTTATTCTTTTGCCATAAGTCAAATTGCATACAGCTTTCCGCCGGAAGTTAGTTATTTTAGTCTATAAAGTTTTAAATATGGATATTTTTCTAACACAAATGTGCCACTTCGCTTCAGAAGGCCTTTATTATTTTTTCAAACTCTGCTGCACTGTGCTTCACTGAAACCTGGCTGAGTGAAGCCATCCCTGACAACGCACTATATCTGCCGGGCTTCCAGCTGTTCCGAGCGGATCGCATCGCGGAACTAACAGGGAAAACGAGAGGTAGTGGATTGTGTTTCTACATTAACGAAAGTTGGTGTTCAGATGTAACAACGCTGAAGAAGATGTGCTCTCCTAATCTAGAGGCGCACTTCATAAACTGTAAACCTTTCTACTCGCCGCGGGAGTTTTCCTCGTTCATTCTCGTGAATGTGTATAGCTGAGACTGAACAAAGGTATCCAGACTCTCTTTTAATAATTCTTGGGGATTTTAATAAAGCAAATTTTTCCCGTGAACTGCCAAAATACAGACAGCACATTACATGTCCCACCAGAGACAGTAATATACTGGACCACTGTTCCACCACAATAAAGAATGCATATCACTACGTCCCACGGGCAGCTTTGGGGCTCTCTGATCACTGTGTGGTTCATCTTATACCGACCTACAGGCAGAAACTGAAATCAGCTAAACCTGTAATAAAGACTGTAAAAAGATGGACTAATGAAGCAAAGCTGGACTTACAAGCCTGCTTCGATTGCACTGATTGGACTGTTTTTGAATCTGCTACCACCGATCTGGACGAGCTCACAGAGTCTGTTACATCATACATCAGTTTCGGTGAGGATACATGCATTCCTACCAGGACATTCTTATCATTCACTAATGATAAACCATGGTTTACTGGGAAACTCAAACAGTGTCAATGCTTCATGCCAAAGAGGATGCTTACAGAAATGGGGATAAAGTCTTGTATAACCAGGCCAGAAACAGACTGACAAAGGAGATCAGAGTTGTTAAAAGAAGCTACTCTGAAAAGCTGAGAAACCAGTTTTCTTCCAACGACCCAGCTTCAGTTTGGTCAGGCTTGAAGAATATCACCAATTACAAGTCACCATCCCCCCGATCTGCTGAGAATCAACAACTGGCCGATGAGCTGAATGCTTTTTACTGCAGATTTGAAAAGCCCAGTCTCACACCACACACCCACTCTGATCTGCAATTCACACGTCCCCTATCACCTCCTGCTCCCCCTCTCCTCCCCCCTCTCCTAATCCAACCCGAGCTTAAGGTGTGTGTGGAGGATGTGAGCCGAGTCTTCAAAAAACAGAAGACTAGAAAAGCTTCAGGCCCAGACGGCATCTCATCTGCCTGTTTGAAAGCCTGCGCTGACCAACTGGCCCCAGTCTTCACGCAGATCTTCAACAGATCATTGGAGCAGTGTGAAGTTCCCTGCTGCTTCAGACGGTCCACTATCATTCCCGTCCCCAAAAAACCCAAAATCACTGGACTTAATGACTACAGACCTGTCGCTCTCACGTCTGTGGTCATGAAGTCGTTTGAAAGACTGGTTCTGGCCCACCTGAAGGACATCACTGGACCCCTGCTGGATCCTCTTCAATTTGCCTACAGAGCAAACAGGTCTGTGGATGATGCAGTCAACATGGGACTGCATTATATCCTGCAACACCTCGACAGACCTGGGTCTTATGCAAGGATCTTATTTGTGGACTTCAGTTCCGCCTTCATTACCATCATGCCTGATCTTCTCTCAGCTAAACTGACCCAGCTCTCTATGCCATCCTCAATCTGTCAGTGGATCTCCAGCTTCCTGACAGACCGACAACAGCGAGTGAGACTGGGGAAAATCACATCCAGGACTCTCACTACCAGCACTGGCGCCCCCCAGGGGTGTGTTCTCTACCCACTGCTCTTCTCCCTGTACACCAATGACTGCACTTCAAAAGACCCCTCTGTGGGCCCGTCCACACGGAGACGCGTATCACTGTATACGTATACATTTTTTATCGTATTGGCGATTCATCCACACGGATCCGGCGTTTTGGAAGACTGAAACCGCAATTTTTTGAAACCGGGTCCTAAAGTGGATAAATCTGAAAACGACACCTTTGCGGTTTCGTGTATACAGCCAATCCGTATATTTTGTGAAACGGTGATGTCATAACACCACGTCCTGCGCGGGGAAGACTAGAAGGGATACAACAACAGGCACTGGGCATGCGCACATCAATACTGCGTTGTTTAATTACTCTATTTGCATTATTGTAAGGGTATGTTTAGGGTTGGGGTAGGTGTATGCGTTAATAAAACACATCTGGTGAGTAGCAAATTTATTTATTGTTATTTTATTGTGAGATTTTACCTCACCTCCGACTGTTGCCGTACCCCTTCTAGCCACAACTCTTCTTCTCCGTTTTTAGTGTATTTCTGTGGCAGAATTACAGGGCCACATACTGGCCTGGCATGTATACTACATCGTTTTGAGCCGTTTTCATGCTCTCGTGTGTACGCAGATATTTCTTGAAACGAGGAACAAAAAAAGATTGGATAGGGAAAGTTCTGGCTTCGTGTGGACGGGGCCTGTGAAGCTCCTGAAATTTGCAGACGACACCACTGTCATCGTCGGCCTCATCCAAAACGGTGACAAGTCTGCTTACAGACTGGAGGTTGAACAGCTGGCTGTCTGGTGCAGTTATAACAACCTTGAGCTCAACACGCTCAAAACGGTGGAGATGATAGTGGACTTCAGGAGGAACAGCCCAGCTCTCCCCCCACTCACCATCATGAACAGCACTGTGGAAGCAGTGGAGTCATTCAGGTTCCTGGGCACTACCATCTCTCAGGACCTGAAGTGGGACAATCACATTGACTCCATTGTGAAAAAGGCCCAGCAGAGACTGTACTTCCTTCATCAGCTGAGGAAGTTCACTACCATCTCTCAGGACCTGAAGTGGGACAATCACATTGACTCCATTGTGAAAAAGGCCCAGCAGAGACTGTACTTCCTTCATCAGCTGAGGAAGTTCAACCTCCCACAGGAGCTGCTGATTCAGTTCTACTCGGCTGTCATTGAGTCTGTCTTATGCACTTCCATCACTGTCTGGTTTGGTTCAGCTACCAAATCTGACATCAAGAGACTACAACGCACAATCCGGACTGCAGAAAGGATTATTGGTGCCCCCCTGCCAACTCTCCAGGACCTGTACTCTTCCAGAGTGAGGAAGAGAGCAGGGAAAATCATCACAGACTCCGCTCACCCTGGACACCTCCTGTTTGAACTGTTACCATCAGGACGGCGGCTCCGATCACTGGCCACTAGAACATCTAGGCACAGGCCATTTCCCTCTTGAACAGTTAAATACCCCCCAAAGTGCAATACTCTGACTGTTTAGTGCAATCTTCTAAACTCAGGAGATTATTTATATTTATATATTCATACTACTCAAATACTGTAAATATGTTCATAATCTGTAGACCTTATATTTTTATACTATTTTTCATATTTTTATTCTTAGAATTTGTATTACTATGTTCTTGTTGTGTTTGTATTGTATATGTGTACACTTGGCAATAAAGCTCTTTCTGATTCTGATTCTGATGACTTGAGCGTGAGTAAATCATGGGCCAATTGAAATTTTTGGGTGAACGAACCCTTTAATTACTCACCTTTATGTTGTTCCAAACCCGTAAGACCTCCGTTCATCTTCGGAACACAAATTAAGATATTTTTGATGAAATCCGAGAGCTCTCTGACCTCTCCATAGACAGACAGACAAAATAAGGACTTTATTCAACAATTTCGTTCTGGCCTGTGTCAGTCTCCTACGCAGTTTACGTTGTAAATACAGTACGTAGGAAACTGGCACAGGCAGGCTAGAACAAAATGGTTGAATAAAGTCGCTATTTTGGTTTGTTTTTGCACACAAAAAGTATTCTCGTCACTTCATAAAATTAAGGCTGAACCACTGGAGTCACATGGACTATTTTAACTGTTTTTACTACCTTTCTGGACCTTAAATCTTAATTTGTGTTATGAAGATGAACGAAGGTCTGACGGGTTTGGAACGACATGAGGGTGAGTAATTCATGACAGAATTTAAATTTTTGGGTGAACTATCCCTTTAAGATTAGCTTGACATTTTCAACGCAGACTGCAGAAATGACCAAAATGTGCATGATTATCATTGTTGATGTTAGTTAAAATTAGTAGCAAATACATGTGTACAAAAAATGAGGCTGTCGTTATTTAAAATTTTATTTAATATTTAATTAACGTACATTTAATATCGCATGAACAGAATTTAAAAGAAAAGATACAAACATCAAATTCTAAATCAGTTAAACAGATCTCAAGACTATTTACATTTAACACATGAGGTCTATTTCTATTTCGTGTATATTTCTTTAGAACCTAAACTGAATAATCACATTGAAATCACACTGAAAATATGTTCATAAAACTAATGCTATGAATATAAAAAAAAACATTAAAAAGAAAATATATTCAATATCTAAAACCAGGGTGACAAGGACAGAATATTTTGGCCTCTTTAATGGAAACTGTGTGTGTTCTTATCTTGTATGTTGGTTCTAGATGACTGCAGAGCTGGAAACAACACAAAAGCAGCTGAATGGGATGAAAGCTTTTCAGACTTATGAGACTAAAAAAAATAAATGTGTTAATCTTCACACAAAACAATATGTAAGTCAAACTCAAGCCCTTTCTTACCCATCAGGGATATGACTCTGCATTGAGATGGCCATGTGGCTCTTGTGAATGCACTGTTGCCGGGCCTTTTAGGAAGAGTTTTCCTTTGTGCTCTTCTTTACTGCTGAGGAAATGATGGAGCAATCCATACAACAATGGCCTGAAAACAAGAGCAATACAAAAAGCATAAAGGAATGGTTCACCAAAAAATAAAAATACAGTTTTTAGAGCTTTAAAAAGCCCCAGGTCACAATTCAACACACCCTCATGTAGTTCCAAACACGTAAGACTTTAATTCATCTTTGAAACACAAATAAAGATATTTTAAATGAAATCTGAGAGATTTCTGTCCCTGACAGTCCACGCAATTACCCATTTGATGCTTCAAAATAAAGAGATTGTAAATTTAATCCAAATGAATTCAGCGTTTTATTTCGAATTTTCGGAAGAGACACAAATGCTTTATATGATGAACAGATTGAATTTAGGCCTTTTTTCACATATAAACATTCATCAACTCACACATCAGTTGTGGTAAACGAAAGGTCAAGCATGTTCGCTTGACGTGCGAGAACCAATGAGATTCATTCTCGTGTTACGCATGTTTGAGCTTCCGCAAGAACCAATGAGGTTCATTCTCGTGCATCAAGCAGGTTCGGTTGAGCTTCTGTTTATGTTCCCTGATTAATGTTTATGTGGGAATAAAAGTTAAATCTGTTCATATAAAGCGATCGTGTCTCTTTTTGTATTACTATTTAGATCTTTTTATGAACGTTTTGAAGCGTGATAGTTATGTGGACTGTCAATGGAGGGACAGAAATCTCTCAGATATCATTTTAAATATCTTATACTACGGGGCTGTTGAATGCTTGAATCTGATTGGTTTACAAACATTCTAAGGTGAGCAATAATTTTCAAGGAAACGCACGGCTAAAGAAGTTCCAGGCAGGGGCCAGTTGCATAAACTAAGACATCATGTTAAGACAGTGTCTTAAGATCTAGTATGAGCCACTAGCAGTTAGGCAAGTGGCATTCAGTCTTACTTTTCGTATCAAATTAGGCCAGTCTATGTTTTTATGTAACTGATTTTAAAAAGTTATGAACAGTCTTAAAGAAAAAAAATGTATGTCTAACTTGTAAGACTAGTCTTAACGGTTTATGCAACCGGCCCCAGGTCTTGACCGCATTACAGTTCCATAACATTTCGCCAAATGATTTTCAGCAAAAGAACCAAAACGCACAACGACACTGACCAAGCAAATAAATATTGTAAACAATAGGATAAAAACAACTAATTATTTCCATGTTTTTGCCACAAAATTACGCTTTATTATGTACAGACAGCGTATACTCTCTTTCTCCTGCTCTCTCCCACTCAAACGCACACACGTACAGTACGGAGACTACGGACACACGTTTGCACAGAAACGTGTTGTCAGCGCTGCTCTGACAATTTTATCAGTAATATAGTTCATCAACTTAAAAGCTACATTTCTCACAAATAATGTAATAAAGGCACAGATAAACTTACAGTTTCGCTATTAGTAGAGATGCTGCTGAGAGACACAGACTCAGGTAATTCATACATTCTTAATCTCTCTCTCTAATAACTGTATTAATAACTGTAGAAAATCTAATTTGGCCTACTAAAAAATTTAGATGTGATTGGTTACTAGAAAATGTTCAATTGGAGACCTGATTTTTTCTTACAGCGTACCTTTCTATAGTTTTTCAATGTAAACAAGCACTAGACGGACAACTTTAACATTGCGCTCGTCTTGCGCATGACACGGCATTATAAAAAGGCGGCGCTCAACCAGAAAGAGGTTCAACTTTTAAAAAACGCATCTCAAGACCTTGCGCATTTTTAACAGTAAAAACCGGTTCTGGTGAACCAGCCCTTAAAGGATTAGTTCACTTCCAAATAAAAATGTCCTGATATTTTACTCACCCCCATCTCATCCAAGATGTTCATGTCTTTCTTTCTTCAGTCGAAAAAAAATTCAGTTTTTTGAGGAAAACATTCCAAGATTTTTCTCCACACCATTGACTTCCATGACAACCAAAATGTTGAAGGTCCAAATCAATTCAGTTTCAAAGGGCTTCAGAGGCTCTGCGGGATCCCAGACGAGGAATAGGGTCTTATCCAGTGAAAAGATTGGTCATTTAAAAAAAATAATAATTTGAATATACTTTTTAACCTAAATTGCTCATCTTGCGCTGCGGCAAGGGATTGTGCAATCACGTCGAAAACGTCAAGCTAGACGTAGGCGTTTTACTAGATAAGACCATATTCATTGTCTGGAATCACAGAGCCTCTGAAGCCCTTTGAAACTGCATTGATTTGGACCTTCAACATTTTGGTTGTCATGGAAAGTCTATGTATGACAAGTATCCAATGGGAAAGTGTCCAAGCAACATCGCTCTGCAACATTGCTCAAAAAAGTTGCACCGTGTGTCATCACCTTTAGTCTGCTATCAGTGGCTCAAGCCTCCGTTACTAGCAATGGAGGCTTGGGATTAGATGCGTAAGAAATTAGTCCTCCACACACAACCATTTTAAAGCAGCACTAGGTAACTTTTCAACCTTCATAATATATTTTCAAAACTCTTGTGATGATACATCGACTTACAATAGGTTGAATGACACGTCTGCCATAGCCTGACGGGGTCTGTATCGTTTTTAATCGTACTTTTAAACTTCGGGTTTCGGGTAGTAACCCGAGAAAAAAAAGAACTACAAAATTCGACTGCTTTACAGCATATACGTCACTTCCACCCCCACCCCCACTTCCTTAAATTCGGACGTGCGAGAAAAACTATAATTGTTTGCCAAATGTTATAGTCATGGCCGAAGCAGCACAGAAAAATAAGAAAGCAAAGGTTTTGTCGGAAAGCAAAAAGAGGAAACGAGAAAGTGATCGGATTAAAGACAGGACGAGGATCAACATTGGGCCAGCGTTTGCCCGTTGGCGTAAGCTGAAGGAGGAGGGGCTACATTCTTGCAAGTAAATACGTAATACATACAAAATCATATT
Source organism: Gobio gobio (assembly GCF_949357685.1). Taxonomy (NCBI): domain Eukaryota; kingdom Metazoa; phylum Chordata; class Actinopteri; order Cypriniformes; family Gobionidae; genus Gobio; species Gobio gobio. The sequence continues at coordinate 40,714,425 of NC_137110.1, read as the reverse complement.
TTAGGATACCTAACATGTCTGTGATATTGGTTTATTTGTCTTTCCTCAAGCTATAATGCAAATCGATTTTTCAAATTTGCAGATTCATCTAGGGTAGCTTGATATTATAATATTGACGATATATGGTTATTACCTACCACTCAAACATTGAATTGAAGTATCATATAGATTCTGTAAAACGGGAACCAATAGACTAGGCTACTATAATGACGCTGGCTTGTAAACGTGAGCATCGCGATCATTTGGCGTTTGAAAAAAATAAAACCCATGAAATTATATTCATATGACATGCTGAAACATATGCCACTGTACCTGGGATGAAGACATAACACACGCGACGCAAGCAGAACACCTGCATGTGAACTCCTGCAGTGTTCAGGGCTATCATGGTTGTCATGTCAACAAATGCACGTGCGATGCATCCGCTGATGTAGGATGACAGTTTACGACAGTAGTAGAGGACAATACTGTTTCACAACTGTAGGGGGACCCCGAGAGCAAAAGTTACCTAGTGCTGCTTTAAGGGCAAAAACCTGACAAATGTCTTCAAATACATCACCTGAACAATGTTTTGAGGAGTGGTAACCTTAGTACGAGCCGCACTCCGGGCCATTGAATTATTGAAAAATAATACACATCCGAGCATCGTGGCCGCATTACCAACTCGGTGTGCATTCTTTTTCATTAATTCAACAGCCCATCGTCAATTATTCCTTACTTCAATTGTGTTCTGAAGATGAACAAAAGTCTTACAGGTTTGGAACATGAAGGTGAGTAAATGATGACAAGTTTTTCATTTTTAGGTCAACTGACCCTTTCACTTTCATTGTATGGAAAAGAGCGTCTTGGACATTCTTCAAAAATATTTCCTTTCATATTTCAAAGAAGAAAAAAGGTCAAGGTCAAAAGGTTAATAAATGATGACAGACTTTATTTTTGGGTGAACTATTCCTTTAATATACAATGAATAGATAAAGTGTTACTGGTGGCAAGACCGTAACCACCATAGACATTGAGGGGAACAAGTCCCCTCCAATAATTAAAAATACCCCCCCCCCCCCCCCCCCAACGGCGCTCGTCAATGTCAACATGAATGAGATGGCCAATCAAATCAAAATAGGCGGAGTTTACCAGTCACAGAAGCAACGCGCGAATTACAGTGCAAAGCGTCATGTTGAAAGAAAGTGAGGCAAGTGAAACATTTATGTGAACCATTTTTATGATAGAAGTTAACTGACGTTAACATCCATTGATGCAAACTACTCAACTTTTTTCTCTCAAATATGGCCATTTTGAATTGAAAATATGCATTTATGCGATTCATGTCATTCCTAACTGAGTGTGAATAGACAAGAAACGTTTTATGTTTTTTACATGTTAGGCATACAAATAAAAAGTACAAATTAATACAAATATGATTTGCAAATAACTAACTAGAATTAGACCTAGAATTTCCTTCACTGTTCTGTTTCTATAGGCTTTATAAAAAATTGGTCCCCCCCAATGTTCAAGACATTGTTACGGCCTTGACTGGTGGTAAGAGAGAGTATTCGAGTAACACCATAGATGCTGGTATGAGCAAGAAGCTCATTCATGTATTAGTTACATCTGACTTGACTACTGGGGTAATGATTTGGCCGACTTACAAAAAATCTCTATCAAACATTTACAACGAGATCCGAATGCAGCAGCAAGAATGCTTCCTTGTACTAATTTAGTAACTTTTTAAAGGGAGTAATGCAATATTGTAATGCATTACTTTTCAAAGTAACTTTCCCCAACACTGAACACTAGTGCCTTAAATTTGATGCGAGCGGCTATAAGCAGCCAGTGCAAACCCATGAAGAGAGGTGTGACGTGGGCATTCTTCAGCTCATTGAAGACCACCCTCGCCGCTGCATTCTGGATCAGTTGCAGGGGTTTGATAGTGCATGCCAGAAGGCCTGCTAGAGGAGCATTACAATAGTCCAGTCTGGAGAGAACAAGAGCTTGGACCAGGAGTTGTGTGGCGTGTTCTGGTCTTAGGAAGCTTTAAATCACTCAACTTCTGTTAAATGGCACAACACTCCATCCCACTGACCTTAGGCCTCCTTACAGTTGAGTGTAATACATATTGTAAACGCCATTTTAAAAAGTGCTCTAAAGTATTACTTGTCACAAATCATACTTACACTGATTTGGCACTTGAATCCTCTGCGACATTGAGCTCATTGGCCACGAACTGGCGGTCCAGGGGAACTTCAGGCTGACCTGATTCTGATACATAATTTTAAACAAATCAACCTTCAAAAGTTTGTTTTTATAATGTATTGTGCATAATGAGTGGCCGTGCATATGGTCTTCCTGCAGGGCTCATCTGCTCACCCGCGGTCAGCACCGATGCGGTGTATCGATACTTGTTGAACTCCAGGTATTCTCTGATCAGTTCATTGATCAGCAGGTTCTCGTGGGACAGCGGCGGGCGCGGCGTGCTCTGGTCGTCCAGCGCACTGAACACCTCCGCCCGGATCCTCGCCTTCAGCTGCCCGAGGACTCCACGGGCCTCCAGCGTCTCCTTTAAGGCTATATATATATCATAAATGTGAGAAACAGAGAGACAGCAGTCAGCTGGGCTAATTTAAAACAACGACAGTGGACAGACTTGGTGGTTTGGTTTAAACGTCTAACAACATTAATATGAAACGACGGTAGACTTGACATATAACAAACAGTCAGAATAATCATATGATGCATTATTGCAATTTTTGAGTATCAGCTCACCGCTTTTCAACTCTGTTATGGTTGCCATTGAAACCCTTCTGCACTTCTCAGACGCTTCCGCTAGAGGTCAGTTTGTGCTTACTACGTATACAGTTGGACATGCTTAGCTATTCCACTCTAGCGAGGGACCTTACTAGGGAACCTAATAACGGGTGCACAGAGCTTTGAGCTAAAGTAGTAGTAGGCTAGTAAATAATTAATAAACATCCAATCTTCATGCTGTTTTTTTTTCTAAAGCGAAATAAATACATTCTTAAAATAAAGTAGTTTTTTATGCCTCTTATGCCTCTTCAAACAACAAAACAGTATCATTGTAATGATACAAACACAATAAATCCAAACACTACATCATTGAAAGAGATACATGAATAAATAACTATATCTATTGGGTTCATCAACATTTACAGCAAGTAATTAAGAAAGTTTTGGGGTGTTCCTTTTTCCTTTTTAAGGAAATAAAAAAAAATTTGACCCGTTATTTCAGTGGAGAGATGACGTTTAGGGCCGCTTGACGTCATGCGGAAGTGAAGGTCGAGTGGAAAATCTTCCACATGCGAAATTCTTTGCTCGCTTTTGTCCCGGAAGAACAAGACTTTTCATCGTGTCAGTTGTCGTCATCCTTCGTGCCAAAACAACTTTCTAGACCAGGCTGTAAAATGGCTGGTACAGCTTTAAAAAGACTAATGGCCGAATACAAACGTAAGTCACTTAATGCCAATTATATTTCAAATGTAGTGCAGTGCTAGTGATTGTGAAATGTGGATTTTTACGATGTTTTGATTGCAACAGTTTGGCAGCTGTTGTTGTCCCCTCAAAAAGACACAGATACTTCCAGAACTTCGCTAACTTATGCTGACAGTATGAATTATTAACACGATTTAAGGCAACAGAAATCAACAGCAGTCGCACTGAATAAAAAGAAACAGACTCGAAACTCATTTCTCTTAATTTCTGTAATCTATAGTGCTGTGCTGTCACTGAAGTAAACTGTGTGATGATGATTTCTTATTAAGTTATATATATTTATTTACTGTTCAGCATATTTAAATGCATACAGATAATTGTTCTCAACTCTTTTCTTTCTTCCAGAACTTACTCTCAACCCTCCAGAGGGGATTGTGGCAGGTAAAAAATAGGGCAGTTTCTGAACTGCTCCATTGACCTGTTTTTTTGTTTTTTACTATAGCGTACTTAGAATCTTATAATATAACTTAAATAATCTATTGATTTATCTATATTATAAGATAAGTGATTAATGACACTTATTTCATCGCTACAGGTCCTGTAAATGAGGAGAATTTCTTCGAATGGGAGGCTCTGATTATGTAAGTATTATTTTGTTTAGTGTTTAGTTTTTTTTTTGTTTAGTTTTTTTTGTGGTTATTTTGCTCAGTGTGGGTGAGAAAATGTTTCTTGAAATTTTAGTGACTGTTTCAGTTCTGACTAAACTCTGTCATGTCTAGTGTGACCCAGCAGAGAGGGCCAATACGCCATACCTTAATCTCACTTGTTCAATACAACACAACTTTTATTATTCTTAATAAGCTGATGTGAATGATATGAACATCGACAGCCAGTCAGAATCCTTCCTGAGCTCAAGCATTTAAAGTCCCCATGAAATCATTTTAGTATGAATATGTTAGTCTTACTGTTGTCTATAAGCTGGTGTGCTCCAAATTCACATTTAGAAGATATAAGCATTCAAAACGTACAGTTTCTCTCTTCCGCCAATATGGATCAACGATTTTGCACTTCAGCTTCTCATCAGATTATCCATCCAATCAAATGCTCTCTAGAATCTGAAGCGTCCCGCCCCCCTACTCTATAAATAGATGCTGAAGCTGCAGCTGAAATCGGTTATTTGTTCACACAATTAGTATTAGCACTATATAGGGGATAGGGCACGATTCATACAGTGTAAATATGCTCTCTATTGGGTCAAATTAAGTCTGGTTTCGCATTAGCGTGCACACAGTCTGCTCTGGTCAAGAGTGGATCATACACATGAGTCTCCGCAGACCACAAAACAAATCGGACTCTGACCTATTTGAAAATCCTTCACAGAATGCGATATTTCTCTGTTTTCAGCAATACTCCCGCTCTGTCAGATTTTCTTACAAACTTTTCCTGCATATACCTCGCTCTCGCTTGACATTTAAGGGGGATCGGGCTTTTTCTGTAGCCGGACTAAGATTTAGGAATAGCATACCATTAGATCTGCGCCTTCCCTTCTTTTTTTTTTTTTTAAATCCTGCTTGAAGACTTATCTGTATTCCTTGGCTTTTGAATGAAATGCATCTTTGTGTGTTTTATTGTGTTTGAATGTTTTTTTTTGTGTGGATTTTTCTGTTTGTAGATTTACAGCACTTTGGCAAACACTAGGTGTTTCTAAATGTGATAAATAAATAAACTGATCGTGACCTATATTTTAAGGCAAATATGGAGGGGAAACGGTTAGATTGACTCTGCATTAGAAACAGCACTGACGAGTAGATGATATAACATGCACCAACATAAATTACATTTCAAACTACACATCCTCAGTGTGATTAAGTTCACTGTTTTGCATTAGTAACAGTTTAAAGGTGCAATATCTAGGATTTTTGCAGTAAAATATCCAAAAACCTCTAGGCCAGTGTAATATATTTTGTTCTTAGTACTTACAATATCCCAAATAATTCCAACTATTTGTAAATCGTGAGAAAATTGCGATCTTTAACCAAAGAACCGGGATGTGTGAGGGAGTCGCCTGTCAATGCCGTCATATTTGCATTTCCCTCGGTTTACGCTTTTACTGCCATAGAAACCATGGCAACAGACGTGGACAACTGCGTAATGTCTAGCGGCACGCTGATGTAGTTTCGCTCAAACATTATGGACCATGGCAAGCAGACTTTGGAACTAAATGAGAAATCAAAAGAGGACAAGTACTGTACCTACGTGCCATTTTCGAGATGGCGAGAGCTTCGCAACAAACTTCGACTTGACAGAGATGCCGTTCTTGCATGTGCTTTATTAGACAGGTGAGCAAATGTACATAAAATAAATCAATGTTATATAGCTCAACACGATGAAATTTTAGAATATCATCAGTATAATGGTGATATTGCTTACTGCTAGTCTCATACAGCCAACAAACTAACAGACAGAATAACGTTATAACTTTCAACACACTCAAATGCAGTCTATATGGTGTAGACCAAGTGAAACAGCATTGTGTTTCCTTACAATTTTATTTAGTCAAATAAACTGACCTGTATGAAAAGTACTTCAGCAAATGTCCGCATTTCTTTATATCCCCCGGGACTCGCGCATGCAGCGCTGATATCTGTCTCTTATTAGTAATCGCGCCCTGCTTCATTCCACAGTCATGTTAAAGGGGTCATGAACTGGCTTTTAAAAAAAAATTATTATACTGTTGTCTGAGGTCAACTTATGACGTAAGTAATAGGCTATTTTCTATCCTGATTTTGAGCCTCTCTCATGGAATGCTCAATTTTTATGGGCGTGCCGCACTGAAGACTTGGAAGTAAACGCCCACTGCTATGATTGGATAAGCTTTGCATATTATAATGAGTGATTGGCTCCCCCGTGAGTACACATGAGGGATTGTTTTGAAAGTGTGTGGGGAAACGGCAACCGGAATGATGATTCGTCCCACAGGGCTCGCAATATGCCTTTATTAAACAAACACAATGATTTCTCTCTCATCCACCCGCAATTAATTGGAATGTTATTTTTTATTACTTGGCCCGCCCGATCGGTGGATATAACCGCGAACCGTGCAGCACGCACGCACACACAGGCCTCACTGCAGAGTCAGACAAATCAAAGCATGATCAAAACTTCCGCTATTGTATTTTTCCTTCAAATATCGAGTGAACAACGCACTTGGTAGCCCGTCTGGAAAACACATAGCCCCGGGACGTTGGGCTTTGCGAGCCCTGGCCCATAAATGTGACAGCGTGCTAAGTTATGTTCAGTTAGACACGTACACATAATCAATAGATATCAAACGATCTGTAACAATGCAATACTATCACATATAAAAAAAACCTTTTTTACTACTCAATAATGAATGAGTAATCTCATCCTGTCTGCAAATCCAGTCTCTTGTTTACAAATGAATCCATAGTGAAGGAACAAGGAACACGCAATATCTTACCCACGTGAGCTGGATATTCATAAAAAATAAAGTTCATCTATGCATTCATAGTATTAGAATCCGAATGAAGCTTATGCAGCATGTCTATTGCTTGGAAGTTCGATCCGGTTTACCTCCACGAGTCGGTGGGCGGGGCTACAGAATCAGGCTTTGTTCTTCTTCTGTTGAGGGGTGTTTCACTACACTGACTCTGACGTCACAGCCTGGTACATTCTGAGATCCTTCGTTTGCTGGGTCTGGTGTCAATAAAAGCTTTTCTTTGACTAACAAGGAAGTTTTCAGCATCTGAAACTTACAGGATATTCTCATATTACCTTGACCTTTTATACATCAAAAGCTCAAGGGAAAGTTGATTTATCAATTCATGACCCCTTTAAAAAACATGAATGCATTCACTCATTCATTAACCTTAATAGATCCATCGGTATGACGACAAGTTCCATGATTCCACGCTCATTCACTGCGTCATCAATCTGTCTTTGTTATTGTTTTAAAGAGTTTAGCTACCCCTAGCGGCGAACAAATACATATTGTAGCTTTAATATTAGATCTAAAAGGGGAATCTATTAGACTGTGGCTGCCAAATGCGGCTTTGCCGAGCTCAATGGCTCTGGCCGAGCTGTGTTATAAACGAAACACTATTGGCTATTTAAAAAAAAGGGGAGGAACTGTCCGATATGTCCCACACTGTCTTCTTGTTTCAGTGGAAATTACATCCTGTGCGCTTCAAGGCACTTCATTGGGCCTTTAAAGCAGCAGACGACATAATGAACTGGCAAAAACGTCCCATTATTCAGAAAAGTAATAGCACACCTGTCCTCAGCAGCTGAAAAATTGAGATGCTGTTTATGTCTGTTCGTAGAATAAGCATGAGAAAATTTACTCGCAGAATCATAACATGGAAAAATATTACATTTATAGAAATAAACTCAATCAGAACAAGTGGTTTCAGAGATTCTGGAGTTTTCTCTTTGTGTTTTTAATCTGTTTTCATCATGTGTTCAAGAGAAAGAAATCGTCACTTCCTAGGAAACTGCCGCAAGATATCTGTAAGAAAAATTAAAGTTGGTGCAATCAGGGAAGCCACTGTGGCTCTTACTGTGCGCAGACGAAACGCAATAAATGCCACCATGAGGCCTGTTGCATGAAGCTAGCTGAACAAACTCTGAGTTTCAGAGTTAACAAATAGAGAGAAATCCAACCTGGTTTAGATCAAGTTCAACGGTCTCTCAAAGCTTGGTATATCTCTGTCAACTCAGGTTTAATCCAGAGTTTGCTATTAACTCTGAAGTGCATGCACCTGAAAGTGTGACACGTGTGGCAAACAGCCAATCACAGTCAGGGTTGCCATATTGGGCGGTTTCCCGCCCAATTGGGCGGTTTCCCGCCCAATTGGGCGGTTTCGCAATCTATTTTGCGGGCAAAAATGGGTTTGGGCGGGTGGATAAAAATTGGGCTGGTTTTGGATCAGTTCGGCGGGTTTTTTGTAGCCGAGATACCGGCACTTCAGATCCTTCTTCCTGCGACCCTCTGTTAAGCAGGCAGCAGTCTCACACACACACACACACACACACACACACACACACACACACATACATACACTAACTACAGCTCTGGGCTGGCTGACGTGCCCTGGCGTAAACTCACAACAGACACTCCCTCCCACTACCTTCAGCTCATATCGGTTCGTGGAATAAAGGCTATAGCTTTATGATATTAGGCCTAACTGTTCAAAATCACAGGTGTTAAACTCAAGTTTGCTATTATATTTAGCGTATGAAAATATTTTTTTGTGTAGAGATGGCCATGCTCCAGCGTTCTGCTTCTGCAAAGAGCGCACTGACACGTTCTATAAATAATATGTTCAACGATTTTCATGTAATGTTATTCATGAATATGCATGTTTTATGTGGCTATTTGAAATAATTTAAATGTTAAAGTGGGTTATTTTGTATGTCCATATATCCACTCAATGTTTTCATGTTCGGCTGCTTTTGTTCCAAGCGACTTTTATTGACCATAAACAGACTCCTTGATCGCCTAAGTTGATCGCATTATTCGTAACATAAGCTTATAGTTTAATAGTATAATGGTCAGACTGAGGACGCTATTGCGTCCATTCCGTTTTCCTTTTTTAAACCAGAAATAAAATATGGAAACGCGGTTTCTTCATTTTTTTTTATTTTAACACTGATTAAAAGAATTAGCAGATACAAGGTAATTTTCCTAATACCTTATTATTATTTTATTAAAAATAATATAAGTCATTTATAACTTCTTTTTTTTTTTTTTATGTGTAAATATGCTCAATTTATTTTCTAGCGTTTTTGCGTCAATAAGCCTACACAGATTCTAAAAGTGCCCACAGCGGTGCCTTTTCTTCTGGAATCAATAGAATGACTACAGACAGCATAGAAGGTCCGTGTACTTTTTTGTTCATTCATTATTCTATGTCGGAATGAAAGATGAAATTTAAAAAAGGGTGCAGCTTGTTTTTTTGTTTAAAAGAAAAAAAGCAGAAATGGCTGTATTTTGTTTTCCAAATGTATTGTTGTCATCGTTTGACAACAACCGATCGTTTTTTAATTTGTAATCATTATTTGTAAGTTTGTGTTTCATTTGACTGATCCTATCTTTACCTGGAAATAATTTTACAAAAGAACATTTGTAAATTGACATTTTTTATATGAATCTGTTTGTTTTTAGTGTATAAAAATGCAAAACGTAATTTAAAAAAATCCAAAAATAAGTTTTTATTTTGTGTGCATGGAATTTGTGTATAGCCTACGTATTGATTTAAATTTTGTTATTCAACATAGTATTTAAAAATACAACAAACATTCCGTTTTTGTTTTTTGTTTCCATGGTTAAAACGAAAAATGGCCGCAAAAGTACACGGACCATTGCGTTCATTTCATTGAATGTTGTTTCTGAAATCGGATAGGCAAGTCGATAAATGGGTCATTTTAGAGCTTGTTAATGATTTCAATGTATTTAAACGAGAAACAAGCCAAAAAAAATTGGGCAGGTTTTGGACGGTTTTTGGCGAAGTTTTGGGCTGGAAAACCCTGCTGGCATCTGGCAACCCTGATCACAGTGTCCGTTTTAGGGCTGCAACGACTACGAAAATACGTCGACGTGCGTGAAATGCGTCGGCGGCACATTATTTACGTTCTAGAATGGAACAGAAGATCTAGAATAATGGCAGCTTCTGCTCCCGGGGATAGTGAAAATTATCATATAAAGCCAGACCGCGACATTCAAAAGTGTGGGAGTACTTTAAACAGAAGCCGAATAAAACTGTGCTTTGTTTGCTCTGTAATGCCGGTTTCACACTGCGCACGGTGGCAGAGCAGGAGCTGTGCGCGTGGAGAGCGGGAGCTTTCACACTGCCAGTCAGTGTTGCCAAGTCCCGTTTTTTTCCGCGGAATTGGGCTACTTCTACACTGTTGCCGCGGGCTGTGTCTCATGTCCGCGGGTTGAAGCGATCCCAACTATGTGATATTTAGCCCCGGGAATGAGAATTTTAGCAGGCAGCCCTGCAAAAAACACACATATTTAACCCCCCGAACGAGATGTTTACCGTAGAACCTCCCCGAAACGCGATTGGGCTTGTTTTGGGCTAGTTTTGAGTAACGAATGGGTGGGTTTTGATGTGAAAACCTGGCAACCCTGCTGCCAGTGTTCTCTCCATGGTTCTCTCGCGCAACAGACGGTCACATTTTCCGGGGTTCTTCTCCGACCCCAGAATGTCTCAAAAATTCAAATTCAAAAAAGGGTGTTCTATTCGATTATAGACTGTCGATAGGTATAACATAAAATATAAGTTGTTTATTTGCAGGTAAGAGTGGTTATTTTTCCATGATCCTATTTTTTTGAGAATTTTCGGATATTGCATTAAATAAAAACGCTAGATGGAAACACCAAGATGCACATCAATTCTAAAAATGCACATAAAAACGCAAGCACGCAATTTAGGCGGATACATTTTTTTATCTGATAAGACGACGTATACATAAACTACAATGGAAACACATTTACCAAATTAATCCCTTGATGCCTGAGGATGTGATTGGTTAACTGGACTAACCAGTGGACCAATCGCATTGCACAGCATCTCAAATGTTGGTTTGACCATTCTGAAATGCCTGAGCCAAAGTCTGTCATCAAAATGGTTGGGTATAATGACTTGAGACCTCCCAGAACTGGCTCACATGATTGCGTTCCCAAACACCAGTGGCCTGTTGCACAAAGCTGGTTTTAGTTGCTACCCAGGTAAGTTTGAGATTAGTTTAAGCAAATTCTGTTTTTTCGGGCTCAAGAAGCGGGATTGGTTTTAACAGTGTTCATCACCATACAGGGAGTGCAGAATTATTAGGCACATTGATTTTCTGATCATATTTTTTTTCCAGGCACATTTGACCAATTCCAAACCACAGTAATCCTAATAACTACTATTGATTTAGTATTTAATAATGTATAAGTGATATATAATTGTTCATGAAGGCTGGAAATGAAAATCACCTTATATTCAGGTGTGCAGAATTATTAGGCATGTTTTCTTTTACAGATAAATTGAGCCAAAAAAGAGATTTAACTCAGACTGAAAAGTCAAAAAGTATTAAATGCCCATGAGAAGGATGCAATACTAATGCAATACTAGACATTGCAGTTAAGGCATGACCATTGGACAGTGAAATGCCCGTTGGGTCAGCAGGATCTGACAAAAACAGGTGGTGAAGAAAAGACACCTGTTAACTGCAAAAGAATTAAGAATTAAGGTGAAGAATTAAGGGTGAAACCATCAGGAACCCTTTAGTCTCCAGCGCCACCATTTTCCAGAGCTGCAACCTACCTGGAGTCTCCAGAAGTGCGAGGTGTCAGGATCTCAGAGACTTCAGTTAGGTAAAGAATCCTAAAAGTGTTGTAAAATACATGAAGAAGGTTTTTTTATAGGCTTTATGGACAGATAGGTTGAGAGTGACTCTTGAAGGACCAGCACCACATCCTCTAGCTCCACTGTTTGAAGAATTCATCTTCCAGAATCTGGCAGTATGTTTTGGGAGTTCATTTTAGTCCATTCTGAAGTCCGTTTTGCAGAGATGGACTAAAAATGAACTCCCAAAACGTACTGCCAGATTCTGGAAGATGAATTCTTCAAACAGTGGTACTAGAGGATGTGATGCTGGTCCTTCAAGAGTCACTCTCAACCTATCTGTCCATAAAGCCTATAAAAAAACCTTCTTAATGTATTTTACAACACTTTTAGGATTCTTTACCTAACTGAAGTCTCTGAGATCCTGACACCTTGCACTTCTGGAGACTCCAGGTAGGTTGCAGCTCTGGAAAATGGTGGCGCTGGAGACTAAAGGGTTCCTGATGGTTTCACCCTTAATTGTTCACCTTAATTCTTAATTCTTTTGCAGTTAACAGGTGTCTTTTCTTCACCACCTGTTTTTGTCAGATCCTGCTGACCCAATGGGCATTTCACTGTCCAATGGTCATGCCTTAACTGCAATGTCTAGTATTGCATTAGTATTGCATCCTTCTCATGGGCATTTAATACTTTTTGACTTTTCAGTCTGAGTTAAATCTCTTTTTTGGCTCAATTTATCTGTAAAAGAAAACATGCCTAATAATTCTGCACACCTGAATATAAGGTGATTTTCATTTCCAGCCTTCATGAACAATTATATATCACTTATACATTATTAAATACTAAATCAATAGTAGTTATTAGGATTACTGTGGTTTGGAATTGGTCAAATGTGCCTGGAAAAAAAATATGATCAGAAAATCAACGTGCCTAATAATTCTGCACTCCCTGTATGGTGATGAACACTGTTAAAACCAATCCCGCTTCTTGAGCCCGAAAAAACAGAATTTGCTTAAACTAATCTCAAACTTACCTGGGTAGCAACTAAAACCAGCTTTGTGCAACAGGCCACTGGTGTTTGGGAACGCAATCATGTGAGCCAGTTCTGGGAGGTCTCAAGTCATTATACCCAACCATTTTGATGACAGACTTTGGCTCAGGCATTTCAGAATGGTCAAACCAACATTTGAGATGCTGTGCAATGCGATTGGTCCACTGGTTAGTCCAGTTAACCAATCACATCCTCAGGCATCAAGGGATTAATTTGGTAAATGTGTTTCCATTGTAGTTTATGTATACGTCGTCTTATCAGATAAAAAAATGTATCCGCCTAAATTGCGTGCTTGCGTTTTTATGTGCATTTTTAGAATTGATGTGCATCTTGGTGTTTCCATCTAGCGTTTTTATTTAATGCAATATCCGAAAATTCTCAAAAAAATAGGATCATGGAAAAATAACCACTCTTACCTGCAAATAAACAACTTATATTTTATGTTATACCTATCGACAGTCTATAATCGAATAGAACACCCTTTTTTGAATTTGAATTTTTGACATTTTACAAGATTTAGGGCGATTTTTATTTTTATTTAATTTTTTTAATTAATTTTTTTCACACCTACCTTGTTTGGTCCGGATTTTCTGACTTTTCAGTTTGGTCCGAATCAAAATTACAGGTGTGAAACCTCCCCCGTACCACGGTCCGGACCAAACAGACGAAATTTGGTCCGACGAAAAGACGTAGTCTCGGTCCGGATCAAACTGAACAAAGGTTCTGTTCGTTTCTAGTGTGAAAGCATTTTCTGTATGGTTCGGACTTTCAGACCATTTACAGGAAGTTCCTGTTTATGTTTAAATATTATAATGTTATTTTTAAATTCAATCTAGGCTACATTGATTATGAAAAGTGAAAAGATGCGCAATATGTCAGAAGACAGAAGGTCCGAAATGATTTTGAAAGAAATTTTGTATGATTTTGCTTAGAAAGCCTTTCTTTAATGTGAATTTTGTTTCGTATAAATTGTATCTTAATTTTAATCAATGTTTAATCAGATAATTGACTGGATTTAATAAATAAGAAGCAAATGGTCAATAGCAGACAATAATCGCGGGAGCGATCACATGCTTTGCACATGAACTGGAGCGCGTCTCAAATAAACCAGGCTACTTGTCTCACAAAAATTAGAAATATGTGTATATTAAGCTTAAAATGTCCACTTTTAAACGTAACGAAAAGAAAATAGTCAAATAATGCGCACTGTTCGATAGTGGCAACGATATGTGTCCGTCCATTCATTCATTCTTGTCAAAGACGCTGGCGTCAGACGCACGTCCGTTTACAAACCAATCAATGTCCAGATGCAGCCCACATAGATGATGATGACAGGACACAAGTGTGTCATGTAAAGTTCTTTAGTGCGCTCGCATAATTGCAATATGAAACCAAACCAAAACTAACCGAATGTATAAAATGTATCAAAACATGAACTACGGTTCGGACCTTTCAGGTGTGAAAACGCCATTAAACTCCCTTTGTGCAAATCAAATAGATATAAAAATTCCTTCACACCTGCTGCAATCATGTTTTTAAATTATCTATTTTAAATATGTGTTATTTAATGTGTATTGTGTTTCCGTACGTACATGTATGTATACTGCTGTCTGCTCAAAGAATTGCCTTTACGGACAATAAAGTTAACTCAATTATGTCAATTTCTGTGACGTTTTCCCCCCGAGCCACTATGCAGTCAAAGCATGCACCGCTGCGTATTCACTAGCATTTAGACACTAAATGGGAACATTAAGTGATGATAACTGATTTGGATTTTGGATAAGACCAAACAATGTGTCCTCCGGTAAACCAAACTGGTGGTTAGATCAGTGGTTTTGACCGATAAGGTTTTTAAGTGAAACGAAGTGCCAAGCAAAATAAGGAACCGTGTCCCTAGCAACTCCCCGACAGCTGTTCCACAGATACGGAACTGCGTTCGTTTGATGCGCTCCTCATCATGATTACCGATCAATATCTGCCCATAGAAACAGTATTTGATAGACAGCAGGATATGGTAAGTAAACAAAGAGATTTGCATGTTAAATGGGCCTTTGAGAATGATTCCATGAAGTTCTGCCAATGCTGTCAGGAGTGGTGGATGAATTTGTGATTTATGGTGCTGTGTGATTTCATGATTGTGCTTTTTATGATTGTTTGTGAAGATAAAGTGTGCAGCTTTTTCAATTGTTTTATTTTTGATGTTTATGTATGAATTTTATGCTGGAGATGGTAAATGTTTTCACTTAAGGGATTCTCACAAACAACCATTTGGAATATTGTTTGTCCTCAACCCAAAAATGTATTTAGACACATACTGTGTATATAAGTCATGTGCGTATTTTTTTTTCCGGAGAGACTTCCTCTGCGCACTCTTTAGATTCATCTAATTCCTGATGCTTTTATTATATTCTGAAAAATGAATTGTGGAGGGAACCACTCTGAAAAGATGCCTGTGTAAATGTGCTTTAAAAATCGTAATAAAACGACTGTATGCGAAGGATTTGTGGGCAATACAGTAATAGCTTATCCAGACATCCAGACATTATAGCTTCTGCTTAGGGGGGTCGAGGGGTTACAACTGGAATGCTTCATTTCATTGTTTCTTTATTAGCTCTGTTGCACCACAGCGCTTTAGACCAATGCATTAAATGTTAAAAATGAATAAATGGCAGTCCTGTTAGTCTGGATATTTTTCAGCGTTTAAAAAATCTTTTCTTGTTTTCTTATTTCAGGGGACCAGAGGACACGTGTTTTGAGGGTGGTGTGTTCCCTGCCATCCTTAGTTTCCCCTCAGACTACCCCCTCAGCCCCCCCAAGATGAGGTTCACCTGTGACATGTTTCATCCAAACAGTGAGTGGACTTTATTCTGGACTACACATTCATCATTCAGACATTTTACGAGGGGTTTGGTGACTCAAAAATGCATGGATGTTAGATTGCTTCAGTGTAATTACGTTTTATGTTACAGTTATTTATTACAACATTTTAGTATTATTATATACTGTAATCAATATTCACAATACAGTGTTTTCATTAGCCTTGATTTAAATCTGGAGCATGTTTCACTTCTAACATACACTGATCAGGAATAACATTATGACCACTTGCAAGGTAACGTTTGAGCATGAAGGCACCTCACAAACTAATTTCGGACAGACTTCCTAGGCAGTGTAACCGTTTAATGATCTACAGCAAAATAGAGAGAGGTGGGAAATATTTGTTTAGTTCTTTGGTGAGAACTAAACAAATATTTAATTCTGGGATGCACCGAATCCAGATTTTTGGGGTTCGGCCGAATACCGAATCCACTGGTTAAGATTCGGCCAAATCCGAAACTGAATACCGAATCCTTCTCCCATCCTCAGTCCATTAGCACAGTAACACATTAATGAAGTAAACAACATCCACAACAGTGCAGGGATGCTATTGACCATTTAACCGTTAACCTAAAGTAAGAACTTTGACCGATTAATACAACCAGTTAAATGGTTTAAATGTTTTTAACGCTTTTTTGTTTTTGTTTTTTAATGGATGGTTAAGAAAAATATGCTGTAAAGTGTTATTTGTTCACTCACGGAGCGCATCGACATGTGCAACCACAAACCAGATATATCTCGCAAAAGGAAGCAATGGAAAAGCTTACTGTGTGGGACCATTTCGACAGAAAAATACAGCAGTAGTACAAGCTCCTGACTGGTGGAAAGCAAATGAAAGGTGCTTCCCGAGGCTGGCCACTCTAGCAAGGTGTTATCTCTGTATTCCCGGGACATCAGTGCCATCTGAAGCCTTGTTTGAGGCTTTTTGTAGTGTGGTTTTGGTCAAGTTTACTAAAGTAAACATTGTCGCGTATGTTCTTCTCGTTTCCTGATAGTTTATAGAAAAATTACCCCGAGTCGTCCTCTGTCGTTTCAAAGAACAACACAACGGAGAGGGCAGGAGGCTCGCGCGCCTGGATTCGGTTCATCCCTAATTTAATTACTACATTAGTAATTTCTCGCCAGAAATGACATCAGAAGTGGAAAATGTTTACACACGAACTGACAAGCAAACGTAACTTTCAGACACCATCTTTTTTTCCCCAGCTCAACTGTCACAGAATGTAAAAGCACAGGATTGTGGGATATTAAAGGATGCATAAATGCTGCCTTCGAAAATCGATATCTCAGGAGAGAGGAAGTGAAGCTAACATTAGATTCGGATGTGCCTTGATGCCTTCCTTCCTTGACATGTGTCCTCTGAAGGCAGTATTTTGCAGGTTTCGGACGCAGCCTTTGTCCTCTAAGTTGATGTGTTAGAAGCAGGAAAAATGGGCAAGCGTAAGGATTTGAGCGAGTTTGACAAAGGCCAAATTGTGATGGCTAGACGACTGGGTTAGAGCATCTCCAAAACTGCAGCTCTTGTGGGGTGTTCCCGGTCTGCAGTGGTCAGTATCTATCAAAAGTGGTCCAAGGAAGGATCAGTGGTGAACCAGCGACAGGGTCATGGCAGACCAGCCAAGGCTCATTGATGCTCTTGGGGAGTGAAGTAGGGCTGCTCGATTATGGAAAAAATCATAATCACGATTATTTTGGTCAATATTGAAATCACGATTATGTAACACGATTATTTCACATGACTTTGGGAATGTGTTGTATTTATTAAAAATACACCTTTCAACAATTCAATTGAAATTGTAACATTTGTTGTACTTTTTTAACTATTAAAATAAATAATATAACATATTCAAATCAAAGTATAAAAGCATTCACGTAAAAATGATAATCACAAATAAATAAGATCAACAATATGGTTCGGCTAGATATGCTTTTCAGGTACGTCTAACATTAGTTTTCAGGTACAGAAATGTCTCAAATGTAAAATAACATTGCATATTTGAGTGCATAAATTAAAGATGAATCCTATTAAACTTACAAAAGCTATTCAATCCGGATCGGATATGCGTCGTCTTTATCGACTGTATAAAGTTCACTTAAGGCATATACAGACTATGTCTGCTAGGATACTCATCAAGATGGACATGTTGACATACGTTTTGTGTGAGTTTGTCCGTTCAAGAGCAAGACTTGAAAGAGAACTCAATATTTGCGCGCTGAGAGACGTGTGCGCGCTCTCGGATGAGCGCACAGAGACACATTTCCTCACAGCGCGCGCGGCTTCTCATTCGCGTCTTCTGGCACTAAACCCGGGTGATGACGGTGAAAACGACTGGTCATATTCAAACATACGGCAGCACTCGCATACATTGAACAAAGTTTTCAAAGAGAGAATTATTTGAGAAATATAAGGGGAAAAAAGGACGTTTACACGGCACCCCTGCTCTCGTCAGTTTTTGTTTCTTTATTAGATTGTCATAGGTCACTCTGTTTAATTTTCAAGTGGTTAAACAAATTCGTGGTGGTCTGATTCCTCGAAGCCAAACTGTTCCCAGACAACGGAGTTGGTTTTGCCTTTTTTGCTCACCAAACGCTGCTGTAACTGCCCTCCTTCTGCCATCTTTACTCGCGCCGAGTTTTTAAATTCCAGCGGATGATATGCACACGAGACTCCCGATCTGAGAAAGTTTATGGCTTCGGGAGGGGCGGATGAGCGCGTGCGCGTTTCATTCAGAACGCAAGGCAAAATAATCGTTTTTTCTCGATTGTACTATTTTGGTGATCGTTGGGAGGCAAAATCGAAATCGAAATTCGATTAATTGCACAGCCCTAGAGTGAAGGCTGGCCCGTGTGGTCCGATCAAACAGACGAGCTACTGTAGCTCAAATTGCTCAAGAAGTTAATGCTGGTTCTGATAGAAAGGTGTCAGAATACACAGTGCATCGCAGTTTGTTGCGTCTGGGGCTGCATAGCCGCAGACCAGTCAGTGCCTATGCTGACCCCTGTCCACCGCCAAAAGCGGCAACAGTGGGCACGTGAGCATCAGAACTGGGCTATGGAGAAGTGGAAGAAGGGGGCCTGGTCTGATGAATCACGTTTTCTTTTACAACACGTGGATGGCCAGGTGTGTCTCTTACCCGGGGAACACATGAGGCAAGGCAAGGCAATTTATATGGCACATTTCATACACTATGGTAATTCAAAGTGCTTTACACAGAGAAGGGAATTAAAATAATCACAAAATATTATAAACAGAATTAAAAGAGTAAACGATATAGGCATAATATCTAAAAGCAGACTCCTTGCTTTGAGTGAACACTTGGTATGTCTAGCTAATGTGATCCTAATGATCTGAGTGATCTGTTAGGTTTATGTTCTATGAGTAAATCTGCATTGTATTGAGGTCTTAGACCATTAAGTGATTTATATACCAGTAATAATACTTTAAAATCTATCATAAATGTAACTGGAAGCCAGTGTAAAGACCAGAGGACTGGTGTGATATGGTCATATTACAATATTACAATAGTCCACCCTACTGGTGATGAAAGTATTGGCTGGAAACAAAGCATCTAATTCTTGCAATATTTGAGATGATGGTAAGTTTATTTAGTTATTGCTTTTACATGACTACTGAAACTCAGGTCTGACTCCAAAATCACACTAAGATTCCTGACTTGATTTTGAGTTGTTTGACCCCTAGCGTCAAGGTATGCATTCACCTTGTGAACTTCATCTTTGTGGCAGTGTGATGCTTTGGGCAATTTTCTGCTGGGAAACCTTGGGTCCTGCCATCCATTTGGATGTTACTTTGACACGTACCACCTACCTAAGCATTGTTGCAGACCATGTACACCCTTTCATGGAAACAGTATTTCCAGGTGGCTGTGGTCTCTGTCAGCAGGATAATGCGCCCCGCCACAAAGCAAAAATGGTTCAGGAATGGTTTGAGAAGCACAACAATGATTTTGAGGTGTTGACTTGTCCTCCGAATTCCCCAGATCTCAATCCAATCGAGCATCTGTGGAAATGAGTCCGATCCATGGAGGCCCCACCTCGCAACTTACAGGACTTAAAAGATCTGCTGCTAACATCTTGGTACCAGATACCACAGCATACCTTCAGGGGTCTAGTGGAGTAGTGGAGTACATGCCTCGACGGATCAGGGCTGTTTGGGCAACAAAAGGTGGACCAACACAATATTAGCAATGTATCAGGGTTTCCACAAAAATATTAAGCAGCACAACTGTTTTCAACATTGATAATAAGAATTGTAAGATTGTGATGATAAGAATGTTTCTTGAGCAGCAAATCAGCATATTAGAATGATTTCTGAAAGATCATGTGACACTGAAGACCGGAGTAATGATGCTGAATAAAAAAATAAAAATTCAAATAGAAAACATTTTACATTTTTTATAATTTCACAATTTTACTTTTTTTTTTTACTGTATTTTTAATCAAATAAATGCGGCAGTATATATGGATCAGTTATTTCATATATTTTATGTTTTTCATATGCATATACAAACAGTCAAAACTATCAGATTTTTATGATTTACAGTGTTGGGGAAGCCTCCAGGAGCAGGTTTGAGAAACACTTTTCTAATGCACTTACAGTCCGCAGACGTAAAGAGCGTAGACTGACCTACAGGATCTGAGGCCTAAAGTTTCTTTATGGTTAGGGCATTTCCTCTGGTCCTGCTGGTGGATGTGTGGACAGGGAAGTGGGCCCAGATAAAGGTCTTCCTGCAGGCCACAGATAGCAGCAGACCAGCCTGCAGTCCTCTGATGGTGCCGGGGCTCTGGAGGCGGTTATCAGAGCTGGACGGCTCAGATTCTGATCACTGTCCTCAGCTGTGGGGAGACAGAGGAGATAACATCAGCCAGGCTGTTGGGTGGCTGATACCGTGGAGTGCGGGGGTGGTTTCATTCAGGCCTGATCCAGGGTTAATAATCTCATCTTTACTTGTGCTAGACAATTTTAACAGATTAATCTATGTTCTTTTGATCATTTGAGGGCCCTGGCCTGACATCTGTTCGTAATTGCCATCTCAACTCTTTTTACAGCCTTTTTTCCAATTAATTGGGAGAATGGTTCATTCTGTGGTATGAAATGCAGTGAAATGAACCACAAAGTTACAGTCAGTTTGTTTCAACTGGAACATAAGAGTCACCGACAAAAATGCAGATATAATCAAGTCGAAAGTTTATTCAAATGTGTTTAGCCAACCGGCAATGAAGACCGTAAAGATGTCTAGAGGACAAATGGCAAGAGAAATCTCATAACATAACTTCATCACTTGGTTTTCTGCAGTCTATCCAGATGGACGTGTGTGTATCTCAATCCTGCACGCACCCGGTGATGATCCCATGGGCTATGAGAGCAGTGCTGAGAGGTGGAGTCCCGTGCAGAGCGTGGAGAAGATCCTGCTGTCTGTGGTCAGCATGCTTGCCGGTCAGTAACCATTCACTTAATGATGATGAATAAACTTTTTCAAAGTTGTGTCGTCTTGATTCTTCTTGCCTAAAAGTGGATCTTGAGAAATCAAGAATATATATTTGGGCTGTCAATAGAAAAAAAAAATTGAATCGCGATTAATTGCAGCTTTGTTGTGCAATTAATCGCACTCTTATCGTGAAATTAATCATACACCATTTATAACATTAAACACATTCATTTTGTCATAATTTTCTATATTCAAAGTAAACAATCAGATTGAACGGTGTTTTTTCTGCAAGCTTCAAGGATCATTGGAGACACCAAATATAAGGAGTCCATATACTTCTATTATATAATAAATTTATACACACCTGAGCACCCATGAAAAAAAACATTACATAAAGAAACTTTACAGAATTCAAAGTGTGTGTGTACAGAGCAACAACAACAAGATTGTTTACATTTTAGATGTCAAACTGCGATACAGGACAAAACGGAGACGCCAAAAAACTCCTAAATCAACTGCATAAACCTACGATTACTAATCACAACAACATACACATGACAAATCAAACACTATCCTTCCTGAGTGTGTGTGGAAACAACGTGAATGTACTTTGTGTCTGTACATGAATGCAGCATGCGATCAGTGATCGAGCGCGCGCACACGGTTTGTTGCATCAGACACTCACGGGCTTACTTGCGACTCCGGTACGTCACCAAAATTGCGCTCTTCAGAAGCAATCACAGAATACGACAGAGCTTGTGTTTTAAAGCAAAGCACACTGGAACGAACAATTCACTAAAAACGCCTTATCACAAACTGAAGCAGAATCGGGTTAAAGAGTTAGAATGCATATTTCCTCCTACCAGGGTTACAGGCGCTGTAGATGCTCAGTGTGATTGTGATAAACTCCCGACTTCGAAGATCATCTAACTGCGTGACGAAAATTACGTTAATGACGCAGCTTCACGTACTTCTGTAATTTATTTGCATAATTGCATACAATTATTTTAACACATTTACATTTATGCATTTGGCAGACGCTTTTATCCAAAGCGACTTACAGTGCCCTGATTACAGGGACAATCCCCCTGGAGCAACATGGAGTAAAGTGCCTTGCTCAAGGACACATTGGTGGTGACCACTGGGATCAAACCAGCAACCTTCTGCATATCAGTTCCATGGTTTAACCCACTGGACCACCATCTCACACGTTAAGGACTTATTTTTTAATATTAGTGCTGTCAACGTTAACGCATGCAATTAATTTAATCATAATTCTTTACCGGCCATTAAACTGAATTTGCAAAAATAGCCAGTTATGACAACATTTTAGATACTAGTAAAAATATACAATTCCGATACCACAGCTTAAAGGGGCTATATGCAACTTTTTCCCCAAAATAAACGTAACAATAACCTTTTTATTTTACCATTTATGACTCAAACATCTCCTGATGAGCATACTGACACCTTGTCCGCTCACAGTGGGTGCACCTATAAGCCTGTATCCTATTTTTCCTATTTTCTGGCGGGTCGTTTTTTTCCCGCGCTGTCTGCGGATGTGAAGTCACCACCGCTGCGAGAGCGAGCAGAAAATAAGAGCAGTTCTGTTTTTTGGCCACAGGTGTCAGTCGCGAGTTTAAATTTCAGAAAAAACGCATATAGCCCCTTTAAACTACTAAACTACTAGCCTAACTTATATACATTTCAAACATTAAAAGCAAGTAACAGTAGTTTTCAGGTAGAGGCACTGCATATTCTTCACTGTATAAATTAATACAAATTAATCAACATTTAAAGTTTCAAGTTATTCAGTCAAGAGCAGATTTTCTTATCCTTTTTTGTTTGATTAACATTTAAAACAGACAGCAACAGAAATATTTGGCTGCTGTCACTTTAAGACCTAATGCATGGATCCACTATACCTAGACTGTACACATGCGTTGTTTCAAGCCATAACAGACTGTGTTTACTAGGATACTGGAATGACAGTGCGTTAAGGTACACTCCTGTGATAATCCTCCATCTATGTAAATAATGGATTTTAAATGTTTTAATACCTTTTATAATTTACATCTCAACATTGCCTATCCTCAATTGATTGTAAATAATCATATATTTGCCCCTACAGAGCCCAATGATGAGAGCGGAGCAAACGTGGACGCCTCTAAGATGTGGCGTGAGGACAGAGAGCAGTTCAATCGACTAGCTAAGCAGATTGTGCGCAAATCTCTGTGTCTCTGACTCTCCTGTGTACAGACACACTCTCACACTCCAGGACAGTGAGGATTGAGATTTACGAGGATACAAACTCCCAGCGGAAGAGTGAGTGTTGTAGTGTGCTACCCCCCCCCCCCCTACCTCCACCAGTGTGAGCACTTTATTCCCATCCAGGCTTTCATACTCTCTTCCCAGTCTTCCCCTCTCCTGTGATTGGGTGGATGCGTGGACAAATGACTTTTGTTGAATAAGGCAAAATGTCATGCGTTCACCGGACAGTGTTTTAATAGAGAGTCAAGCATCAGTCACTGAAAGTTTTTTTTTTTACAGCCATTTTGGGCTGCCGGTTTGTCTATCATGCCTGTCACATGTCTATATAGATCCATGAGATAACCAGTGGAATGCAGCTTTGGTTTGATGACAGTATGCTGATGCATGCTTTAATGCCTCCTAATAAAATGCATTGCGAGGAAAATCATACGAGGCAGTGACTATCACATCCACTTATTTGCTGATCTTTTAGGAATGTGGAAAAAGATCATGTCTATTGATGGGGATTTAATACATGTTTTAATTACAAACATTTGATTACATTTAATATGAGAGAATTTTTTTTGTGTTAAATTTCACTCTTTGCATTTATTGACGTTTTTAGATTCTGCAGCAGGAAGCTGGAATTGTCCAGCCTTCAGCAGAAAGTCAGACCAAAATGATTGATTTACACCATCATCATTTCATTTTAAAAAATGTTTCATTTCTTTATTTGGTATGTTGCCTTTCATCTGTTCTCAAGGATTGTATAGCCAAATAAAATCAATAAGTGTTTGTGATTTATGAACGTCTTCTGTTATT
The DNA here is from genome assembly GCF_949357685.1 of Gobio gobio. Lineage (NCBI taxonomy): Eukaryota > Metazoa > Chordata > Actinopteri > Cypriniformes > Gobionidae > Gobio > Gobio gobio. The sequence continues at coordinate 40,690,177 of NC_137110.1, read as the reverse complement.
TTATTAATGTGTACCAAAATTGTGTCCACACACTTCTGTGGTTGCTCCAGCGCAGATGGGGGAAAAAACAGCACAGAAGGAAAATTTGTCAAATATGTGGGGAAACATAATTCATACAAGGTCATGTAACAGTAGGATAGAGTGGGGCAAGCTTCTAATTCACTACCAGTTTGGTAAAAATGCTTTAATAATTTAGTTTCAAGCGAAACTCTTTATCTGCCATGTAGAAAATGTCCTTTTAACATGCAATTTTTCTTGTTGTCTCGTCTCTCAATCATAGGCAGCTGTATATGAAAGACTCCTTTAAAATACAATACCGTCATACAATTCATAGCTGAATTATTAGTAATTAATGTATCATTACTCCAGTCTTCAGTGTCACCTTTGAAATCATTAGAAATATGTTGATTTCAAGGAACATTTCTTAATATTATTAATGTTAAAAAAACATATGTGCTCCATTTTGTGGAAAGCATGATATTTTTCAGGATTCTTTGATTAATAGAAAGTAATAGTTGAAATATGTAACATAAATTTATTTACTGTCACTTAATGAATGTAATGCATCCTTACTGAATAGATGTTATTTCCTTAAAAAAGGAGAACTTTACTGACCCCACTCTGAGGTGATGTAACAACTTCCCAGTGAACTAGAGGTGGATATCAAACCTGTATGATTTGGCAGAGCTCAATCAGGATTTGTAGAATCTGACCGCATCAGAAGCTGGATTAACTCTTGTTATTCTTAATGGCATATCAGCTGATGTGGCTCATTATTGGACAGTTGCTTCCGTGTGATTCTGCTTCACCATCTGCACACTAGAGACCGCATGTTGACATTTATTGGCAGGCCAGAAGCTGTTCTTCTGTACAGCTATTACCTCCCACACATTACTGTAATTGAATGTCAAATATGATTACTTAGCTGTCATTACTGAAAAAACAGCTATGCCTCTGACCACCTCCCACAGATGAATTCAGTCTTTCTCTCTGGTATGAGCAACTGCTTGGACATTCCCACGACACAAACTAAAACAGTATATACGTATCTACACACATATATATAAACTAACTTTTATGTTAAGATATGCGATTAATCGTGATTAATCGATTTGACAGCACTTATATATAAGTATTAATATATATAGACAGTACAGTGTATCCCCTGATCAGGCATAACATTATGACCACCTTCCAGTCCCTTTGGCTGCCAAAACAGCCCTGACCCGTCGAGGCATGGACTCCATTAGACCCCTGAAGGTGTGCTGTGGTATCCAGATCCTTTATGTCCTGTAAGTTGTGAGGTGAGACCTCTATGGATCGAACTTGTTTGTTCAGCACATTCCACAGATGCTCGATTGGATTGAGATTTGGGGAATTTGGAGGCCAAGTCAACACCTCAAACTCATTGTTGTGCCCCGCAAACCATTCCTGAACCAATTTTGCTTTGTGGCAGGGCGCATTATCCTGCTGAAAGAGACCACAGCCACCAGGGAATACCGTTTCCATGAAAGGGTGTACATGGTCTGAACTGCAACAATGCTTAGGTAGGTGGTACGTGTCAAAGTAACATTCACATGGATGGCAGGACCCAAGGTTTCCCAGCAGAAGATTGCCCAAAGCATCACACTGCCTCTGCCGGCTTGCCTTCTTCCCATAGTGCATCCTGGTGCCATGTGTTCCCCAGATAAGCGACGCACACACACACGGCCAGCCACCTGATGTAAAAGAAAATGTGATTCATCGGACCAGGCCACCTTCTTCCATTGATCTGTGGTCCAGTTCTGATGCTCACATGGCCACTGTTGGCACTTTCGGCAGTGGACAGGGGTCAGCATGGGCACCCTGACTGGGCTGTGGCTATGCAGCCCCATACCCAACAAACCGTGATGCACTGTAGCGTGTCTGTTTGATCAGACCACACAGGCCAGCCTTCGCTCTCCACATGCATCAATGAGCCTTGGCCGCCCATGACCCTGTCGCTGGTTCACCACTGTTCCTTCCTTGGACCACTTTTTATAGATACTGACCACTGCAGACCGGGAACAGCCCACAAGAGCTGCAGTTTTGGAGATGCTCTGACCCTGTCATCTAGCCATCACAATTTGGCCCTTGTCAAACTCACTCAAATCCTTATGCTTGCCCATTTTTCCTGCTTCTAACACATCAATTTTGACGACAAAATGTTCACTTGCTGCCTAATATATCCCACCCACTAACAGGTGCCGTGATGAAGAGATAATCAGTGTTATTCACTTCACCTCTCAGTGGTCATAATGTTATGACTGATCGGTGTGTGTGTATAGATAGATAGATAGATATATATACATAGCTCCAAAACTAACTAAAATATAAAATTGCAACCAATACATTTTAGTTATTGATAAATGTACACTACCAGTCAAATGTTTGAAATTAAGGTTGTTTAATGTTTTTAAAATAAGTATCTTATGCTCGTCAAAGCTGCATTTATTTGATCAAAAATACAGTAAAACAATGCTATTATGAAATATTATAATTTAAAATAATTTTCAATTTGGATATTAATATTTTGGTTGAATATAGTTCAAAAGAACAGCATTTATTTAAACTGTTTTATTTAAAAACCTTTTGTAACATTATAAATGTATATTTACTGTCACTTTCAATTTAATGCATCCTTGCTGAATACAAATATATAACAAGTTCTATCACAAACTTTTGAATGGTTGAATGTGTGTCATTTCCACACAATGTTTTCAACATTGATAATAAGAAGTCTTTCTTGATTTGCTTTTATTAGATTGTTTTAATCAAATAAATGCAGCCTTGGTAAGTATAAGAAATAAGGTTTTTGCTTAATTTTGCCCATTTATTTTGCTATTGTATCTATGCAAATAACAGACTTATGATCAAACTCGTTGAACATCTATCAGATTCATAAGAGCGATACTGCGTCCATCTCTTCTGGAATCTCATCAATCTCAAAGCACAAACCCTGCAGTTAGGTGATGAGTTTCCCTGTCTAAACTTGTCTGATACTTCACACACACTGCTGATAATGAAACATAAATGGAGCTCAAAGCACAGCTCAGCCCCAGGGTCAAATATAAGACCACAACAGCTTTCAAAGAAGAACTAACATGACACACACCTCTTTCTATCACTCCCTTCTCCCTCCATCATGTGTTACACCACTCCTGAACAATTTGATCTGAAACAGGTTCACTAAAGTCCAGTTTGCTGTTCACCCAACCCTGAGACTGACGTCAAGGTTGACCTGCATAAACCAACAGAGCTTTGGTTAATTTGTAATGACTTGTTTACATTTGATTCTGTATATGGTTCACAAGTTTTTTTTTGTGTGAAGTTTTATGTACACTTACAGTCAAAAGAAAACTTTTTGAGTATCTGTACTTTACTTGAGTATTATTATTTTTCTGGAAACATATGACTAACTTTACTACATTTGAAAGACAAATATCGTATGCTTTTTACTCCACTACATTTCTATCAAGGTCCTCACAGTTGAAAGTCGTTTTTTGCCAGTCTATCAATAATCACCCTTGTAGGGTCATGTGAAGTTTCCCAGCATTTTTTAACACTGATCAGTTTATAGCAAAATGGAACAGCTGCATGACAGTTCCTCTGCGCATTGTGTGCACCCATGGCAGTATGTTTCAAAAGATTAAAGATTAGTTTTGTTGGCATACATATGCTGCATGTCTCATAAAATGTTCAATAATGTAAACGTCTGGGAGAAAGAGAAGTACGAGTACTGAATAGAGCTCTCTTTCGTGTCTTTTCGCAAGTGAACCGACCGATACTCACAAAATGATGTAAAAATGTCAGTTTTGGCAAGTATTCACGTAAACAAAGTTGATTATGTCTTGAGTGAACGTAAACAGTTGGGAGAATATTGGATGTGTATCAGTGTATTGGATCCGTGCATTAGGTCTTAAGTGACTTTGTAAAGAGCTTTAATACAAGTAAATGAGTTTAAGGTAGTCGTATGCTAGCATGTCGGATGGAGCATCACACGCGTGCATTCATACAACAATAATAAAATAATGCATTGACAAAAAAAGGAAATTTACTTTTGATATTTCACTACTTTAAAAAAAATTGTTCTGTACTGTTACTTAAGTAAAAATCAGTTTTTACAACTTTCACTTGTAACGGAGTATTATTTGACCAGTAGTACTTTTACTAGTAATGGAGTTGTGTACCTCTGCCCACTGGTAATTGTCTTTTTATTTAAAGGAATGAAAGAAATAAAAGATTTGAATGGATTTAGGGGGGAAATAGAAGTAAAAGTACAGGAATATTTTTTGTAAAATAATCAGTTTGAACTCTTTGCAAACATTTTTATTTGAAAATATGCACCCATTGACGACAACGTTGTCAAAATGACCTCCGTTCACATGGGTCCACGAAAACGATTAAAACGCTGTATTCTGCTGCCAGGCCAGTATAGTTGGCGACGTCACTTTGCAAAGAAACACTACGCACTATGGCATGTGCATGATGTTACCGTTTTTACAAATTTGTGTTTTTGTAGTTTACACATAGATGATGACGGTATTGTTTTCAAAAAATTGCACTTTGAAACCAGTTTTCAGAAGGTTTTTGTGGTCCCCAAAACGGCATTGCCGTGTAAATGAAAATAAAAAAGTAAAAAAAAAAATTGTTGAAAATGGTGTAAAAAAAAAAAATTGTTGAAAATGCAAAAATTAAAAATACTTCTTGTCTCTCTTCACATTCAGTTATGAAATAAGTATTTTCAATTCGAAATGGCGAAATTTGCCACAAAAAAAGGTCAAGTTTGTTGTCAACTATTCTTGTATCTTATTTCGCACACCCTTTCACCATTAAAATGCGTTTTTGTGCATGGTTTTCTGTGAACGGTAAAATATCTCAAAATGTATATCTCAATAAATATCTCTTTTAGGCATTGACAATCAGGCCATTAAAAATATCCATTTAGACAATTTGGCAATTAAAAATGTAAAGTTACAAAATTTAACTTTTAAAACGTTTGGTAAAATATCAAATATTGAGTGCGACAAGTCATGGAAAATGTAAAAATGTATAGTTAAAACATTTTCTCAAATATGATCAAAATATCAAGAATTGGGTGGGACAATTTGGTCATTAAAAATGTAACTTTTGTTAGGTCACCAAATGGTAAAAATTGCCAATTAAAATGTAAAATATGTCAAATGTTAAATATCAAATATTGAGGAGGACGCGGGATCTTGACAATTTGGCCATATTTGGGTGCTTGTGATGGTTACAGCCCTATTTCCCATTTCTTAAATAATAAAGTCATCAAATCTATGAAGCAACAATGAAGTATGGGAACCCTTGCACTTAAACACCATTTTATGATAAAAGGCTGTCTTGGAAGTCTGTTAAAATTTCATTATCCACTATAAATATGCAGGTTAGGAAAGCAGTTCATGAACTAGTAGCACAGCACTTTATTATCCACTACAAATTACACACAAACTGTTTGTCAAAGGCTGTAGTTCTACTCCCAAAAGAATTTCAATTGCGGTGTTCCTCCCCTTTTAACATCCCTAATGTTCCTTCTTTTCTGCTGGCTTTGATGTGAAAAAGACTTTAAGCGACAAAGGTGAAGTGGGGTCAGGTGCACTGCATGCTGGTCTTTAGCCTCAGATGTTGTTTTGATTAGCGCACAGACTATTAGCAAACAGCTTACCCTGTACCATCTGTGCTACTAATAAAAGATGAATGTATTGTGTAGGGTAGAATGTGTGCGCTGAAGAACTCTAGCTGAGAGGCAGTTACCTGTAATCTGTAATACCTGTCTGACTAATTAGTCAAACCCACATCATTTAGCCATTAGTGGGTTGTACATCCCAAAAAGTACCAGAAGAGGGAGAGACCGAGAGTGAGAGAACAAAACAAAGATTTATGGGGAAACTACACTGGGGTGTAACAGCCTGAGTGATTCCTCAAATCATGCAGCTTGTTGAGGAGAGGTGTGGTGTATTTTTAAGCAATCTGGACTTGCTTCACAGTGGATGATAAAAACCAATCCAATTCTTATGAGAAAAGGCAACTATTTAAAATTGTGACTTCCTGTTTCATTTGCTGCTGCCGTATGGTCTAATAAGGATAATGTACTGTCAAATTACTGGATAATGTACTGCACAAAAAAAATCCCCGAAAAATTTACGGTAAAAAAACGGCAGCTGTGGTTGCCAGAACTTTAACGTAAAAAATACGGCAGTAACGTTTTAGGTTTTTAGGGACAGCACCATATAATTTAAAGGTTTATAATGTAATAATTACGGTTAAAAAATGTTTACAGTTCAAAACCATATAATTTAAAGGTTTATATTGTAATAATTATGTTTACACTGTAAACAATTTACGGTAAAAACATATTTCATTAACTGAAATAATGTTAAATTACCAACCTATTGAAATACTAATATCTGTTATGTATCTTTGATATATACGGACAACCACCAATCACAGTGAAGATGAGAATCACGTGATGAATCAAAGCTCATCTCAAGCAGCTTTTAGGAGGACAATACTGAAAAATAGAAGGTGCTCAGTGTCATTCACACAAACACTAAACACCATCATGGTAAAACAAATAAAAAAAATGCAATAGACATTAATTTAACAACATCAGATGTAACATAAAACCCTAATGTACATAACTGATTAGAAAAAACAAAGAAGAAACATAGTTATTGCAATGAAAATACATCAAATGCGAAGTGTAACGCGGGGAATTCTGGAAATATCAATTTACGGGTTTTCACTGTAAATTACAACTTGTTCTTTTTCACTTCCAAAAACTGTAAATTTAACGGTATTTTACTGTAAAATTAAATGAAATGTAAGGTTAGATCTATTACAGTTATTCACCGTATATAGCACGGAAACTTTCTGTTAACTAATTAACTGTTTTTCACCGTAGCATTTTTACAGTAAAATCACAATCGTTTTTTACAGTGTGGCAGAAAATGACCAGTACATTTTCCGTTTTTATTTTTTACAGTGCAGGAGGACTTGAACGTATGACTTGAACTTGTATTGCAAGTTAGGAAGACGTAATTCTGACATCAGATGTGTTTAAATCACTCTTGCTCAGAGCAAGATTGTGATATACATTTTTTTTGTAGAAAATAAAATAAAATCATACACTGTAAAAATGGGGCATAATCTACTGTATAAATATGAAAGATTTTTCCGCATTGTTTTTTTATGGAAATTTTCGTAAAATTACTAATGTCCTGGCTGAAAATTACCAGTACATTTTCCGGTTTTATTTTTTACAGTGCACTCTTCTGCAAAATGATGAATAAAGAATGCGCATCAGGTGTTTTGGCTTTTTAATGTTTTTATTTAATTTATGTGGATGTTTGTAAACTGGATCATTATATATAATAATTGTAATTGTACAATATTATCGTATTTTGTACATGCAAATTAATAAATTATTGTAAATTAAAAAACAACTATTTTAGTCATTTTAACAAATTTACAACTGCATGAATTACATACTGATATTTTTATCACTGACGCCCCCAACTTGGGCTGAAAGAAAATCCTGAGTTTCCCAACTCGTAATTAGCTACAACGCTGTCTTTCCGACATCTTAATTCTTAATTTACAATACTTTGTTTTCGTAATCTAATCATAAACTCTATTTCAAATCTTAATTATTAATTGCAACATTTCATTCAATTTTAAACTTAAAGTCATGGTACCATCTTTGGCTATCCTTACTTGCACCTCAAACTGGTGCCGAATTGATATGAATTCATATCAATTTGTATGAAAATGTACAATATTTAGACAAAAGAAAGCATGAAAGTCCTCTTCTAATCCAACCACTTAACCGAGTTGTGCTGGGGTTTAAGCAGATACGAAAACATAAGAATGAAAAATTGTAAATTCACACTAATTCTTTATGTGTTTTTCACAGCATTCACGCTGAAAAGCAATATTTATCTATTTATTCTCCTTGTGTTTTCAGTCCTGTGTCAGATCGTTGTCGTTATTTACCTTTTGTTTCCTTTCCTGCCTGATGCTGTTTACCTTGTCCAGCTGCCGGTCCTGTTTTACCCCACGGGCAGTGTTGGGAAGGTTACTTTGGAAATGTAATACATGTAAAATTTACAGATTACAAGTTACCCTATTTAAAATGTAATAAGTAGTGTAACTATTTAAATTACTTTATTAAAGTAATGTGATGACATTTGATTACTTTTCTAAATTCTTAACGCATTTTTATCACTCACAGTGGCAACTCTCAGACGGGTTGTAGTCAAAAGTCTAATGATTTCAGCAGCAATTTTGATTTATGTAATTGGCAGATGTGGTGCACTGCAAATTCAAACAAGAGAACCAATCAAAAGCATCAGGAATGGCAGGATGGCAGGACCTTTAAACTGTGCACTTGTCTGGCTATCACCAGACCAAGCTCAATTTAAGATTAAACATTGGTCAGGGGAGTCTGCTCTGTATTTTCTATTTTTCTGTATTTTGTATTAAATGACTCTGTACGCAATTGGATAGTCCTTCACCCAGTCAGACCCCAAGAGGTGTGATCAACGGGCATCGACCCATCGCTTCTCTATCCGTCATCGTGTTAAACCTGCCAATAGCGCGCCAGGTGGATAAGCCAGTCTGTGATTGTTTCCCACAAAAGTGTAACAGAAGCAGTAGAAATTAAGTTGCTGGGCGAAATCAAATCCCCGGCAGATCAGGCTGGGTTTACCCAGTCTAACCGTGCACATCAAAACCAGGCAAAGCAACACATTAATATTATTCAACATATTCTAGCTTTTTACAGAAAATATTCAGAACCCCCCTTTGTAACCGTTAAAATTTTCATACGTAACTGTAAATTTTTCTCAGTAACTGTAACGGATTACAGTTACATTTATTTTGTAATTAAAATACGTAATGTTATGTAACTAGTTACTTGCCACGGGTAGTTTTTGTTGTCAAATAAAAGCCCATTTTCTTTCTATCTCTGATTCCTTGCCTCATCCCTTCACCCCAAACCTGACACTATTTTTCTATTTTAGCCAAAAAATCTAATATAAAAAAGTTTTAGTAATATAATCTAATATGATATAAAAAAGTTTGTACTTATAAAGTGTTGCCAGTTAATTAAAAATATGTTCTCTTAAGACTTATTAACTTACACAACTTTGCACTTCAAATAATTTATCTTGTTTAAAAATACTGAACAACGAAGATTAAGAAAATAGTTGTTTGGCAGTTAACACAATTTTTTCAATGTACACATGTTGTTAAGGAGAATTTCGACTACAGATCAGCAAAGGTCAGCAAAAAAAAAAAAGAAGAAGAAAATTACCAAGTGAGACTGAACTAAATCAGGACTCCACCCAGAGGAAGAAAATAAAACAGAAAGAGAGAGAGAGAGAGGGGGGGTGGGAGGATGGGGTTAAGAAGCAATGAAATGCTGAGATTAGGACTGCAGGAAATCTCGCTCTCTCTCTCTTTCTGTCTGTCTGCCTTTCTCTCAGCCTCTGTACCTCCTTCTGAGCCCCTCCTCTTGTGTTGACATGGTTTCATTAGAATGTCTCTCTAAATACACCACTTTTGCCCCTTGAGCTCTCACTTGTAATTCTGATCTGTTAACATGCTCATCTGACCCGGCAGGTGACAGGTGAATTACTGCTCTCTGGTCGCCTCTACGCACCTGAGTAACAGGGAAGAAGAGGGGAAAAGCACAACCTTGTGGATTTTCAGGACTTTGATTACAACTTTCAGAAATATTTGGGCTCCGACTCTTTCAAACTGCTTGTTAATGATTAGCATTTAAGTGGATGAGGAAGGACTTTCTTGGATATTGAGAAGTTATACCCAGTGCTTGCTCTACAAACATACTTGTGAATTTCTTTATTGAGTAACTACTGGCTCACTGGTGTTGAACTGATTCTTTAATCAAAATTATACAATGAGGGACAGACTCCATTCTGGACAGTTCAGTGAACAAAGAATACAGGACATAAAGGCATCTTGACCAGCAGATAACTTTGGACCATCCTGAAGTTCATATTTTGACTTTTTTTTTTGCGGCCAATCAAAAGTTTGTAAGAATTTTTTTTTTATCAGCAAATCAACCATCTAATGGAAGGACAGCAGAACTTGGTGCCATCATTATGGCTACTTTCACTGCATTGGTGTCTGTTGCTTCTACCACTGACAGAAAGTGTGACCGTCGTGCCATGGAAACCCTGTACAGGTGAGATACATTTTCAACACACTAGCTAAATAATGTTGATTTGGCTTCTGTTTGTTGCATGACAACTTTTAGTCTTTACTCATTGAGTCCTGGTGCTACAAACTATTTATCATCAGACACCAAGATAAAAGTTACTTCCTCTGTAATAAAGCTCTTCAGATTAGATTGGGTCCAGATTTTAAAGGTCTTGAATGAGACTTTACATCCTAAATCTGAATATTTATTGTGTGTATAGAACGTTTTCTCTTCAGCTATGGGCACTTTTGGCCCTTTTGATTTTATTTATAAATACATGTACTGTATATATATATATGTGTGTGTGTGTGTGTGTGTGTGTGCATCATAGAAGATCATTGCCATTTTTTTGTTGGTCTGAATCAACAAATGTTATTTCCACCATGTGATTCTAGCATATTTGTGGTGAAAATAATGATGGAAATGACATTTTAAATCAGAATTTCAGACTTCTTTGCCTTGACTAACTTGAATATTATATTTCTAATGATATCCAATTACATAATATATTTACACGTTTCCTATAATTTCAAACTTGATTGGAAATGACATGCAAAAAACCCAGTCAAATCACGTCCAACTCAATCTCACAGGAAAACGTAACTTTTTCACGAGGTGGCAATTTCATATGAATTTGAATAGTACGAAAAAGAACAATTTGTAGAAAAAAAGTAAGCATAAATGTCCACCACTAAACCTAACCGCCACTGAGATGTAAGCAGATCATACAAAAACATACGACTGCGAATATAAATTAATATGAATTAGCCACCAATTTGCCAAAACATAAAATAATTACGATTTCGCATGAGATGGTGCGATGGTGCTATAACCTCTCATTTTGCATCTCGAGCATGTTCTTCACTGACACAGCTGTCACCACTTAAGAAACTTTATTAGGGATAAATGGTGAAAATGACACTGCTGAACACTGAAAAACATGGTCATGTGTCATGCGGACCACCACAATGTCACTTAATAGAAGAAATAAATGTGAAAAAGTTGCACAGCCACACAAATGCATTCACAAGGCTGGTGGTGTATCCATGTTGTCATGCTGATTCACAGCTTGGTCTCTACAATGGAAAAATTTAAACTCTTCCCAATCCCGGCGACATCCCTCGGGCTTAAATTCCCCAATTTTCATACCACGGAGGCAATTACATTAGATACCAATGCAAAAGAAATGAGAAAATGAAAAATGCTAATATAAAAAAAGAGCTAGAAGATCACCAAAGTAAATTCCTTAAGTGGTATTTTAAAATATTGCTTTTGTATGTCAAGGGCACGCCATCTAAATGGTCCATAATTAGGGCAATGAGCTTAGCTAAAGGACTGTTATTACAATAGAAGCTGTAAATACCACAATAATGTGGATGAACCAAAGAATGCTGGGAATGTTTAGGGAATTGCAGTTCTGTCACTGAACATCTATAGATGACATCTCTTTGTCATCAGTGTGTGTGTTCTCATTTGAAGCATATTCCTTTTCTGCATTGCATTTATTTGTAGTTTGAACATTGAGTAAGAAGCATGCAGGATCCAAGAGTATCAGTTGCAAGCTTGTGTATGCTGTCATTAAATGTATATGCTCATGCCACGCTACGTATTTTAGATTAAGACTATGTATTGAGGAAAACAAAGGGCATGTGAAGTCAGACTTGGGCTGCTGATAAAAACATTACTTAAGCCCTATTTAAAAGTTTTTAAACCATGTAGCCTATGAATGACCGTAAATCAAAGTTCAGGGTTCATTAAATTCTGTGAACCAGGCAGAGCTGGTAAATATTCTGTCTGCCCCTCTTTCCTCTGTATATTTTGCATGGAAAGGCAATTTGCATACTTTAGTTGATAAACTATGTCAAGAGCTATTAACATCCGCATATGCAAAAATACATAGGCCCCCCAAAAGTATTCAGATTATTGAGCCACATAGATAGCAATGTATAAAACAAAATGATATTTATTTTAAAGTCACTATGAAATTGACAATTCTTATTCTTATCCTGTCCCTCACATGAGATCAAAGCAATAGAAAACCACAACCATCCAAATTCAATCAATTCCCATGGACAAAATCAAGTCCCGTCCTACATTTGTTCTTGTTTTAGAAGTCGTTTCACTTAGATATATCACAACTTCAGGAAAGAAAAGACTATCACAACTTCCAATTTGTGCCAACTTTAAAGCATGGTAGATAGCACAAGGCACAAGCACACTTTTCAAGCATGCCATTTCACAAAAAGATATTTGCTTTCTGGTTTTAAATTATACTATACTAGTCAAAGTGAACAATTTCGGACACTTAATGATTATCAAACTTAATATCAAGTCTATAATACCGTGAGAAATCTATCCATTAGCATTCCCATTCTCGGCTGGTGCAGACAACATTGGAAGTATACAACCTGCTTGCTCCCATCTTGCTTGACTAGCAAGTAGCAACTAGCAAGTTACAAAGCACACTCCATTCCAAGTCCACTCCAAAGGGAGTTATTCAGTAAGCACTGTTTCCAAATTCCCAGAAATGTCTTCAGTTTTCTTCCGGGAATGTACACATTACAATATTTCTTTACAGATATATATTTACAATAATACCCTAGCAACCACATAGCAACCACCCTAGCAACCACCTGAGTACCCTAGAAAGAGCATATCTATCTATCTATCTATCTATCTATCTATCTATCTATCTATCTATCTATCTATCTATCTATCTATCTATCTATCTATCTATCTATCTATCTATCTATCTATCTATCTATCTATCTATCTATCTATCTATCTATCTATCTATCTATCTATCTATCTATCTATCTATCTATCTATCTATCTATCTATCTATCTATCTATCTATCTATCTATCTATCTATCTATCTATCTATCTATCTAAACTACTTACTAAAACTAAAACTATTTCAAACTTTAAACTTATCAAACTATTTCAAACTTTAAACTTCAAACTATCTCAAACTTTTTAAACTATTTCAAACTTTCTGGTCTAGCTTTTTCAAGCCAACTTAAAGTTTGTCTACAAACTTTTTTATCTAGGCATACACAATTTTTTTTTTAACAAGGCCTGGTTGAGTTGCGTTATTAGTGTGTTGTAACTCACATTATGCGAAGGGTGTGTGTTTACTGAATCACGCTCAAAGCTGTTGACCAATCACAACACACTGTTCCGGATGACCAATCAGAGCACATTGCACTTTTTTTTTTGGAAGGAGGGGCTTAATAGAGGAACTGAACACAGTGTTACTGACAGACTGGGAAGATAGGTGCCGCAATAGTGTAAAATTTATGTTTTTTGAACATTCAAGCATGAAAACCTATTCTAGTAGACCCCAAAAACAAAATGAAGGGCATAACAGGTCATCTTTTAGGTCCCTATAAACAAAAATAAATAAATAAATACTGTTGACTATTCAATGATCAATAGTGTAGTTCAGAGGGTGTAGTTACAGCATTAACCAGCAGGCGCTAACTAGGCCATGCTAATCAACCAAAACTTTTTTCTGACAAGGGGGCCTAATCTCATTGTTTCCTCAACTTCTCTCTTTAATCTTTGTCCTCTTCTCCTACAGATCTCAATCCAGTGGACCTGCTGTCTCGGGTGCTTCCCCATAATAGAGAGGCTCTGGCTGGGGTCCGTGTGGTGCAGGAGGGAGGTGCCCGTGGAGTCCAGTTCTTCAGTCCTAAGCAGACGCTCACCTTTCCATCATCTCAGCTCTTCATTAACTGCCCTCTCTTCCCTGCAGAATTCTCTATAGTGGCCACTCTAAAAGTGCCTCAAACCAGAGTGAAGGTAGGCTTATATTAACATAGTCATTTAATGCCAGAATTGCTTGTGTCCAGAGTTCAGGTCAGCTTAAATGCTAAAAGGGCTTAAAGGGTTGGTGATTTGTTCCAGAAACATGTTTTTGTTATGCTGATTGAAAGTATCTTCACATCCTGATAGCAATCGCTCATCACTAAGAATGAGTAGGAGTCAAGTCAAGTCAACTTTATTTATATAGCGCTTTTAACAATGTAGATTGTTTCAAAGCAGCTTTACAGTGTTAAACAGGAAAATAATGCAGCATAATTTTATTCAGCTGTATAGCCATTCTGGAAAAAACGTCATCAGTTCATTTCAATTATCATACAGTGACAGTGTGGGCTTTAGATCAATAATTCGATCAGTAATTTAGTTTAAATGGTTAATTTAGTTTATTAATTAGATTTATTTCGATGTTTAGTTGAAAAATTTAGTGTCCCCAACTGAGCACGCCAAGCCAGAGGCAACCATAAAATGTTCCAATAATTTTGTATTTGTAAGTGATAGAAACCTGTGACGTTATACTCAGAGCAGTGCATGACACGAATGTATGCATTTCAATGGCAACACTATCAGCGGTGAAATGAATCTGCAGCAGTCAGCTAGTACAGGTCAGAGCTCTTTAAGTTGTTTATGGTTGTTATTTTTGTAATGTTATGTGCTTTAAAACATGAAGTAGTTTAACGCCGTCTCTCATCTCGTGGCGCTTTTGTTTACTCCCTGTTGTAAGTGTTCATGTGTTTTGGAGGAGGCGTGGCTTTGGAGACTGGAAGCTATAGCTTGCTACTGAATGGAAGATGGGATCTAATGTTTTCAAAGCTATAGCTTGCTATTGCTAGCCTCTCCGAAACTTGTCTACCATACCTTTAATCATTATAGAAAGTCTCAAAAACTGCTAATTTCCTCTTTAGTTCAAGCTGGGTTAAACTCTGGTGTACAATATTAAGGGGGTTATTTCGCTAGGAATACTTTTTTTTTCTTTTTTTTTTTTTTTTTACATCAAAGAGCATTCCAGTGATAGCGTATTTTTATAGGCCAAAACAGAAGTTAGCATCACCCTGGTTCCCTCAACAAAAACGCAATAGGATTTTTTTCACTGGCTTTTGAATTATTGCAGAAAATAAATTCTGAGACTGTATGATTCTTACATGTTTTGTTCATCATGAGAATATATTTAGAAATTAACACAACTTTTGAAGACTTTTAAAGCCTAAATACAATAGCCAGAAGTAAAAAGCAAAACGTAGTCTATAAACGGTTACGGGCTACACCAGGGACGCATGACTTCAATGTCACCACCATTAAGCTCCCGACAACTCCCTTCAGTCTTTATTTTAAAAAACATTTACCATGAGTTAGAAATTATATATAGTGATTATAAACACAACAAGGCTGTAAAAGCGAGTAATGAGTTTTCCTGTTCACCTTGATAGTTTTTAATGTCCCTGACAATCTCTAATGTCCCATTGAGGTGCCATTTACCCGACACCGTTTTCAAATAAAAACTGAAAACTTTTTATGCGTTTTGGCCGTCCATTTACACGTCAATGGCTTATTGGGGACCTGAGCTTTTGAAAATGGATTTCAAAGTGCAAATTTTTGAAAATGATACTGTTATTGTCCCGGTGTAAACTACAAAAATGTGAATTTGTGAAAACGGTAATGTTTTAAACCTCGTTTCTAGTTTTTGGCCTACAAGGGTCAGAAAGAGAATAGGAAATGGTTATGATATTAAATTGACCCAAATTAATGACAACCTAAACCTGACCTGTCTTTACTGTATCTCTGGACTCACTCTGTCTTTCAGAATAATGAGTACTTGTTTGCTGTGGTGAAGGAGGATGTCAATCAACTCCTACTTGGCCTGCGTTTCTCTAAAGACAAAGTCCAACTCATCTATCGGGGCTCAATGGGGAGGGAGCGTCTCAGCTTTAAAAGAATCCGCCTGGCAGACAACCACTGGCACAGCATAGTGTTAGCTATCAGTGGCCACCATGCCACCCTCACCCTGGACTGCGGCATCCCACTGGAACTGTGAGTCTGTAACAGCAGTAGAAAGACCCTATTGAGTTTACCCCTTTTATGTTTTCACTACAAGATATAAGCATTTAGATGACCTCAGAGTTACATTTTGGTTAATTTGTATTATAAGATTAAAATACGATTTCTTGTCCAAAATGTGCACATATTATTGCAATGAATTCTTGAGCAATTAGCTGCATAGCTGTATTTTACATAACTGTATTTCATTTTGCTACATGGGTGGCATTTAGAACAGGAAAGCGCCTGACATTTGTTATTTCTAGGGGTGGGATCTTTCCAACCACAAAAATATAAGAGATTCAGAAACAAAATATAATGTTACAGTTTAAAATTGAGTCCTGTGAGTAATGTACTTCCACTGATGGGTTTCAGGGTCCATAAACAGCCATTTCCCTCTGATCTCAGCACCGACGGCTCCAGGTTCCACATTGGAAGTCGAAGGAAGTGGAAAGGGCTGTTCTCTGTGAGCTTTGAATTCTCATATTGCTAATTATTTTGCTTAAAATTAAAAAAATATATTTTAGCATACACACAAACATACCTGCTGCTCAGAGGATGATCTGTTGTTTTTTGTAAGGGTTTACTGCGGCAGCTCGTCCTATTACCTGGATCGGACGCGACGTCACGTGTTTGCCCCTCTTCCAGACCGTCACTGGTTGAGCTTTCAATTCCTACAATTCTGTCAAATTTGCCAGTGAAATCCCACATGAATGACGTCCTGCTCCCTCCATATGGTAAAACTAAACGTTTAAATTTAAATGATTTTAAGGTATGTTTCTTTCTTCTGTGAAACACAGATATCAGCATATATAGCATGTGAACATTTTGTCCTCAAAGTTAATGTGTTAGAAGCAGGAATTATGGGCAAGCGTAAGGATTTGAGCGAATTTGACAAGGGCCAAATTGTGATGGCTAGACGAGGGTCAGAGCATCTCCAAATCTGCAGCTCTTGTGGGGTGTTCCCGGTCTGCAGTGGTCAGTATCTATCAAAAGTGCTCCAAGGAAGGAACAGTGGTTAACCAGCGACAGGGTAATAAGCGGCCAAGTTTCGCATGGGGCTGCATAGCCGCGGACTAGTCAGGGTACCCATGCTGACCCCTGTCCACTCCCGAAAGCCCCAACAGTGGGCATGTGAGCATCAGAACTGCACCACGGAGCAATAGAAGAAGGTGGTCTGGTCTGATGAATCACGTTTTCTTTTACATCACGTGGATGGCCGAGTGCGTGTGCGTCGCTTACCTGGGGAACACATGGCACCAGGATGCACTATGGGAAGAAGGCAAGCCGGCGGAGGCAGTGTGATGCTTTGGGCAATCTTCTGCTGGGAAACCTTGGTCCCCTGCCATCCATGTGGATGTTACTTTGACACATGCCACCTAAGCATTGCTGCAGACCATGTACACCCTTTCATGGAAACGGTATTCCCTGGTGGCTGTGACCTCTTTCAGCAGGATAATGCAACCTGCTACAAAGCAAAAATGGTTCAGGAATGGTTTGAGGAGCACAACAATAAGTTTGAGGTGTTGATTTGGCCTCCAAATTCCCCAGATCTCAATCCAATCGAGCATCTGTGGGATGTGCTGAACAAATAAGTCTGATCCATGGAGGACCCACCTCGCAACTTACAGGAATTAAATGATCTACTGCTAACATCTTGGTTCCAGATACCACAGCACTCCTTCAGGGGTCTAGTGGAGTCCATGCCTCGACGGGTCAGGGCTGTTTTGGCAGCAAAAGTGACTAACACAATATTAGGAAGGTGGTCATAATGTTATGACTGATCAGTGTATATATATATAGAAAGAACATCATTAAGGGCATGATAAGAATTAAAACTGAGATGCTTAATGGAAAATAGGCTGGTTAAACATATCAATATAGCCAATGTTAACACAGAGTTACAATGAACCATTACAAAAAAATTATTTTATCATGACTGGAGCCATGTATAACATTTTGAGGAAAAGAACAGATCTGTGCTGCAAAAGACCACACTGATGACATATCGCCCATGGCTGGATTGAGTTATCATCCCAAACTAAACATCTGACACTTGTTTCGCTCTGAAAAGGAAAACAGAGGTTATACCGCTTGCAGTGAGAGCTGTCAGTGATTGAGTGTGTGCTGGTGATGAGGGGGTTTACGCTGGCACACATCTCGGGCATGACAAACAATGCTGTGTTTGTATAATTCGTATTGACAATTTAAATTAGCTAATGGCAACTTTGATCTAGATTACACACCTTGGTTCATACTTTTACAACCTCAATGTCTGAGATGACTAGACATATTGTTTCGCACTTTACGTCTGTGATGATGTAACAGAGATTGTGTTTATTGTTTCATATCCATATTCTTTTGAAGAAGTAGATCCATGACAAATAGTCATCCAATTTCATGAACACATCAAAAATAAATGTATATATTGTACAAATCCAGTAATCACAAACTTCATCAAATACAATTCAAAAAGAAATATTACTTTAAGCATTTTTGCTCAGTATGTGTACTTGAACTTTTGCATTCTCACTTCAATGTTCAGAAACGGAGGTCCGTGTTACCCTGGGGTCTAAACCAGCATGCACTGCGGCAGAGCAGGGACAACTCTGGTTTGATACCCTTAAAAGGGGCCTCTTCCTATGTGATGGTGTATACTGGCACTCTATGCTGCAAGGTAAGAAGAAAAAAGAATTTACTAAATATTTCATTTTAACTTTAAGATTATGACCTAACATGTGTCTTGACATTGTCATCCTGGAATATTCCCATGATGCGTCTTCCTACATGGTTGTTTAAGAAATTAAAAGCTACACCCCATCCTTTAGGGTTAAAAGAACTGCAAACATGTAACGTGGTATAAACATAAAAATAACTGTAATAATGATCCAATCATTAATTCTCAAGCATATGCCTATTTAAATCCAAATAGCGACTTTTTGGGGAGCTGGGCTGTGTATATAGAGCTGTGCAAAAGTCCTGCAGCCACTTTGCCATTTTAATTAAAAAAATCGTCACATTTACAATTACAGTGCAGTATTATATAAATCCCAGAACCTATAATTATTCATAACAATAAGCACAATCGATCAGATCTTTTATGAAAAAGTATTGTACTGGACATGTTGTATAGGGAATTTACAGTTAAATACCCAAGGACTAGAGAGAGTCAGAGGTTAAGTCAATTGAAGAAAATTTTAGTGAAGAATAGTTTGCAGTTTCATCAGCAGATGTCAGCTTCAATACTCAGAAAGAAGTTTGTAGGCCACTCACCGTACAAGTTTTAGAACACTAAAACTACGCCACTAAGCTACGCCATTACTTCAGGTTCTGGTTGGCTATAAAATACATGAACTTCCAAACATGGACTGATAGACGGAAGGATGATTTTGTAGTATTAAATCTAGTCTCCCCAGCTGCTCTGGGTTGACCTCCAGCCATGCATGGCTCACTCTCGTGAAGGATAGTTATGGCGGAATCGCTGTTTGGGTATTGAGTGTTCTCTTGATAAACGGTCATAATCCCCGGACATTAACTAGAGTGTGATGCCCTAGTGCTTATATGTGTGTGTGTCTTTACAAGTTCTGTGCAGGTTTGTTGGAGCTATCTGATCGGGGCCTGACCCCCCTCCCGACATGCAGGCGCCCTTTACGGCGTCCGAGGCCAATCTTACCCTTGTGGGAGGGATGTTGCGACGAGCATCCTGACTAAACTACGCCATTCCGGCATATCTATACATGTGTGACAAATGTTTAGACTTTTAGGTCTCCGTAGCCAATTAAGGCTTAGGCCATCTGTTATTGCTGATGTAATCAATGTCCTTGTAACCAGTATAACTGGTGGGCAAAATTCTCTGTGAGTTAGAGTCTGGCCTGCGATTCCACGAGAGACTCTGACGCTGGCTTCTGCTGATGAAACTGCAAACTATTCTTCAGTAAATTTCTTTAATTAATCTAACTCTTGACTCCTGGTCTTCATTCAACATATCTGGTCTCTGGGTCTGAAACTGTGTCCCCAACAGAGTTAGTCGAGCTCTTGCTCTAAACAGGAAACTTTCCCCAAATATACTGATAGCATGTTCTTTCTCTCAGTAAGACGTACAGACCATTATTTATTCTCTAGTGATGGAAGATGAACAGTACAGTAAGTGCTTCAACTAAGAATTGGTCATGTAAGCGACCCATGTGAGTTAAAGTTAAACTTTTGTTTGTAATGCCAGCTGAAGTTCTTCATTAATAATTTTTTACACTGTCCAATCTACAGAGAAAGACAGACTAGACTATGTAGATGATTACCAGGACCTCTACACCACCTCAGAGACTTTGGACATCGAGCTTTTCCAGATCCCCTCTGTTGGGCTGTTTGCTGCTATGGCTCATCGGGCCAACAAACCAGGCTCTGCCATCTACCGCTGGATCCATGGCCACTTCCAGCTCTACCAGAACATCAGCACCTTTAAGGCCCAGGCATGGAAGCAATTCACTATAGGGAGGAAGGTGAGAAAAGATAATAATCTTTTTGTTGGGGAATGTTTCTTTCAAAAGTAATGCATCACGATAATTGTGTTTGTTGCTTTTTATGGAAAGTAATGCGTAACATTTACTTTTGCATTACTTTTTCTCACCTGGGCTGGGCTTCCTTGTTTGCAAAAAAAAGTTATATTTGTAAATGTAAAGGCCCTTTCACACAAAAAGTTAAATGAATAAGCCTCAGGCTGAAGGAAATGCAAACTCATGCCTGTACAGTAGAGGGCGCAGCTCAAACAAACCTTTCAGCTGGGCTGCCATTCTGGATTTGTCTGGCAATCACCGGACCAAGCTCAATCTTTTAAGATTGAACATTGGTCTGGGGAGTCTGCTATGTATTTTCTACTGCACAAGAGGCGTGATAAACGAGCATTATTCAAATGACTCTGAACGCTATTGGATAGTCCTTCAACCAATCAGAAGAGGCGTGATCAATGGGTATCGATCCATGGCTTCTCTATCCGTCATTGTGTTAAACCTGCTAATAGCGCGCCAGGTGGATAAGCCAGTCTGTGATTGGTTCCCGCAAATATGTAACAGAAGCAGGATAAATTAATGTACAGGTGTCCAGCCTGAGCTGCAGGGCAAAATCAAATCGCCGACAGATCAGCCTGGGTTTATCCAGTCTAATTCTGGATCGGAGAAGAATAGGATGCAAGAGAAGAAAGTTAAACACTCTTCAGTCATTTTTGCTTATTAGTATGGTTGATTTGGATCATCGAAGGTCAGCAGCAAAGACATTGGTTAATAAAGTGAGATTAAATACATAAAATATATTTGCATTATTTAACATATTTAATTATTGCAGGTAACAAGTTTAATACTTATTTGAAAAAATTACTCAGATATTTAGTTGTAAATGTAAAAGTAATGCTTTACTTTACTAGTTACTTGAAAAAAGTAATCTGATTATGTAACTCGCGTTACTTGTAATGCGTTACCCCATCACACTGATAATAATGTTGTCAAAGTCTAAAACTTTCACATGCCACAACTGTCAAGTAAAAGCCTTCCCTATTGTGACGCCAAAGTGAAACGGTTTCTGGAATGAGAGAAAATGTAGAGCGGGACGTGATTTCATCCTTCGGGAGTTGATCGGATTGTTGGAAATTGGGCATTGCTAACTAAATGGAGGCAGCTCTGAATGTCAGTTGTGGAGAACATTTAGTCAAACCTTCCGCCGAGACATACGTCATGACTAGAACAGAACAGACGTTGTTTGGAGAGGGAGGGGGAAGTTAACGTTTTTGAATAAAGATTACAAGATTTTATAAAAATAAAAATAAAACAATACTGATGTGCACGGATAAATCATTTATATAAAATATTAATATTTGAAAATCCTTGGTCATCCAAATAAAAATACAGTAGGTTTAACCAACATGCAGTAAAACTAGCTAATACAAAACAGGATATTATATCACTGTGTCAAAGATAGCAGTAGACATAGACACTTTGATTTTATTATTTAATCTAATTCATTTGAATATTAAACTTACACATCTTAAAGTCACGATGAAATCCAAATTGACAGTTCATATTTATATTACAATTTGTTTCTCAGAAATTGCTTTCTGCCCCTAACAGGCAAAGGTTGTAGAGTGCTGCAGTAGAAAGCAGTGATTGACACTTCATTAGGAAAGAATTACTGGCAGAAAAAGCCTGAGGTGAAATGTTAAGGGGGGCAGGTATGAGACTTCATTCAGAGATACAGTAGACAGGGTCTACAAGCGTGATCTGAACATTTCCCACTCAAACATGCACAGATCCACAGAGACAGACTTTACACTGCACTTCAGGAGACAGATGTGTTTTGATGTGGTGTTTCTACACTCAGTACAAACATACGCAATAACTTGAAATCACTAGTGTAGTCAATCACAGAAATTAATTCTGTCTGATGATCTTTCCCTTCCCTGAATGAATCATTTATGCACATCTGTCTGTCTACAGTGTAATTGTTTAGTCTTAATTATATCACCGATTGAATTATAAAGAATAGGAAGTAATAAAAGCTCTTTGTTGAAACCTGCAGCTCCTTACAACTATTATTATCATTACTGTAAATCATGGAGCCTGTATTTGTATCAGTTATAACATCGCTAAACTCTTTGCCTGAGTGAAATTATGACTCATACTAAGCTATATATGGTACAGTATATATCTATCAACTGATCTTCACGCTGCGCTAAATTTAGAGACCTGGATTCATGATAGCCAAATGACAGACTGACTGATAAGTGTAACTTTATCTCTGTTTGTCTGTCTCAAGCTCATTTATCACTTTGTGTGTTGTCTGTGTGCCAGATGTTCTTGGCGGTGTCGAACTCCGTGGGCCGAGAGGATGGACAGCGAGAGCTGTCTGTGATATATAGGTGGAGTAATAAGAGGCTGAAGTTTGTGCGATATCAGACCCTGGAGACGCACAGCGCTCGTGACTGGGAAGCCTTCCATATTAACAATGAAGCTTTTTTGGCTGTGGCCAATCACAGAACAGGTTGGTCCTATAATGGTGTGGTGGGGCATCAATAGACTTGTACATACACTCAAAAAAAAAAAAGGTTCTATATTGCACCAAAAATGGTTCTTGGCTCGTAATCATAGGGGAACCTTTTTTAGTGCTATATAGCACCAATTTTGGTGCTTCAGTGGTTCTTCAGCGGTTCTTCAGAGGTTCTTCAGTGGTTCTTCAGAGGTTCTTCACCGGTTCTTTGACTAAGGTGCTATATAGCACCTCTGAAGAACCGCTGAAGAACCACTGAAGCACCAAAATTGGTGCTGTATAGCACTAAAAAAGGTTCCCCTATGATTACGAGCCTTTTTTTTTAGAGTGTACAGTACATCAAGTTTGGAATCATTATGATTATATTTTTGAATGAAGTCTCTTATGCTCTCCAAGGCTGCATTTATTTGATCAAAAATACTGTAAAAACAGTAATATTATGAAACGTTTGTACAATTTAACATAACTTTAATAAATGTAATTTATTCCTGTGATGGCAAAGCTGAATTTTCAGCATCATTATTCCGGTCTTCAGTCACATGATTCTTTAGAAACCATTCTAATATTTGGTGCTCAATTATTAATAATGGTTCTTGGTTATTATCAATGTTGAAAATAGTTGTGCTGCCTAATATTTTGTGGAAACCTTGATCATTTTTTTTTTCAGGATTCTTTGATGAATAGAAAGTCCAAAAGAACAGCATTTATTTGAAATATAAATATTTTGTATTATTATGAATGTCTTTTCAACCAATAATTGCATCCTTGCTGAATAAATGTATTCATTCATTACTTTCTTTTTTTATAATCATACTTACACCAATTTTTTTAATGATAGTGTATCACGGTTTCCACAAAAGTAAGAAGCAGCACAACTGTTTTCAACATTGATGACAATAAGAAATGTTTCTTGAGCTGCAAATCAGCATATTAGAATGATTTCTGAAGGATCATGTGACACTACAGACTGCTAAAAGTAATGAAAATTCAGCTTTACAATCAGAGGACCAAATTACATTTTAAAATATATCCAAATAGAAAACAATTATTTTAAATGTTTCTAATATTTCACAATATTACTGTATACTGTATTGTTTTAATCAAATAAATGCAGCCTTGGTGAGAATAAGAAACTACTGAATCTACATTTTTGACCAGTAATCTAGAATACTGCTAAATGCACCCCAAGCCAGAATAGTTAACCCAAAAATTTTAATTCATGCCCACCTTCATGCCATCCTAAGCCTGTATGACTTTATTTCATCTGTGGAACACAAAGATATTTTCAGAAATGTTTTTTATACAATTAAATAATATTTTGACTAGGGACTATCAAGCTCCAAATGAGCCATTGAACATTGTCCATATATTTCAATAGCGTCCAATAAATGCAAGGATGCGACTGAAATGAGTTTGGAATGGCATGAGGATGAGTGTGAACTTAGAGTCTTAGGTTAGCTATTTCTTTGAGCACATTTTGAGCAACTGATGGAGTTCAGTAGATGGTATCAGCATTTCATTGTGTTACTGGTCTTAAAATAGGTGGCAATTGTGAGAATAGTTTAAACCCTTATATTATGTTCCTGTCATCCCTATTAGAGAACGGGAATCACAACATTAACAGTGTTGTTTATAAGTGGAACCCAGGCACCAAGACGTTTGAGGTGAACCAGACCATCTCGACATCAGGAGCTTATGACTGGGAGTTTTTCACCGTAGGGCCCTACCACTTCCTAGCAGTGGCCAATGCATTTGATGGCATCTCCACCCAAACAGATTCATCAATCTATATCTGGCTTGGTGGAGCCTTTCAGCTTTTTCAGACTATAAGGGTGAGTTTAGGAAGCATATAACATCATTTCAAAATGCCTGTGATGGACGCAAGGCCCTGAAACTTGCTTAAAATCAATTGGATCATTCTGAAACTTGATTGTGATTTTAACGGTAAAAGACTGTAAAAATGCTACGGTTAAAAACAGTTAACAGGTTAACATAAAGTTTCCGTACTATATGCGGTAAATAACTGTAATAGATCTAACCTTACATTTTTACAGTTTTTGGAAGTGAAAAAGAAGTGTTATGTTGTTAAATTAGTGTTTATTGCATTTTTAAAATTTCAAGTGTTACCATGATGGTGTTTAGTGTTCCCTTACGAGAGTACTCTCGTATTGCGTTTTGCTAAAACGCTATGGGGGAATTCCTTTCCTCGAGATATTGAAGCAAATTTTTATCCAAAAATACCTTTTATACGCAGTGCAGCTGCACAACTCTCAGCAGGAAGCAGCTGCGTGCTGATTGGCTGTGCCGTTGCAACTGCAGCAACCTATAGCGAGACCTTGGGGCGGGACGGACCAATCAGGTCCTTCCAAACTCCCGCCACAAGGGGCAACATAATTTGCATAGCCTAGGGTATATAAGACCCACTCTCGCAAGGTTAGTCAGATTAATTCTTCTTCAGCGACTTGCAATCGTTGAGCTCCGGATCGAAGCCTGCCGTCGACACGCACCCAGCGGAACACGCAGCCTGAGGACGTCGGATTCTCCGCCTTCAGCCTGCCTTCCAGCTGCGCCATCCGGCACCATATCCTTTATACCTTCTGTTTTTCTAAAACATTCAAAAAGAGCCGAGACGTTGATACAAATGTCTCGTTCCTGCGCCTCGTGCAGAGGTTTCATCGCGGACATCATCTGCGTGTCATGTCTCGGACGAGACCACACGCAGGCTGCACTCAACCAGGGCGGCTGCCCTGAGTGCGACGAGCTGGCGCTGCAGACCCTTCGGGCTCGGCTCGCCAGCTTCGACTCGGATCCCGTCCCGTGCTCCCAGCCTCTAGAGCCACGGAAGAAAAAACGTCGCGACCAGAGGCCACCGGAGCGCTCTGACGAGCACACGCCGGGCATGTCCCCGCGTGCCTCGCCATCGCCCGTGTTGTTCGCCGACGAGCAGCACAGCTCCCCTCGCATGGCGGCTGCTGCTGTTTCGTTCGGCGGACCGGAGGAGGAAGAGGATGACAGCCTTTCCCTTGCTGCATCCGGGAGCGGGTGGTCGGACGCCGCCTCGGAGCACGCCACTTCGACGCGGACGGCTAGCGGCGTCATAACCTCAGTCGACGCTGAGCTTATGCGCTTGCTCACCAAGGCCGTGGACGACCTCGGCATTGACTGGTCTCAGCCCGAGGAGCCCACGAGAAGCCGTCTGGATGAGTGGTATTTCGAGAACCGCCGTCAACCTACCGCTCAAAGACCCGCTCCCTTCTTCCCAGAAGTCCACGAGGAGCTAACAAAATCGTGGAAGGCGCCATTTTCATCACGCGCCAGATCCTCTTTTTCTCCAGCGCTCTCGGTAGTCGATGGCGCTCAGAAAAAAGGATATCAAGCCCTTCCTCCCCTCGAGGAGGCTGTCGCTGCACACCTTTGCCCGCCCTCCGCCAGAGGATGGCAGTCAAAGACCGTGCACCCTTCCAAGGCCTGCCGCACTACGTCCAGCCTCGCCGGTCGAGCATTCGCCTCCGCCGGCCAGGCAGCGTCAGCGCTACACTCCATGGCGGTTCTTCAAGTCTTCCAGGCCAAACTCCTCCGTTCCCTGGACGAGTCTGTTCCTGATAACGAGGCTCTGAAGGATCTGCGCGGCGCCACTGACTTGGCCCTGCGCGCCACCAAGGCCAATGCTCAGGCGATCGGCAGATGCATGGCCAGCCTGACGGTGTTGGAGCGCCATTTATGGCTTAACTTAACGGAGATGAAGGACGCGGACAAGACCGCTTTCCTGGACGCGCCCATTTCGCCTTCAGGATTGTTTGGTTCCGCCGTGGTTGGGTTCACAGAGCGCTTCACTGAGGCACAGAAAACTTCGCAGGCAATGCGACATTTCCTGCCCAAGCGTTCCAGCTCCTCCGCTAGCCGTCAAGCTAAGGCTGGACCAGCCCAGCCCGCCAAGGCGCCGCCTTCAGCTCGCCAGCCTCACGCGGCTTCCAAGCCCGGTCAGCGTTCCCGCTCTACGAGCCGCAGCAGACCGCCGGAGCGTCGAGGTCCACGACCCAGCAATGTGTCGAAACCTGAGCCTCCGAAGCCGTCCTAGCCAGAGGTATGAAGAGAAGGCGGATAGTGCCCGCTTCGGCCGGTGCACCGCCTCGCTCTCTTCCAAAACGTTCCCCAGCTCCCTTCAAGGCGGCTGGGAACGCCACATTCACAGCCAACGAGCCCGCAAGCAAGCGTGCTCGCCTGTACACAAACGCCGTTTTCACGGCGACCCATATGAGTCACAAAAAGAGCTTTTTCTCTGTAGGCAGTGTGCCAGCATTAAAGCATGTACCCCTACACTCAAGCACTCCCCCATGTTCCCCAGCCCCCTGCACTCAGGTGGCTGGAAACATTATTCTCACAGTCAACGAGCCCGCACTCAAGCGCGCTCGCCTGTACACAAGCACCAATCCTCTATGTCCCCCGGCCCCCTGCACTCAGGCGGCGGGAAACAATTCCCTCATAAGCGCCAGCTTAGCGCAAGGTTATCGGGCCACCGAGTCCCTGTTACTCAGCGACTCGCCCCACAGATTAATTCAGCCCCTGGCTTCGAAGGCCGAGGCCTGGCGGGCCATTCCCGGCATTTCGAAATGGGTGTTGAACATAATAGAACGAGGTTACTCGCTACAGTTTGCTCGCAGACCACCGCGCTTTCGCGCCGTGGAAGAGACAACGGTGAGAAGCGACAAAAGTCACGTGCTTCGAACCGAGATATCAAAACTGTTAATAAAGGGAGCGGTAGAAGCCGTACACCCCTCACAGAGCGAGTCAGGCTTTTACAGCCGTTACTTCCTTGTACCAAAAAAGGACGGTGGTCTAAGACCCATCCTAGATCTCAGACATCTGAACAAAGCCCTTATGAAGCGCCCGTTCAGAATGTTGAGAATGAAACAAATCCTCGCGCACATTCGCCCGGGAGATTGGTTTTTCACTGTGGATCTAGAGGATGCCTATTTTCACATACAAATAGCCCCCCATCACAGGCCATTCTTGAGATTCGCCTTCGAGGGGAAAGCATACCAATACAAGGTGCTACCTTTTGGTCTATCTCTAGCCCCTCGCACGTTTACAAAGTGCATGGAAGCGGCGCTAACCCCGCTGAGGCTTCGGGGAATGAGAATTCTCAACTATCTCGACGACTGGCTCATAATAGCTCAGTCAGAGATACAGTTATTAAACCACAGATCTTGGCTTCTCAACCATTTACAATGCTTGGGACTCAGAATCAATGTGGCAAAGAGTTTATTGTCTCCCACACAGAAAGTTTCGTTTCTGGGAACAGTATTGGACTCAATGCAGATGAGCGGGCGGCTGACGTCACAGCGCGCGCTCTCTGTTCGGAACCGAGCGGTTTCCCTCAGGTCCGGTGCACACATTCCTCTCAAACACTTTCAGAGGATGTTGGGTTTCATGGCCTCGGCGGCGCCAGTTCTCAGACTGGGTCTGTTGCGCATGCGCCCCCTACAGCACTGGCTGAATCGCCGCGTTCCAGCTCACGCATGGCTTTCGGGCCGATTGCAAATCAAGGTAGACCACAGCTGTGTGTTAGCTCTGGCTCCTTGGAAAAATCCCGTCTGGTACAAGACGGGCGTGAGTTTGGGCACTGTTACGAAGTGGAAAGTTATCTCGACAGATGCATCCAACCTAGGTTGGGGAGCCCTTCACGAGGGCAGGCCGATCTCCGGTCTCTGGTCAGACTCGGAGAAGAGCCTTCATATAAACTGTCTAGAGATGAAAGCGGTCACGATATCGCTAAGAGCTTTCCTTCCGTACATAAAATACCACCATGTCCTGATCCGAACGGACAGCAGGTCGGTGGTAGCCTATATAAATCGCCAAGGCGGTCTGAGATCTATCGATCTGCACTCAATGGCGGAAGAAGCCCTAATATGGGCAGAGCACAATCTGAGCTCGCTGAGAGCGACTCACGTGCCAGGCATTCTGAATTTGGGTCCGGACATGCTGTCCAGGGGCAAAGTGTCCCCGGCAGAGTGGTCTCTTCACCCAAATATAATTCAGATAATTTGGGGCAAGTTTGGAGAGGCAAAAGTGGATCTTTTCGCCTCAAAAGACAATGCTCAATGCCGAATATATTTCTCCAAGCACGAGGATGCGTTGGCCCACGAATGGCCCAACCTTCCTCTTTATGCGTTTCCCCCAATCTCAATGTTACCTCAGGTCATAGAGAGGATCAGGGAGAGCAAATGCGCTGTGCTTTTAATAGCCCCGCTTTGGAGAAATCAACCTTGGTTCTCACTGCTGAGTCAGATGTCAGATGCAGCTCCGTGGCCGATCCCGCTGAGGAGAGATCTTCTCATGCAGGCGGAACGGCAGATCTGGCATCCCCGTCCCGATCTATGGGCGCTTCATGTTTGGTCCATCAACGGGTACATGAGAACCTTTCTGAAAGCATAATGAACACTATTACTGAAGCTAGAGCCCCCACTACTAGGCGGCTCTATTCAGGCAAATGGTCAGTCTTTTCAGACTGGTGTAAAGCGCGAAGTCTGACCCCACATGATTGTGCAGTGTCAGAGGTGCTTACATTTTTACAAGAGCTTCTGGACGCGGGTCGTTTCCCCCTCCACGCTCAAAGTTTATGTGGCTGCTATAGCAGCGTATCACATTAAAGTGAACGGACTGTCACTAGGAAAGAGCGATCTCATTGTTCGCTTCCTTAAAGGGGCTAGAAGGCTTCACCCACCTCGTCCCCCTTCAGTCCCTATATGGGACCTGTCCACGGTCCTGGATGCCATGAAGAGCTCTGCATTTGAGCCTCTGCATTCTGTGAGCTTAAAGCTCCTGTCACTAAAGACCGCTTTTCTGCTAGCGATTGCATCAGTTAAGCGAGTGGGTGATCTGCACGCGCTCTCTGTGAGCGCCTCGTGTC
Organism: Gobio gobio; assembly: GCF_949357685.1. Classification (NCBI taxonomy): domain Eukaryota; kingdom Metazoa; phylum Chordata; class Actinopteri; order Cypriniformes; family Gobionidae; genus Gobio; species Gobio gobio. Next base: position 40,660,117 of record NC_137110.1, on the reverse strand, counting down.
TGGAATTTGGGCCAAACGACTCCAAAGTCGTCCTCAAACCAAGACATGGATATGTACCTAAAGTGCTTTCAACTCCGTTCAGAGCACAGGTTATTTCACTTTCGGCACTTTCATCACAGTCAGATGAAATAGATGCTAATTTGCTCTGTCCTGTCAGAGCGCTGAGAATATACATAGAGCGTTCCGCTGTTTACAGGCAAACTGAACAGCTCTTTGTATGCTTTGGCGGACGCACCCGAGGGTGCGCGGTTACAAAGCAGACCCTGTCACGGTGGATAGTGGATGCTATCTCACTGGCCTATGAGTCTAAAGATCTCGGCTGCCCTTTGGGCATTAAAGCCCATTCTACTAGAGGCATGGCCTCTTCGTGGGCTTGGTCTACTGGCATTTCTCTGAATGATATCTGTGCGGCGGCAGGCTGGGCCTCCCCGTCCACTTTTATCAGATTCTATAATTTAGATGTTCCGGCTTTACAAGCTGGGCTTCTTGCTGTATGAACAGATTAACCCCTTGAGGCTCGATAAGTCCGGCCTGGGTTTAATATTGTATAAGTCATAAGCATATTCCTTACGGCCCGAAGTGTCTGGCCACTCTTTATTCCTGACCCGATTATGTCCGGTCTATACTTATTGCACGAATATCGTGTTCATTCTCATGAGGGCCCGACTCAGGTCTGGCCCATTCTGAATTATTGATATCATACTACAGGCCCACCTAGGTTGGCCTGGGTTTGGTGTCGTCGGCTTTAGAGCCGTTAAGCAAGCACGGCGTTTTGCATTGGTCCCCCATAGCGTTTTAGCAAAACGCAATACGAGAGTACTCTCGTAAGGGAACGTTTCGGTTACTAACGTAACCTCGGTTCCCTAAGATGAGGGAACGAGTATTGCGTTTTGCTTGCCGTGCTTGCTCACTTGCTCAGGAGTCGCTTCAGTCGATTAACCTGACTAACCTTGCGAGAGTGGGTCTTATATACCCTAGGCTATGCAAATTATGTTGCCCCTTGTGGCGGGAGTTTGGAAGGACCTGATTGGTCCGTCCCGCCCCAAGGTCTCGCTATAGGTTGCTGCAGTTGCAACGGCACAGCCAATCAGCACGCAGCTGCTTCCTGCTGAGAGTTGTGCAGCTGCACTGCGTATAAAAGGTATTTTTGGATAAAAATTTGCTTCAATATCTCGAGGAAAGGAATTCCCCCATAGCGTTTTAGCAAAACGCAATACTCGTTCCCTCATCTTAGGGAACCGAGGTTACGTTAGTAACCGAAACGTTTGTGTGAATGACACTGTGCTCCTTCTATATATTAGTATTGTCCTCCTAAAAGCTGCTTGTGATGAGCTTTGATTCATCACGTGACTCTCATCACCACAGTGATTGGTGGTTGTCAGTATATATCAAAGGTACATAACAGATATTAGTATTTCAGTAGGTTGGTAATTTAACATTATTTCAGTTAATGAAATACGGTTATTTACTGTAAATTTAACTTAAATCTGTAAAACCTAAAATGTTGCGACCGTATTTTTTATGGTAAAATTCTGGCAACCACAGCTGCTGTTTTTTTACTGTAAATTTTACAGGGATTTTTTTTTTTTTTTTTTTTACAGTGTAGACGTTTAGGTTCTAGGTTTACTTTGAATGGAAACACTGATGTGAATAAGGGGCATTTCTATACTGAGTTACACATTAAGAAATATATTACGGGTAAATGAAGTGGAAAATCATGACACAGATGAAAAAAGATGAATGAAGGACTCATGTAGGTGTTTCCCAGTTGCAGCATGTTATTTTACATTTACCCGACACCTGTTCTCACTGAATCACCTTGGGGCATCTGTAGTATCGCTTGGCTTGTATAAGTATAGGGTGAACTAAAGCTTTAACCGCCGTAAAAGACCCTGAACTGGTACCAAAAAGATTTATTGCTTGTTGTCACAAACTTTTCATTCATTATTGCAATTTATTTTACTAAACAATTTATTTTACTTTATTTAAAGGAAAAATACATAAAAAAAAGTCTGTTCATGGGAATTGGGATTGGTAAGGTGATTGCTGATAAATATCACTTAAAAGAACAGGTGACTCAACAATTTTGTTATTTACTCAGTCTCGGCCATTATTATATAATGGTCCCATATTATTTTCTTTCTTCCATGAAACTCAACAGGAGATCAACATGAGAGCTTAAGCACAATGTTGGAGCTACTCTTTTTCCATACGGACGTAAATGGCGAAGCTCCAAAATATAAAATCTACCAAGCTTTAAAATAAATAAAAGTAGTCCAATTGGAGCTTGATAATATAATTCACCATCTACTTTCTTTCTATTAAAAATAGCAGCTCTGAAAATCCCAAAAATTTGCAATAGGAAGCCAGATGAAAAAAAGGAATGGCTGCTTTCATACAAAACTATAAAAGTGTTAAACATATTAAATCACTGTTGAATTTGCTCTAAATCACTGATCCAATGTACATGTCAACAGACTTAACGAGGCAGATTCACCGCTTGTGATGTTGTCAGCCGTTTCAGATGGGAATTTCCCTGTGTGCAGATGTGTTTTTACAGGGGAATAAAGAACATGAAGAGTTTTTTGTTAATATCAAGCGTTTAGATGATGTTACACTATAATTAAATTCTTGAGATCTTACATCTAATAAAATCTAAGTCATATATGTGATATGGATCTGGTGAAGTTATTGATGCAGTCAGTGTCAATTCAGCAGGACCGTGTTTCCCAAAAATGGGACAAATGCTACAATGGTTTTAACCTATAAAGAATATAGTTAAGTACTTGCACCAGTTTATGGAAATACAACTGCATATTAATTTTGAGGTTTCAGAAATAGTGTATTACTTGAAAATAGTGTTTTATTTGATTAAATTCATAAAGAAATATCTTACTATTTAGACTGGGTAAACCCAGCCTGATCTGCCGGCGATTTCATTTCGCCCTGCAACTCAGTCTGGAAACCTGTACATTCATTTCTACTGCTTCTGTTACACTTTTGCGGGAACCAATCACAGACTGGCTTATCCACCTGGCGCGCTATTGGCGGGTTTAGCACGATGACGGCTAGAGAAGCGATGGGTCATTGCCCGTTGATCATGCCTCTTGTGGTCTGATTGGTTGAAGGACTATCCAATTGCATACAGAGTCATTTGAATTATGCTCATTTTTCATGCCTCTTGTGGTCTGATTGGTTGAAGGACTATCCAATTGCATACAGAGTCATTTGAATTATGCTTGTTTATCACACCTCTTGTGCAGTAGAAAATACATAGCAGACTCCCCAGACCAATGTTCAATCTTAAATTGAGCTTGGTCTGGTGATAGCCAGACAACTTACTATTGCAATAATATATACTACTGTACTGTAAAATAAAAAAAGACTTTTATAATCATATTAATAATAATATACATACAAGTAGGATTGTTGTTTTTGTTGTTGTTGTTATTATTATTATTAATAACAACAATTATTATTATCATTTTATTTTATTTTACAGAACAACAGTACAATTACAATACCAACATTTATGGTTGTCTTGATTTCTTTTGCTTTTAAACGTCAAACCATTGAGTTTTTATTTTGGCGGAAAACCACATGGAGAACTTAAAGGGATAGTTCACCTAATCATTTTAATTCAGTCGTTTATTACCAAACCTGTAAGACCCATTTACCATGGCAAGCGTAAACTCAAGCATGTTCACTTGACATGCGAGAACCCATAAATTAAATTCATCACATGTGATCGAGTCTCATCATTTTTAGATAAAAGACAAAATAGTTTGAAATTTTAATTTGAAATTTTTTAGTCCATCAAATTTGGACTAAACCACTCAATTATTATGATCAAAGTGGTAGTTGCATAGGCCGTCAATGGAGAATACAGAAAGTTCTCGGATTTCATCAAAAATAAAAATCTATGAGTTTGGAATGACATGAGGGTGAGTAATTAATGACAGAATTTAAATTTTTGGGTGAACTATTTCCTTTAAAGGGTTAGTTCACCCAAAAATGAAAATTCTGTCATTAATTACTCACCCTTATGTCGTTCGAGACCCGTAAGACCTCCGTTCATATTCGGAACACAAATGAAGATATTTTTGTTGAAAGCTGATGGCTGAGAAAGGCTTCAGTTAGGCCTCCATTGGCATTCAGTACACTTATACTCCCAAGACCGATAAAAGGCACTTAAAATGTCATTACAAAGTCCATCTCACCACAGTGACTCTACAATAATCTTACGATGCGACGACAATAGTTTTTGTGCGCAAAAAAAAATCAAAATAACACCTTTATCCAGCTTGTTATTGCCTTCCGCGTGTGCCTCCACGACGCATGCGCGAGAATATGACGTAGCGCCGGGGCTCGGGATTCCATGAAATGCGCACTTTAACCCCATTTTGAGCACTACGCCGAGACCTAAAGCACGATCGATGTAGAATCCAACAGCTGAGATACGCGCGTCTTCCTCTGATTGTAAACAAATCACTTCTGGGTCATCTGTCCGAACGCCGGATCTGCATCATATTCTCGCGCATGCGTCGTGGAGGCACACGGAAGGCAGTAACAAGTTGGAAAAAGGTGTTATTTTGATTTTTTTTGCGCACAAAAACTATTGTCGTCGCATCGTAAGATTATTGTAGAGTCACTGTGGTGAGATGGACTTTGTAACGATGTTTTGAGTGCCTTTTATCCGTCTTGGGAGTATAAGTGTACTGAATGCCAATGGAGGCCTTTCTCAGCCATCAGCTTTCAACAAAAATATCTTCATTTGTGTTCCGAATATGAACAGAGGTCTTACGGGTCTCGAACGACGTGAGGGTGAGTAATTAATGACAGAATTTTCATTTTTGGGTGAACTAACCCTTTAAGGCTTCTCTTTGTTGACAACAGTTTAATAAACAATTCACATTACGAATTTGGGAAGATGGTAGCCACAGGTTGCATCAGATTAGCATTTACTGTGAATCGACACTGAAAATGAACACAGTCCCGTGCTTTGACTTTACTCTGAAACTGCGCGACAGACTATATATTTATATAATTACATCACAAGCATTGAGATTTGACGATCACACTAAGCCATATCACAAGTTTTTGAAAACGATACTTTTATTGTCTCCATGTAAACTACAAAAGCATGAATTTGTGAAAACGGTGACGTCATGCCATAGGCGGGTACTTTTTCTTTACAAAGTGACATCGCCATCTACTGGCCTGGCATGCATAATACAGCGTTTTAATGGATTTCGCAGATCCACGTGAACGGGGATCATTTTGACAAAGTTGTCGTCTGCATGCGAAAAACACAAAAGAAAGCTTTTCCATTTTTAGTACATCATTGTTGTGTAAACATACCTCTAGTGGGACCTTATTGTAAAGTGTTACCCTTATTATTATTACTACCAAACCAAATCTTTGTTTCTTAATGAATATCTTTAATTTCTCTAGACATTTGGGGCTACAGACTGGGAAATGTTTCAGATCGGGAACAGAGTCTTCCTTGCTGTTGCCAATGGACATATGCTGTGTGAGAGAGGACCAAGCCTTTACACCATCAACTCAACTATATATGAACTTGATATGACAACCAAGATGTTCCTCAAGTTCCAAGACATTGTAACATACAGGTAAAGCCTAAACTACAAAAGATTTTTGGGGATTTGAGAGTCAATAATAATACTCATCTTTTGACTGTATTTCCCTTTTGTATGGCAGTGCAGTGGACTGGGAATTCTTTTCGCTTGGAGATGAGCACTTTTTAGTTGTAGCCAACTCTTATGATGGATCGTCTTACTCTTTGAACAGTGTTATATACAGGTAATGATTTTAAACGTCTACATTATACACGTGTCATAACTTCAATTTAGGCATGCTGCAGAACTTCAGACATTGGCATTGCGGGTGGTTGTGCAACTGTTTTGAGATACTAGTATACTGTGTTAAATATCTTACCTTTTTCTATTACTTCCTTCCGTACTTAAAGGGGTACTTCAGCGCTGGGAAGATGAATGTGTATTTAAACTGGGTTATTTATGTAGTAGAAATGTGAAATTATTTTTGAATTTGGTGCCTTCTAGACTGAGAAAAGACCGAAAATGTATTTTTGTCTGAAAGGATGAAAGACAACAACTCCCAGAATGCACTTGCTTCGCTGCCCTACGAGGCCACTCCCAAAGCCACGGCTACTGGTTATCACTTGCCCACCATGACACCGTCCCCACCGTCGATTTGATTTTCATAGTAATACAATAATTTCGTTCAGTTAGAAAATAGACACTACAATTAAAAACTGAACGTGTCTTTTCAATAAAGTGTGAGTGAGCCGAACGAAAGTCACGGCACAAGCGCAGCAGGAGTCAGATTTCATTCATCACGAGAGCGAAGAGCTGAGCAGAGCTGAGGTAAGCGCTGCAGTCATTCACGACGCGTGTCCAGTCTGGCGCGTTTTCAAATCATGCCTATATGGAAGCTAAACTTTCATAGGAATTCATTGAAAAGTTGAAACATTCACTTTGCGCTGCACCGCTCCGTTATTAATTCCCGAGCCTAGCGGCCGTGCTCATTTACATTCTGTGAGTGAGATCCCACCCCTATAGGCGGGTTGATAACATGCGGAACTAGCTCCTGTAGTCTCTAGCCTCTGGCCAAAAAATCCTCCGATGATGCAAAATGACGATATTTGCGTCATCGGAGGATTTTTTCCAGAAATAAAAATGCATAATTCTCTCGTCTCAGGGGGATATGAGGGGGAAAAGTACCATAATCTGAATATACTACCGGGTTTCTACTGATACAAAGCTTAATGCTAATCGCTGAAGTAACCCTTTAACCCTTTCATGCTTGGCGTCCACTACAGTGGAAAGATATTTGGAAGCCATTTTGAACCATTTAAGTTTTAGTACCATGTCCCAACCACCAAGTGGTGAACCCCAAAGCGTTGTCTACGATTCCATTTAATTATTTGGGCCCGAGCTCCGATGGTGTGAGGACCCTATTGGAATTGTTCAGCCTATTATTATTCTTCTCCCTAATAAATCACATTTTTGAGGGCCTAAACATGCTCGAAAACTTTGTACAAGCATCAAAAGTGGTGAAAATTTACGTCCAATATGGGTTTCAGAATTAGGCATGGCAAAATGGCTCGATAGCTCCACCTACAAAATTTCAATTAAGCGCCGTTCGAGCTACGTTTCACGTACGAGTATGAAATTCGGTAGACACATGTAACAGCCCAATACTTACAAAAAAGACCCTGGGAATCTGAAAACCCAACAGGAAGTTAAATATTTTGAATTTTCTCTGCAAAATGCCATTTCCAGACGTTGTACTTTAAAGAATTCCTCCTAGAGATTTTAATCAGATCAACATCATATTTGCACAGTCTAATCTAAAGGCCTTGGTGATGTTAAATTGCGAAGATCTTGAGTTTTCCCTGAAGGGCGTGTCAGTGGCGGCCTCACACATTTCGATGGTTCGCCATAAAACAGGAAGTTGTTGTAACTCGGGCATACAATTTCCGATCTGCCCCAAACTTCACATGTTTAATTAGAGTCCTGACCTGAAGACATCTACATGCCAATATTCAGTTACAGTCATTGCGCCACCTGCAGGCAACAGGAAATGCCTTGTTTTACATTGTGATTAATTCCTCATTGAGATTTAACCATAACAACATATTTGGTCAGTCTAATCTTAAGGCCTTGGTGATGTTAAATTGTGAAGATCATGAGTTTTCGCTGAAGGGCATGTCCGTGGCGGCCTGACAAAGGAAGCTGTTGTAAGTCAGGCATACAATGTCCGATCTGCCCTAAACTTTAGATGTTTGATAAAAATCCAGGCCTGAAGACATTTACATATGAGTTTCAGAATTAGGCATGACAAAATGGCTCGATAGCACCACCTACAACATTTCAACGAAGTGCCCCTCCTGCAACGTTTCACGTACAGGTATGAAATTCGGTGCACACATGTAACAACCCAATACCTACAAAAAAATCTCCTTGTACAAAATCAACGACACAGAGGGAAGATAGTGAGGGAAGGGCATGCAAACGGGAATTGAAACGGAGTCATTAATTTTTGTCCACTTGCCCTCAGCTTTAACATCAGTTTATGTTAGGCCACAAACCTAAGGTTTTCTCAAATTTCCCCCAAAATGTCTCTAGGAAAAATGTGATACACAAAGAGCAAGAAGAATTAACAGGACCAAGTCTTAATGATGGGACACTAAAATGTACAAATATCATAGACCCCATTTTGAAATGTTTATTTCACAAACCTAATACACCAACATTTAGCTTTTCAAACCAGTTAAATATAATTAAAATGAGGCATTTCCTTGCCAGTATGGATACTAGTCAAATTGCCTTCCACGTTCTGTTATTAATGGTGCAACAACAAGCACAGACAGTTAAACAAAGTAGCTTATTGTCCAAATATACAGCATTGACATGGTTTAGACCGGTTAATGTCACGCTCTGGAACCTTTTTATAAAGACCCCGTTCATGAGTGAAGGTTAAATTGTCTAAAAAGGACATTTTAGACCCCATTTACACCTGTATTTAGCGTTGTCCACTTGTGATTGGATTGATAAACGCTTTAGTACCAGGTGTAAACCATAGACCGTAAAAAAATATGGACGACGCGACTTCATTGACTTCCGCTGACCATAGTTGAAGCTTTCGTAGGCCCACTCACGGCGCTGACATCTTGGGACCGAGTCTGCGCAGTAGAGAACAGGAAGTAGAGGCACGATTATCAAAAGCCCACCCACACACAGATGCATAACAATTCATTATGTTGGTGTGAAATAAACCATTATAGAAATATAGAAATTAAAGCTCCAATCTCCTCCCTAAAATCCCCCAAAAAGTCAGTTAGTGCCTCAGTGACAACTTCACTCAGAGAAGCCGTCAATCTCAGCTGTCAATCATGACGTCACACCCTCCGTTTTTATAGCGTCACAACTCACTAAAACTAAACTTATTTAAAAAAAAAAAAAAAAACACATGAAATCGTAATAAAACTGCCTAAAAAGATAGAAACCATCTTTAGGAAACAATTATTTGAAGTGTAATTGAATTTTATAGTGTGTCTCGCTCCACATTCAAATACATGGAGAGGGAGGGTTTAGGAGCTATACTGGGACCAGCCACCGGGGGGCGATCAAGGCGCAGAAGCGTCAGTTTCTCACAGGAGCGCTGCAGGCTTGGTGTAAACAGGCCCTCAGACAGCAACCCAGGTGGGATACACCAGTTAAGGGACTAAACCAGCTTTTATTAAAGCACCAGTCTACTTTTCAATAAATGCTTGAATATCAGTACAAGCAGTTATGTTAGTCCAGCCATAAAGGCACAAGTAGAGACAAAACAGATTCAACCCCTAATTTGATACCATTCAGAACAGGGACCCAGATTAGCAACTGGAACTTGGCAATTGGGTCAGGTTTGGGCAGAAACGTGGCTTGTTTAGTTCAAGTCAAGCACAACCTTGAAGCAAAAAAGGGAACTCTGGTTTAGTAGTGTGGCCCAATAAATCAAACAGAACAATCATGAAAGATCAATACCAAAGAGACAGTTGAGTTAAGTTTATTAAAACTACTAAAGTCACATGACCAGGTTAACTTCTCCACTAGACACCACAGTTTGCCCAATAGGGATGGTCTTGATGTTAGCATATCTTCCTGGAAAAGGAATGGTAGAATGTGAGGCATTTAAAAAACAAATTCTGATGGTTCCTGAAGTCAGTTTACAACAAGCACTCACTTTTCCTAGTGCAGCTTTGCTCACAGGAGCCAGAAGAGGGATGGCACACTTCTGTACTACAGTGGATGAAGATCTAACAGAGGGGGAAAGAGTTAAGCCACAGAAATTACAATAAAAATAATTAAGGATTCATGTAAGGCTGCAGAGCATACGGTTTCCTGTAGAGGAGCCAGTGACGCTGGATCCACAAATGTGAACATCTTCACAACAAAGCGCTTGTAGTGGGTTGGGAACTGAAGACCAGAAGATCCAGCCACTGGAACCAATGTGGTCAGGTAACGGTCATCCTGGTAAGGGCATCTGAAAGGTATAGAGGCAGTCAGAAATGCCTTAAAGCACACTAGATGGATAAAGACTGGCCTTACCCATCGACCAGAAGGTCCCACTGGGGTAGACTGAGTGGACTGGGGGTTGATGTCGCCCAGCAACGTCCCAGCATTAGGACAATGTTGGGGTCAGTCCTCTCCAAAAGGCGCACCTCAACATACACAGGCTCCCGCAGGACTTTTGTGACTGGATAATCAGCATCACCGTAGTAGGACGTGTATGCCTCATCCCCTGAGGAAGAAAACCAGCGTTTAACCAGAAACTGCTGCAACCTGGAGTTTTAGAAAATACTTATGCATACTTGGACAGACATTTACCTTCTGCACAGCCTTTGGTGACACATTGACCATTTGCCAGTCTAAGCTCCACCCTGAGGGGTCCAGAAGCCGCTACTGGTGGAGGTGGAGGAACAGTGTTGACCTCCACAACCAGAGCTTCCACAGAAGTAGCAGAGTACCTACACTGGAAGAGAAGCCTAGACAACAAATAGAGAGCTTGTAGCCTGTCAAGGATTAATATTTTCTAAAAATAAAATACCTACTCAAAATGGCTGTCCCTTGTGATGGAACCAAGTGGTCCGACACCCACTTCATACGAGGAGGTCATTCGGTTTTCATACACCACATATCCACTGTCCTCCTGCAAATAGTAACTGTTGGCATCCAGTCCATTCTAAGCCATTCAGAACAGAGCCACAAGCAGCTACTCACCATCATGCTTGTGCCACATGCAGTGACAGGGAACTGGTATATAGCAAAGGAAGGTGTGGATCCCACAGGACTGCAAGGTGGGTCGTTTCCACCCAGGAGATGGACTGAATCCAGGCTCAAGCGAGGTAGTGTAACATCTCTTGCCACCACTACCACAAACTGACCATCTCTTATACACTGGACAGTCACTGGAACAAGGTACAAGAGAATGTTATCACTGAGGAGTGGTTTAACATGAACACCTTTACATTGACTCACTCTTACCTGCCTTCCCATAGAAACACTGCTGTCCGTTAAAGCAGCAGTTGATAGCTTCACACTCAGCACCACTGATACCAGGTGGGCCACATTGGATCTGCTCATAATCAGCTACAGCACATTTGTCAAGGGGCTCTGCCTGCACCACTGGATGCTTAGGCTGAACCTGCTGAGGAAACTGTTGACTAGCTTGTTGATGAACCTTCTGAGGAAACTGTTGACTAGCTTGTTGATGAACCTTCTGAGGGAACTGTTGACTAGCTTGTTGTTGAACCTTCTGAGGGAACTGTTGACTAGCTTGTTGTTGAACCTTCTGAGGGAACTGTTGACTAGCTTGTTGTTGAACCTTCTGAGGGAACTGTTGACTAGCTTGTTGTTGAACCTTCTGAGGGAACTGTTGACTAGCTTGTTGTTGAACCTGCTGAGGAAACTGTTGACTAGCTTGTTGACGAACCTTCTGAGGAAACTGTTGACTAGCTTGTTGACGAACCTTCTGAGGAAACTGACTAGCTTGTTGTTGAACCTGCTGAGGAAACTGTTGACTAGCTTGTTGATGAACCTGCTGAGGAAACTGTTGACTAGCTTGTTGATGAACCTGCTGAGGAAACTGTTGACTAGCTTGTTGATGAACCTGCTGAGGAAACTGTTGACTAGCTTGTTGATGAACCTTCTGAGGAAACTGACTAGCTTGTTGTTGAAACTTCTGAGGAAACTGTTGACTAGCTAGCTGTTGAACCTGCTGAGGAAACTGTTGACTAGTTTGTTGTTGAACCTTCTGAGGAACCTGTTGACTAGCTTGTTGTTGAACCCGCTGGTCAGTTTGCTGTAACATCAGAGCTTGAGGATACTGGGGCAGATTACTCCACTGTGGAACAGCATGACAAAAAGCACAAAACCACACACAAAGTGCCAGAGATTGAATAGCACACCAACTTCCTGCCATTGTTCAACAGCTAGTCACACTATTGAGATGAGGCCCTTTGGTCTTTTTGTATTCTACAGATTTTGGCTAATTAACGATAATCCCTCCCTCTTAATTAACAGTCATGATTCGCCAGACTTGCCCAAATGGGAGCTTACGCTGCCAGAAAATTCTCATACGCATGTGATGTTTCTTGACTCCAATTAGTCAGATTTGTCATATTGAAGACAAATAAAAAGGTTCATGCTCAGGTTTGCCACTGGAGCTTGCCCAAAGTACTTTGGGTAGATGTTTGGTGCATTCCGCTTTGCTTGTAGACATGCATAAATATTAACTAGCATTACTACTTTTACAATATCTTTATATGGCAGAAATAGTACGAGTAATCTGGAGTTCCAAATTTAGCAACACACTCACAAACCTCCCTAAGCACTTCCCCTCGGGGCAATCCCCAAAACAGGAAATTGTTGTAACTCAGACATACAATGTCTGATCTGTCTTAAACTTCACATGTTTGATAAAAGAGCTGGCCTGAAGACATCTACATGCCAATATCAGTTATAGTCAAAGCGTCACCTGCTGGCAGCAGGAAGTATAGCACATCGAAGTGACTTTGCCATATTTCTCCTATATTTACCACTATTCACTATTTTCCCAAGGCCACCGGGTTGCGGTGGCCCTGGGTGCGAGGGCCCTTTCAACGCTGCTTGCAGCTTTAATTGTCTTTGTATCTCTTTGTTGTTTTGATATATTGCATCATACATTCAAAATGGCACAGGAAAGGAGATCCACCAAGTACCTCACGATTAAGTGTTAAATCCTTTTATTCTCAGATAACCAGACAGGAACAAATTATATTTTTCAGCTAAATAAGATGTAACAAAAACTTTTATCTTGTAAATTTTTTTCTGTGACAGAAAATACATCTGTCCACTCCAGTGGACGTCATGCCCCAAAGGGTATATTGTGCCTATATTTAGATTCCACCTTATTTAGTATGTTTTACTTAAAATTATGATATAATTTACACTTGCATAGTTTTATTAAACAGCAATATTAAATAGTCTTCATATTTTATAATTTATTTCAATTTTTACAGTCTATATTTATTTTTAGGTCATATAAAAGTGTAGGCTAGGCATATACTTATTTTATATATTTCATAATAATTTTATTAATAGTTTTAATTGGTGGAAGAAGATAAATCAAACGAGACTAATTATGATATTGTTTTTAATTGGTTTCAAATAAAATTAGTTCCCATTCAGTCGACGTTACGACGTTTCGAGACCTAGAATGATATGTTTTTCAAATGTCCTCTCTATTGTTGTTGTTATTTAATGTTCTTATGTGTATTCATACCATTTGCTTTCAGTAAATGTTTTAAAAACATGTTTTTTTCGGACCAAACAATGAGTTTTACTGAATCACTTTTTATACCGTTGATGCATGGTGTCCACTGCAGTGGACAGATATGTAACTCCCTCGAAATAAAATATATTGGGGGAAAAAAAAAATATTGCCGTGATTTTTCACTTGTTTAAAAGTAAAAAAACAAACATTAAAAAAAATATTACTTTGTGATTCAATAATTCATGCATGAGAGGGTTAAATGTAAAAGATAAGACCTAACTTGTTAAAAGCCCAAGCAAGCCAAATTTCACTTAGGATTTCACTATGGATATGATCCATCTGTAAATGGCGATATAACTGTTTCTCAAATTTTATCAGGGTAATATTACAGTATACCTTACTGTAACAGTACAGTACAGTATACCTTACTGTAATATTACCCTGATAAGATTTGAGAAACAGTTATATTACCATTTACAGATGGATTATATCCATAGTAAAATTAGGAACGACATGAGGGTGAGTAAATGGTGACAACATTTTCATTTTTAGGTGAACTATCCCTTTAACACCATGAAAAATTGTCATTCCACAAAAAGACTATTGCAATAAATTAAGATTTTTCAGGTAGTCTTTTTCACTTTTATTGTTTTTGCCTCTGACAGGTGGCAGGGATATGAGGGTTTTGTCCCTGTCCATCGGCTACCTACTATAGGATGCAGTGACTGGGAGTTCTTTACCTCAGCAGAGGGTTCATACTTGATGTACTCCAGTGCCAAAACACCTCTTTCCAAAATCTTCAAGCTGAGGATCCACTGAGGGCACAAACGGTTGTTTGGCTTTTGCATATTTTGATAGAATTGAATAGTTTTCAATTCCACTCTTGACCTCTATGACAGCTGACGCTTTCATGGGAAACATTTTAATGTCAGTGAAGTCAATCAAGCTGGAATCTGGAGTTTGAGACTTCCTGGAAACTACCTCATCTGCATAAAAAGACTGTCAAGATGCAAGGGAAAAAATCAGCGGTGAATCTCAATTGTGTTCTAAAATCACTTCAGTTTAAAATGGTTTAAATGATATTGTGGTTCAGCAAAGACTATTTTGTTTCAAGAAATGAACATTTGTGCACATTGGACATCCCTCAAAGCCAGAAAGTGAAATTAATGTGCAGAACTTTTAGACTGTGTGTAACTTCTATAAACACAGTACTTTCTATTAATACGGCACACTCATTTGTGGAAAGTGCCATCAATAATGTAAAATAATGTAATAAATATTATTTATATGTATAATATTTGTATTTTACCTCTTGTGCACTACAATAAATTGTTTTTACTAATCAATAAACTGTATCATGTTTCACAATTTCACATATGATTTATGTATATTACATTAATATGCTTGTATATAACAACCACTGACTGTATTGCTCATAGAATTCTAAAGTAGCCTACATTTTTACTTGTTCCAGAAGCCAATTCACATATGTCACAAGGGAAGAAAATATACTATATCAGCTTCAGTTTCATGACTATATTTGCTACATGATGTTTACAAATAAGCACACGGTTAGCATTAAGAAACTAACATTATATGGTCAGCTGATGAAGAGGGTTTATTGATTAGATGACTAATATATATGGAAAGTGGATATAAATACACATAAAAACAAAATGTATTTATTAAAGGGAAAGTTTACCCAAAAATGAAGTAATTTACTCACCCTCATGTTATTCGATCCAAACCTGTATGAATTTCTTCTGCTGAAAACAAAATACATTTAGAAGAATATGGGTAACCAAACAGTTGATGGACCCCATTGACTTATGGAGAAAAAAAAAAAAAAACATTGAAGTCAATGGGGCTCGTCAACTGTTTGGTTACTGACATTCTTCAAAATATCTTCTTTTGTCTTGAGCAGAAATTCATACAGGTGGGATTTCATACAACTTGATGGTGAGTAAATTATATAATTTTCATTTTTGGGTGAACTATCCCTTTAATTGACATTTACAGGGTGACTATGAGGTCAACAATGTATGGTCATTGATAACAACATAGAATTATTATAGGCCTATATAAAACTACAGAACCCGTCTAGCCAAGAAACAGCCGGATGTATAATGCTGCCTTCACGTGCTCTCGGAATTATCGTAAATACGAGTTTCCTAGGTAAAAATTGCACATGAACGCCCTCACATTTTGAAACTTGAATGCAACGAGCTCGTAATCATGACTTCAGAAGTCGGAATGGGTGAGACCTGGCAACTCGGGGGTGTGGAGTTGAGATGGCAGGAAATGGCGTGGAGTCAGGAAGTGAGGAGGAGATGGAAGGAGAGGACGCGGGAAAAACGAACAATAGTGAGGCTGAATGGCAAACGATGCGAAAAAGTAAAAGAAAGAAAAAACATTCTCAAAGTTCTTATGAGTCAGATGTGGGTAGTGTTATCAATTTGAACCAAACGGAAGAGATAAAGGTAAAGCTTCAATTTGATTCTCCTGGTTCTGTCAACCCATTGAAGCTGACTAAAGCACTACATGAAAGCGTAGGAGTAGTGAATGTTAAACCATTGAGAGATGGCAGTCTACTGATTATTTGTACAAACACTAAACAGCGAGATCACTTGATTAAACTTACGTCCTTAAATGGAAAGAAAATGAAGTGTTTTGCTTGGCAAAGAAAGAAAACTGTACAAGGAGTAATCACAGGGGTATCAACAGATATATCCGTTGAAGACATCCTAAGTAATGTAGAAGGAGCTAAAGTAGAGAAGGCAAAACGATTATTGTATACTAAAAATGGGAGCAAGCAGGAGAGTTTGTCTGTTTTGTTACATTTCAATGAGGAAGTGTTACCGGTACGAGTAAAAGTAGGATATTTGAGTTACCAAGTGCGACTATACATTCCACCACCATTGAGGTGTTTCAAATGTCAGAAATTTGGGCATGTGGCAGCAGTGTGCAGAGGTAAACAGCGGTGTGGCAAATGTGGAGGAGAGGATCATGAATATGGCAAATGTTGTGAAGGTACAAAAGCAAAATGTTGTAACTGTGGAGGTGAACATAGTGCAGCATATAAAGGATGTGGAGCACACAAACGAGCAGCTGAGGTACAGAGGGTTAAAGTAGAAGAGAAGCTCACATATGCTGAGGCCATCAAAAAAGTCAGTACAAAGAGAAATCTGGTACACCAACTACCAATGAGGAAAGTGCTTGAACAGAGACCCAATTTGGACGATTATAAGGGAAGAAATGAGTGTGATACAGCAAATAAGATAAATGTAGGAGTGGACAAAGTAAAGTTTGTGACATTTCTTGCTGAGATAATAAATTGCTCAGCTCAAACACAGAGTAGAACAGAGAGGATTAAAATCATAATAAGGGCGGCAGAAAAATATCTTGATGTGGGAGAGATATCAATTGAATTAATAAATGAAACACTTAATGCAGGGATACAAGACACACAGTCATCATGTACTGGTACATAATGGTCCTTATGATTCTGCAATGGAATGCCCGTAGTCTTTACTCTAATGGGCAGGAGTTTAAGAATTTTATTGAAGGAATGGATAAGAAACCACAAGTTATATGTGTGCAAGAAACTTGGCTCAAGTCACATCTAGACTTTGTAATACATGGGTATGTAGCTGTTCGTAGGGACAGGGAAGCTGGTACTGGAGGTGGGGTAGCAACTTTTATTCAGCAGGGACTGGGGTACAGGATTATAAGTATAAATAAAGAATCAGAAGCAATTGTAGTGGAGGTATGGATAGGCAATACAAATATATGGATAGTGAATTTTTATAATCCATGTGGGAAATTAAGTAGAGAGACCTTTGAAAATATAATTGGTCAAGAGGTGAATAAGACAATATGGTGTGGGGATTTTAATGCACACAATACTCTTTGGGGTAGTACAAGCACAGATATCAATGGTAATATGGTTGAAGAATTTTTAGAAGATGAGGGTTTGGTATGTTTAAATGATGGAAGGGGGACTAGAATAGATGTAGTGAGAGGATTGGTTTCATCTATAGACCTCACTTTGGTGTCTGAACAAATAGCCAGCATCTCAGAATGGGATGTTTTTGAGAATACCACAATAGGTAGTGATCACTACCCAATAATAAGTACTATTGGAGTAGGACCAGTTCAATTGGAGGAAGTAAGTTTTCCTAGATGGAAGTTAAGAAATGCTAATTGGGCAGAATATAATATGATCAGTAGTGAGAGGTTACTAGTACTAAAACCAAACAGTTTCAATAGTGTGGATGATTTTAATGGAAAAATTACAGAAGTCATGCATTCTACTGCTGTAGAGGTGATTGGTAAAGGAGGTGGAATAGGAAAGCGTAAAATGGTTCCCTGGTGGTCTGATGAATGCAAAAAGGCTATACAAGATAGGAACAAAGCTTTTAAAAAGGTTAAAACCACATTCTGTTTTAATGACCTGGTGGAGTATAAAAAAGCTCAAGCAGTTGTTAGAAGAGTTATTAGACAAGCTAAGCGACAACAATGGCAACAATTTTGTAATAAGATTGGAAGGGAAACTCAAATAAATGATATATGGGGCATGATTAGGAAAATGAATGGTATCAGAAGAGAGTTTACACTACCAGCCATAAGGTATAATAATGAAGTCATGATCAGTAACAAAGATAAGGCAGAAGCTTTAGCAAAAACTTTTGTTAAAATTCACAGTTCTGATAATTTGACATCAGACGCAAGGGTAGCTAGGAATACAATTTTGATAGATTATCCTAACATTTATAGAAAAAAAAGGAGTGTTTTTAATGAAGCAGTAGATGTTCCTTTTTCTCTATTTGAATTGAAAAGAGCTCTGGCTGGGGTTAGAGCAACATCTCCTGGTAAGGATGAAGTTTGTTATAAGATGGTGGAAAACTTAAATCCTGTAGCTCAGGTTGTAATTTTAAAGTTGTATAACAAGATATGGGAATCAGGGATCTTACCATTGGCTTGGAAGCACTCAGTCGTTATACCCATTGGAAAACCTGGGAAGGATAAGTGTGAGGTAACTAGTTACAGACCTATTGCTCTAACTTCCAATATATGTAAAATTATGGAACGTATGGTTACAGACAGACTAACATATGTAATGGAAAAGAAAAATTTAATTACTTGTTATCAGAGTGGTTTCAGGAAAGGAAGGACCACCATGGACCCTGTTGTATGCCTAGAGAATGAAATTAGGAAGGCTCAGGCCAATAAGGAGCTGGTAAATGCAGTATTTTTTGATGTGGAGAAGGCATATGACATGTTATGGAAAGATGGCCTTCTTATCAAATTAGAAAATATGGGTATAGGAGGGAGAATGTATAATTGGGTGATGGATTTTTTAAGGGACAGGAGTATTGAAGTAAGGGTTGGGACATTCCACTCCAGTACCTACACTATAGAAAATGGAACCCCCCAAGGCAGTGTATGCAGCCCTCTACTTTTTAATATTATGATTAATGATGTCTTCGCAGGAGTTGATAATAGCCTTGGCAGATCATTATATGCAGATGACGGGGCGCTGTGGATAAGAGGTCGTAATGCGGCAATTGTGCAGAAGAAATTACAAGCAGCGGTTAGTACTGTGGAGGAATGGGGTAATAAATGGGGCTTCCACTTTTCCATTGAAAAAACCCAAGTAATATGTTTTTCTAAGAAAAGGGTCAACCCGAAAATACAGATTACTCTTTATGGGCAGCCAGTTAAGCAAGCTCTATGGATTCGATTTTTAGGGGTATGGATGGACCATAAATTAACTTATGGAGAACACATTCAGAAAGTCATAACTAAATGCAAAAAGGCTATTAATGTTATGAGATGCCTCACAGGAAGTAACTGGGGTGCAAGTATGAGGTCTCTTAGACATATTTATACTGCATTAATTAGATCAGCTTTAGATTATGCATGTATTGCATATGGATCTGCTGCTAACTCGCATTTATACAAACTAGATGTGATTCAGGCACAGGCTTTGCGATTGTGTTGTGGGGCTTTTAAGACATCTCCAGTTCCAGCATTACAGGTGGAGGTAGGAGAAATGCCACTATCATTGAGGCGTCTTCAGTTAAATATGACATATTGGTCGACATTACAGGGTCACAAACCAGAACATCCAGCTAAGTCAGTTTTAGGCAAATGTTGGGAGCATGGACGTAGGCATTTTAACAGCTTTGGATGGATAGGGGATAATGAAGCTGAGAAATTGAGTTTGACAAAGATATCTCATAGCTGCACAGTGGCATTATCGGCTACTCCCCCTTGGTTATTTTCTATGCCTAACGTGGATTTTGAAATTGTCAATATATTAAAAAATAGTAGAGAATATGGTGGGGTGGGTAACATGGTACAACAGTACCTAAGTGATAAATATAAAGGTATGGTTCAGGTTTTTACAGATGGCTCAAAGGATCTAGATACAGGAAGGACAGGAGCAGCTGTATATATCCCACAGTTTGAGAAATCTATTAAGCAAAGAACATCTGATCATTTGTCAGTTTATTCTGTAGAGATGTTGGCCATTCTGTTAGCACTCATATGGATAGAGGATGCTAGACCTAGTCAATTGGTTATTTGTTCAGACTCCATGGCAGCATTAATAAGTATTTTAAATTTCAAATCTACTTGTAGACCTGATATACTTTATGAAATATATCAAAGTCTATACAGACTCCATCAGATGAGTATATCGGTATTTTTTACCTGGGTTCCTTCACATGCTGGAGTAGATGGAAATGAGGTTGTGGACTGTCTGGCCAAAAAAGCCCTTGAATTAAATGCAGATAACTTGAATGTACCCTTGAGTCGAGATGAAGTCAAAACTATAATTAAAACCAAAGTTAACAAAATGTGGCAAGAACAATGGAACACAAACATAAAGGGCAGGTTTTTATATAAGATCCAGAAACAGGTTCCCTCCAAAAGACCAGGAAGTTGGAATCGAAGGGAGGAAACTGTAATGACGAGACTGAGAATAGGTCACACTAGTCTTAATCACAACCTCAACATGATAGGGAAACATAATACGGATCAGTGCACGTTATGCAACCAAAACCAAAGTGAAACTGTAGAACATGTTTTATTAGATTGTCCAGCATATAATAATGAGAGAACAGTCATGCTGGAAAATATGAAACCACTAGGATATACAAGTATCACATTGGAAAGTTTACTATCTTTCTCAAATATAAGACCATCAGCCTGGAAACTCCTCATTGATTTCTTAAAATCAACCAGATTATATGAGAGGATTTAGCAGACCTTTTTTTTTTTTTTTTTTTTTTTTTTTTTTTATGTCTAATCTCCATTGATGCTCCACACCCACCCAACAGTTGGTGGCGGTAATGCACCATGATGGATGCCAACCGCCAATAAAAATTAAAGAAGAAGAAGAAGAAGAAGTCGGAATGACCAAATTTCCGATAGCACGTGAAGGCACCATTACTCACACAAAGAAAGGCCGTTACCGTGGAGAACTACAAGTACCACAATGCATTGCGGTTAGACGTGTCATCAAGCAAACATGGCTGCGCCCTAGAAACGTTAATGTTTTCTACTCAGATTTCATTTCCCCCCATTATTACTACTAAGAAACTATTCGAGTCGAACGAAACAGTCGCGCTTAAATTATTATTTAGTAAATACGGTAGCGGTCTAATAATACGAAGCTAATACAGCGACTGTCAACGAGATATAAGTGTTCTTTCAAATCTCAATGGTGAAATATGGAAGCAGTGCAGTCACCTCTCAGATTTCCATTTCCCGTTTTAAGGACTGAGATTTACTCACGACACCTGTGATTCATCCAGAGGAATTTAACAGGGCAAAACGAGCATTTAGTTCCTCTGTTGGTTTATAAAAGCGATGTTTAGTCCTGTGAAGTCATCTTATTCCAGGGTGAGCCCATTGATCGTTAATCGGGAGCTGGGGAAGACCAAGATGAGATAGCAATAGGTGAAACACTTTCCTTTCACAGTAATCGAAACTCGGTTCTCTAAGAGGCAGGAAGTTTATCGATACTTAAGCTTTACAAGGCAGCTGCGGTCATGTTTGGAGATCTGTTTGAGGAGGACGGGGATGGTTTTTCCTCCTCTACACCTGGCACAGGTGTGAAGGGGAGAGAGTCTGAGCCTCCTCCACCCAGAGGGAAAGTCAAACTGTGCGGGATCAAGAATCAAGGTGGCACCTGTTATCTCAACTCTCTGTTACAGACTCTACTCTTCACACCAGAGTTTAGGGGTAAGGTGGAAGGTTGAAAAATACATTTCATTTTTCATTACTATTAAGAAGAATAAATAGCCTAATATCAACATACTGTCATGATTTACTTTTCTTCCTTCTGAAAAGAATTCTGGCCACTCTATTCTATATACCCACACTCGCGGTCACTTTTCTATGTGCATGATGTATTTCCTTTTTTTTGGCCCAAGTGTTTGTGTAGGACTTTTGATTAACCGATGGGACACACTTCAATGGCCTTGTTTCACAGACGGGGCTTAGCTTATTATTATTATTATTATAGGACAATTAGGACATTTAAGTATCTTTTATGAACATGTCTTAGTAAAAAAAACATTACTGGTGTGCATCTTGAGACAAAACAAGACTAGGCTTGAACCTAGTCTTATACTAAAATGTTTGTTTGAGCTGTTTTAGTGCCATTGTTTTGTCTTAAAGGCACAATATGCAAGATGTTTTGATTAAAATATCCAAAAACCACTAGAACAGTGTTATATATTTTGTTGACTTGTGTACTTCTATTATCCCAGATGGTTCCAAGAATGTTCAAATCCAGAGTAATAAGCCTTTTTACCAGGACACGGCCTGTGTCATTGTGTCGCCTCTCGCCTGTTAATGACATCATACCCACGTTACCCTCGAGTTCCTGATTTATTTTGTAGAATACATGGAAACACTAGCGACACGACTTAAATATATAATATGTTTTATTATACAAGGGAACAACCGTTTGGATACATTTATAGACAGGAAACGAATCATTGTTATATAGCTCAACACGTTTAGTATTATTGTTTAATCTCGTTTTCTTGATTTACCACGAGTACCATGTTTTACCATGACTAATATTGATCTAGCTCACTGCAGTGTGTGCAACAAGTGTCTCATAGTAGCCACTGAGCGAACGCACAGAGTAACGTTAGTACATAATTTTCAACACGGCCAAATGTATCTAATATGATAAAACAACGTTGCATCATCCCACATACACTTGACCGGAAGTGGCGACTGTGGCATTATAAATGTCCCGCTGCTCTCCAGCCTCGTCTCTCATTAGCAATCTCATCCATGAACATGATTTCTGCCTGTGTCCTGTCCAGATTATTTTCTACCGGCTGTAGAGTTGAAGACTACAACTCCCAGGATTCCTTGCTCAATCTCGGCGTTATCAAGCTCTGCCTTTGTTTTGAATTGGTGACCTTTAGCGGTGAAAAACTACATATTGTGACTTTAAGATGCACACCAGTAATGTCTTTAAAAGACATGTTTATATGTGACTCAAATATGCTAATTTAACCAATGGCTGAATCCTGGCTTAATCTAAGCCCTGTCTGTGAATACAGGCCTTAATGTTTTACTACCAAATTATATGTAATATCTAATTAATTTAACTTACAGTGCAATGTTTTCGTCAACATCTTGTGATTTCAAGGCTTGTGAGTTCCTGAACATGATGCATGATGGGATACGCTTAGCCTCGAATACTGCTTCGGATAGGTCCTGTTTCAAATGGCACACGTCATACACTTGCGATCTTATGGATTTATAATGGCTGTGATATGCATGTGTCCTTTAAGTCCACAATTTGTCATTTTAGGTTTCAGAAGCGTGCTCATGAGTGGCCCCTATTGCTACTTTTGTCAAGCCCGCGAGCTCCGCAACAGACCCGACAGTCAAAGGGACATTACGTCATGAAAGGGTGGACTCGGAGGAAGATCGTGAGGGTTCCATTTGGGACGGGGCCAATATAGGCCGTTGCGTGAGGTATTGCTGCTTTAACTGTTGGGTAGAAGTCTACTGCAGAGCTCGCGGGTTTGGTAAAAGTGTGCATCCAGGGCGCATATCGGCCACAAAGGGGGTGCTCGCGACCACCCTTCTGAAACCTAAAATGGCAAATGGGACAACCTTTGCGCCTTGTGGACTTAACACCCACGCGGCAGCCATTGTCCACAAGACCAGAAATTCACATGAAGTGTGCCATTTGGGACGGGGCCAAAGATATGTTCATTTTTGCCTGTTTGGCCAATAAAGGTATTATATGAATTCAGAAGTGCAAGAGTCATGTAAACCATTTTCTTTCAACCATTTGCTTTTCTGTCATTTTATGACATGTTATTGTCCTCATTCACTTTTTATAGATTGAGTGGCCAAGATATTCTTCAAAAGAAAAATCCACTTTTGTGTTCTGTGGAAAAAGTCATACGGGTTTGGAACCGCATGAGAAGGACAGTATTTTGGGGGTGATTTTATTTTTTATGATGTGTTCTAAAATAAAATGATCTCTTACAGAGGAGCTGTTCCATCTCGGACCGGATGAATTAGGGTGTCTGGCTGACAAGGACGAACCAGAGGCAAAGGTGTGTATAAAAGTGTGTGAGGGAGATGAATGGAAGGCTTTATACTGTACATGTTTCAGAGGACCAGATGGATAGATGTTTCCTGTTCTGTGTGATCTCAGGTCCGTGTGATTCCTCTGGAGCTACAGAGACTGTTTTCTCATCTGTTGCTGGGGGATGAGCAAACAGCCTCCACGACAGAACTGACGGACAGTTTTGGCTGGACGAACAATGAGGTACAAAGACTTTATGATCTTTACTTACTTTGCATTTAGCAGCTACTTTTCATGTAACAGTGACTAATTGCAAAAACAGTCTCTTTGTAGTAATCTGGGGTTAAGTGGTATCCCAGGGTCACAACGGTCACTTTTTAATAACATCTAAATTGTGTAGATATATTTTCTTGCTCAAGGCAAAATCAGCAACCATTAATTTTCATGACCGTGCTTTTTTTATAATTAACCCCATGATCTTTGTGTTGCAGCCCAGAGCCAGATTTTGAGTTTGTCTGGTTAAATAATGGTTAAAGCTAAACTTAAATGATCAGGCAGTTTGTTAAAATCTTTTGCTTTGATTTTGTCTTTAGGAAATGGGTCAGCAGGATGTGCAGGAGCTGAACCGGATCCTGTTCAGTGCTCTGGAGAGCTCTTTAGTGGGCACTTCAGGCAGCAGTCTCATACACCGGCTATACCATGGGACACTTGTCAACCAGATCACCTGCAAGGAGTGCGGCAATATTAGTGAGAGACAGGTCAGAATGGAGTATGTAATTTTGGTCCCAGCAGTCAAGTTTGTAACTGCTTTAAATAATAGCAGCACAAAAAGTAGTGCATATTTATTATTTATGATACACTGCTGTTCAAAAGTTTGGTGTCAGTAATTAAGCAAGGACACATTAAATTGACCAACAGCAGGGGTGTCCAAAGTCTGGCCCGTGGGCCGATTATGGCCTGGGGATGAATTTCAAATGGCCCGCAGCTTGTCTATTAAAAATGCATTACATGTGGCCCACCACGCATCATATACAAATCATGCAGTTTCACAGTGTCAACAACATAAGGTGACAGTACTACATTTTAGGCCAGGTGTTGCAGTAAACCATGACAAAATTTGATAACTGATAAGTGCCCTTTCTATTACTTTAGCTTATGAGAAACATTAAATGCGGCAAAAATCTCTGATACAAACATAAATGTCTAAGCAATTTAATTTTAAACTAGTTTTTAAACCGTTATTTTGAATTGTAATACTATTTCACAATTTTACCATGTTTTTGAGCAATAAATGCAAAAATGATTTCTGTTGTCTCTCAGGAGGACTTTCTGGACCTGACCGTGTCAGTGCGTGGTGTGAGCGGACTAGAGGAGGCGCTGTGGAACATGTTTGTGGAGGAGGAGATGTTTGAGGGTAATAATCTCTACCGCTGCAGCAGATGTGAACAGCTTGTTAGGGCTGCTAAGGTCAGTCAATACTGTTAATTGTCTTCCTAAAGCCTTATACAATAGAGATTTATAAAAAATTCCCAAATTGGCGGTCAGATGATCATGTCATAATTTTTCCCTGATGGACACCACCATTCAGAAGTTTAAGGTTGTTTCTTATGCTCACCAACACTGCATTTATTTGATTAAAAAAGTTAATATTACTAAATGCATTTATTCATGTTAGTTCATAGTGCATAACAAATACAACATTTGATCTTAAAAATCTCTGATCTTATGTAAATGTTGAGGGTAACGCATTTAACTAATGTTAATAAATGAAACCTGTTGCCTCTATTTTAATATGTTTTAAAATGTAATTTATTGCTGTGATGGATAAGCTGATTTTTTTCAGCATCATTACTTCAGTCTTCAGTGTCACATGAT
Organism: Gobio gobio; assembly: GCF_949357685.1. Classification (NCBI taxonomy): domain Eukaryota; kingdom Metazoa; phylum Chordata; class Actinopteri; order Cypriniformes; family Gobionidae; genus Gobio; species Gobio gobio. The sequence continues at coordinate 40,634,319 of NC_137110.1, read as the reverse complement.
CCTTCAGAAATCATTCTAATATGCTCATTTGGTGCTCAAGAAACATTTCTTCTTGTTATCAGAGTTGAAAACAGCTGTGCCGCTTTATATTTTTGTGGAAACCGTGATGCTTTTGTTTTTCTTCAAGATTTTATAGATCTAGTTCAGCAGACCAAGAAATTTTATTCATGTTATTACGACCCCTTTTAAAGGGGTAGTTCACCCAAAAATGAAAATTCTGTCATTTACTCACCCCTGAGTTGTTCCAAACCTGTATGAATTTCTTTCTTCTGCTTAATACAAAAGAAGATATTTTAAAGAATGTTGGTAACCATACTCTGTTGATGGGCCCCATGACTTTAATAGTATGGAAAAAAATACTGACCAATCTGTTTGGTCACAGACATTCTTCAAAATATTTTCTTTTGTGTTCAACCGAAGAAAAACTCATACAGGTTTGGAACAACTTGAGGGTGAGTAAATGATGACAGGATTTTCATTTTTAAGTGAACAATCCCTTTAACGTGTGAAATGGCACTAAGCCATTATTCTAGATGCACATTCAGTTGAGTCTTCTATATTCATTTATAAACCTGCTTAATTTTGTCTTTTGTCACAGTCTGCTAAACTGAGAAAGCTTCCACCGTTCCTGACCATTTCTTTGTTGAGGTTCAACTTTGACTTTGCCAAGTGTGAGCGCTACAAAGAGACCGGGAGCTACACTTTTCCTCTTGAATTCAACCTCAGAGCATTTTGTGAGCAGGTACCAGAGTTGAAACTCACACAAATACATATTCCAAATTCTCTAGCCAATTAAGGTTAGATGGATAACTTTAATGACCACAACTTTAAAGCAGAGGATGTGCTGTGTTTCTGACAGAACAATTGGCCAGACTCTGAGTATTCGTATGAGCTCTTCTCTGTCATCATACATAAAGGAGGCTGTTATGGTGGTCATTATCATGTCTACATCAAAGATATCGATCAGCTTGGCCACTGGGAGGCACCGGTCAGTCTTTAGTTTTTTATTGCAGTCTGTATGTATGGTTTAATATTAACCAGTCCAATCCCCCCCAGGAGGAAGAGGTAAAAATAAAGGCCAAGACCCAGAGACAAGAGGCCAAAGTTGGGGAAAGAAAGATGGAGACTGAGAATTGTGTAGAGACTGAGGACCCACTCTCTGTTCTTACTGGCATTCTGGCTCAGGTATGCTATTATACCATAGAGCTCTACACCTATAAGTAGATGTTTGAAATATTATTAGCACTTTTTTGATTTATAGCAGTTGTTTAGTGTATAGAATAATGAAATTCCCTCTTTTGAATCCAGAAAATGGCTTTTCATTCACTTCACAACTCAATAGAAGGAACAGAATTATGGATCTCTATTGAGTTGTGTTAAATATTATAAATATTTCTTAATTTTGTGGGCAAACAAATTTTACATACTAATTTTCTCTTGGTTTTTTTTCTCAGGAGGAGTCAAAATGTGTGCTTGTAGACCAGCTGGGCCAAAAGCTGATGAATAAAACTGGCACGCCATGGAGCAAAAAATATAAAAAACAGTATGGCACCATCAGCAAGGTTAGGGTTCCAAAGTATATTCTTCACACTATAGAGACACAGATGCACTAATGCATCAACATTTGGGAGCAGTACGATTTTTTTTTTTGGTAACACTTTTTTACAGTGTCATTGTTACAAGTGTTACATGTAGTTACTATAGTATAAATATAGTGTAGTATAAATTATGATAATAATAAAAGTCCCTTGAGTACCAAATTAGCATATTAGAATGATTTCTGAAGGATTTTGTGAAATGGAGTAATTGCTGCTGAAATTTTGTTTTTCCTGAAATAAATTACATTTTAAAATATTTTAAAACAGAAAAATGTTAATTTATATTTGTTATAATATTTCACAAAATTACTGTCTACTATATTTGTGATGTAGCATTAGAGATTTCTTACAAAAAAAAAGAAAATCTTACTGATTTATTTTTAACAGTAGTATGTTACTGTTGAATTTTATCATACTGGCCAACAATGTTAGCTATTTATAATTTCACTTTTGTAGTTCAAATGCTAGAATAACCACAGGAAAGTAGCTATATAATTTTAATGGTATTAAGCAGTGCCTTTATTTAAGGTTATGGATTAGTTTGCTCATGGAAGAGGTATACCTTCAGGCAATTCTTTAATGTTATATTGACCAATATAACTATATTGAGATTTGACCATTTGTCATCCTCCAGTTTCTTCAGAACCACCCTGAAGTCTTTATGCTGGTCTCCAATGGAACCCGTGTAACTCTGAAAAATGCTTTTCCTGCGGCAACAGAACCCAGTCCAACAGAACCTGTCAGTTCAACTTCAGCCAAAAGCAACCCAGAGAACATAAAGCCAGAAACAGCAGAAGACATGGAAGGCCATGACGGATGTCATTGGTTTGACTTGAATGACTCCACTGTCACATCCATTACGGTGAAGGACATCGAGAAGCAGTTTCAGGGAAAAGAGAGTGCCTACATGCTCTTTTACAGGAAGACAACTATGAAAAGACCTCCAGAGGGTATGCTGTGTGTATGTGCACAGGGCCAAGCCTGTCGGATGGCCATTTTTTATAACACGCATGAGAAAAGGGTACATAACACACAGTTTCTGCCAATATCATGTTAATCTTGAGTACCTATAGAGTAGTATTGCATCCTTCATATCTCCGAAGACTCTTTAGTTTGATCATATTTATAAAAGACAGATACGCTTGACCGATTCTTTCCGAAAACAGCTAAGCTTGTGGAGACGTGAGGTGGGCAGAGCTATATAGTCACGAGCACACACACACGCAATACATTTTTCTATACGTCACTATACATTCGTGTTGTTTACATTATATGCACTTATGCGCCAATTGCCAACAAAACAGAAATTTGATGCAGTTTCACTCACCGCCAGCGGTTTCGACTCGTGACCGGGAACTCCATTGCTGCTCCGGAAAAAACAAACCACATCCACTGTTTCCTTAACACACGGTTATTTGAGAAGCTGAACAAGGTTATCTTTCCCTCACAACCAAAAACACACTTCTTTAGTGACATTGTTGATTTCGTGGTCTAAAAACAAATCCGGGAGAAGTGCCCATACAAGGAATTCCGCCCTTTATGACATCACACAGGGCCATACTCAAAAAACTTTCCGAAACTTATTTGAATCCTGAAGGAGTGTATTTGTCACAGAAATACTCCATGGCATTTTGGCCATGTTTAGCTTGAGAATCCAACTCTTTAACAGTGTAAATAAGTCAGAATGAACCCCCCTTTAACTTGCATTTAGTACTTGGAAAGTGTTATTTTTTTACCCTGTGTGCAAATGTAGTGCACTGCAAATCCATTTGTTTCACTGGTAGTTCCTGAAAAATTATACAAAGGCTTTTCTGTATCTTTTTAAACAGCTATAGGAAACCCTGCGTACAAAGTGTCCCCTCACCTGGTGGAGATGGTACAAGAGGAGAATGCAAGAGTTCAGCAGAGAAGGTAGCTTCATATACACTCGTACACACTCAGCATGGAGTATTTTATGCAATGTTCATGTCATCTTTGTCTTGTAGAGCTGAGTTTGATTCCAGCAGCAACAGCATTGAAGTGAGGCTGCATTTGGCCCCTCATTACCACTGCCAAAATGGAGCCCTACACCCCACAGCCCCGGGTGAAGACTCCATCATCACAGTCACCTTCGACCGCAGAAAGACTGTGGGTGACCTGCGATTGGCCATCTACCAGGTGACATCAGTGATCCCCTTACTAGTCCTCACTCCATGGCTGTGTTTACACACACTGTGAAAATTATTATTATTATTTTTTTCAGTGACAATGCAACCAGCTGATCATTTTTGGTTACATGAGTGAAACAATTTTAATGTAAATGAGCGCCCCATTAGATTAGATCTGACAGAATATAGCCCTATTCGGACGGTAATTGTTTCTCATGGGGTCATAAGGTATTTTCATCATTGATGGGCTAGTCTGTGATTTTTATTTTTATTTTTTATTGCCGTCCGAATCCAGAATGTCAGTGTTTTTCTCCCACCACCCGTGTAAAAATCCCTGGCCGAATTACCTACTGTTTTTTGACAAACACCAAGGTCGTGTGGTAATTTTAATTGACTTCCACATGAGAAACAATTACCGTCCGAATAGGGCTTATGTCAAGTTTTCTCTGACCTTGACTTTGGTTTGTAGATGCAGGATCTTTGGGAAGGAGACATGGCATTGACATTGGCTAAGAATGTCCCAGCTGGGTTACATTTGTATGATACACTGACAGGTGAGCACATTTACAGTTTACAGTATACTTACATTTGAACTAACAAGTTTTGTAAAGCCCTTCCAGACACTTTCTGACAGCTTCACTACCATTCAAACGTTTTTAATTTTAAGAAATTAATATATTTATCCAGCAGGCATGCATTAAATTGACCAAAAGTGACAGTAAAGATATTTTTGAAATGTTATTGCGACATGCACTTTTGAACTTTTTATTATTCAGCACAACTGAAATATTAAGCAGCACAACTGTTTTCAACATTTATAATAATAGCAAATATTGTCTGAGCACTAAATCAAATTATTTCTGAAGGATTATGTGACACTGAAGACTGGAGTAATGATGCTGAAATTTCAGCTTTTGCATCTGGAATATATTACATTCTAAAATATATTAAAATATAAAACCTATTAAACTCTAATAAGATTTCACAGTACTACTGTTTTTACTGTATTTTTGATCAAAATGCCTTGGTGAACATAAGAGACCTTTCAAAAATCTTCCCAACTCCAAACTTTTCTACAGTAGTGAACATAATTAGTTATTCTGGATGATCATTTATGTCTCTTGTTGTTGTTTCAGATGACCAGATGTCCCTTTATAGTGCAGGAGTGTGTAATGGCTCTGATCTCTTTGTGTGGAATGGAAGAGAGGTGGGCAACTACTTTAACAGTGGCTATATGGGTTTATGATGAAACTGATATCCCTTGTCTACCAAAATATTGAGTTGGTGCTCTACTTGTGCTCATTTAAGGGGTCTGTGAACCTCTCAGAACTAGGGAGATTGTTATACTGACAATGATGCTACATAACCTGCCCTCAAACAAACTTGGTGCCTCACAATCTTGGTTTACAGATCTTACTTCTAGTTTTGAGAACATACAAACATCCAAAGTCATTTAAATTTAGCACCTTTTTGCAGTGTGAAATGGTGGAGTCCATTTTTTCCAGCCTAGAACCACCATTTCTTCTTCTCTTGTAAAGGGACAGATCAGGCATTGGCTCTGCCATCGGCGTTCCATTGGTGGAAAAGAGATACTGTGCATTGCAATTTCAAAACGTTAGAGCCAAATTTATGTTTTGCTTTTCTCTCTCTCTTTCTTTCAGGTCAGTGGTGTGGCGGTGCAAACTGGCATCGAATGGGAACCTGTTTTGTTGACCGTGTTGCGTCCCTCTGCAGAGGAGCTGGGATGTGGGGATGGGTCAGGGGTCGAAGACACTGATGGATCTGGGCTGGTGCGTTCCATGAAGGGCTTTGCTGGTGGGGCCACTCTGGGTACAGTGCTCGAGGCTCTGGGGCCCCAAGAGGCCTTTTTGTGCCAGGAGCAGAGCCGTCCAGGGGCCAGTGGGGGCGGGGCCAGTGGCTGGAGGGTTTTTCCACCTCAGGACATGCAGAGGACACTCAGAGAGCTCTCTCTGAAGGACGGTGACGCGCTACTGCTGCTGCAGCCAGAGGAACTAGACAGCAGGTAAAGAAAGCAATTTCACAATTATCGATAGTTTTTTTTTTTCACAGCAAAATTGATATTAAACACACTTTTAACTATTTACGTTTTAAGGGTTAGCTCACCCAAAAAATTAAGTTTTGTCATCAGTTGCTCATCCTCATGTCATTCCAAACCCATAAGACTTTCGTTCATCTACACATCAGCACAAATGTAGATATTTTTTGTGAAACCTGAGAAATTTCTCTTCCTCCATAGAAACCGCTTGATTCAACAATGTCTTGTTTTGGTTGCTTAGACTTTCAATAGATGCACAGAAATCTCTCTGGTTTAATTTCACCCTATTATGCCATTTTAAACGTTCCTAATTTTGTTTTGCAGGTTCCCAACAATAGGTTTGCATGCATCCAAAGTAAAAAAACACTTTAATTTTCTCACATGTGTCTGAAACCGCTCGATAAAGGATTCTGTCTCTCTAAACCCCTCCTATCCAAGAGCTTCCTCTGCTCTGATTGGTCAGATGGCCCAATCTGTTGAAAATAATATACTGCTTACAGCGCATGTCAGAAATGAAACTCCTATAACCATCTGAATTTCAGCTCTGTGTATACGCGTGCTGCGGAAGCCTCCAGAGTTACGAACAGTAACATTGGTGTCTGTTTTATGTATCGATTCCAGTGCGAATCCTCATCCTTTGGAAGTCCATGCAAAGTGGATTTGCAGTGCTGAAAACAGCATCTTCAAGGCCTTAGTACAACTACACTGTATGAGGGCGGGTGAAAGTACTAAGTAGATGTCATTCATGGGCAGCCAATAGACTTGGTCAGCATTACTGGGAACGCCCACAAAAACGTCATATCCATTTATGCCGTGGGGGAAAACAAGCTATTCGACTTAACACACATAGACCTTGTGAGGTGCTTGTAGGGTTGGGAATCGTGAGAAATTTTCCGGTTCCGGTTCTGGTTCCGGTTCCGCCTAACGATTCCGGTTCCGATTACGGTTCCATTAAAATGATTAAACAAATAGTGGTAAAGGAAAAAGGCACAATACGCAACTCAAACAATCCATTTTGTGTTTATTACTTGCTCTAAAATTAATTTACAGGTTGGCAATGTCAAAAAAGTCCTGTACTGTACATATATTACAGTATTAATTAAGCCATTCTTGCAACACATTTTTTTTCAAATGAACACCTCTGAAATTGTCTTATTACATTTTATCTCTCTGTCTCTGAATAAAACCAAGTTATAAATTATATTTATTAGTTATATTTATTAATTAGTTGTATATTAATTTAATAGTAATTCAGTTATTCAGTGAACTTGTAAATAATAAATTGCAATTCAGCATTACAAAGGTAATTGTGCCTAAACGCTTACCTAAACCATGGTGACTCAACGGTTGACATACATATATATATATATATATATATATATATATATATATATATATATATATATATATATATATATATACATATACATATACATATACATATACATATACATATACATATACATATACATATACATATACATATACATATACATATATATATAGGCCTTTCACTATAAATCTGTTATAAGCCCTGTGGCACTCTGTGCTGTAGCAAATGTTTTATCAAATTGCTAGTGCAGCCTCCTTTGCATGTTTTTAACTTTTCACATGTGTTACATTTTGCTTCATTATCATTCATTCTTTGGAAATGAATCCATACTTGTGACTTTCTCTTCGCCATGCTGGTGGTCAACGAGAAAATATCTGACGCAAAACCATAAATGTGTAGCGCGAGGGCTTTCAGGCTGAACTGCGTTGCACTCCTGGAAGCGGCAGGCAACGTAATTAATATTCATGATGAGGTGAGCCAGGGTTGCCAGGTTTTCACAACAAAACCCGCACAATTGCACAATCGCTTCAACCCGCGGACATGAAACACAGCCCGTGTCAACAGTGTTTAAGTAGCCCAATTCCGCGGGAAAACCACGGACCTGGCAACACTGGCTGTCACTCGCTTCCAGCGCTTCGCACACACATTGCACCAGAACCGTTTTCGGAACCGAAACTTAGGAATTTCGCACGGTTCTGGTATTTTTCAAAAATCAGTTTCGGTTCTGCATAAGAACCGGTTCTCGGTTCCCAACCCTAGGTGCTTGATCTTTACTCTTTGTAATGATTACGATTGATTTTTTTTTTTTGCTTGGTGCAATACCAAAAAGTTGCTGTGTGGCGTTCTGCACCTCTAATAAGTAAAAAAACCCAGATCTGAAGTTTTATGCTGCCGAATAAACCGACTGAGCCATTTTCATGCAATTCCAAAAGCCTGTGCAATACGTCCATTACAATGAAACATTTACACTACATGATGCCGGTATTACTGTAAAGATGAAAAATAAGACATTTCATTAAAGGGGTGGTAAAACACATTCTTTTGAAGGCTTGATTGTGTTTGTGGGGTGCACTGTAACATGTGTTCATGTTTCGTTTGAAAAAAAAAATCATTATTTTTCATATATTTGACCTTTATTATACACTGCTCTGTCCCTCCTTGTAAAACGGTCTGATGCTTTCCGGGTTGTATGAAGCCAGTCCCTCAAAAATACGCAATGGGCTCAGATTGGTTAGCTGGCCTAGTGTGTTGTGATTTGCTAACCACCTAGTGCACGTTTGTCGGAAACGTCACGCCCCTTACCTTTACCGGTAGACTGTGCTTTGGTCAGTATTAGAAACAGTGGCGTCAATAAAACCATACCAATCTGAGCCCGAATCAGACCCAGAACATTTTAGTGAAGATGATCGAGCAGAACCTGTTCATTCCTCAAGAGTAAAGACTGCGGGTCTATAGTGATCCCTACTGAATGGCACTTTTACTTTTGTATTTTTAGAACGATTATAGCCAAATATCTGTCGCAATAACTAACCCAAAATGAACACTAAACACTGGCTTTACTAGTAAGTTAGCCAAATCACACACAGAACCATGTTTAGCATGCCTGTAGATAAACAATACATAAAAGCTCTAATCAAAGAATCATTTACACTAATGCCAAGTTCGCTGTTGAGATTTTAACGTTAGTGTTTGTAACGTTAGGTGTTCGTCGGATAATGTTAAGTATGAATGAGCATTTAACAGACTGGTTTGCAGAACAGCGTTGTCATCTGTTTACTTCCTTGCTACAACCTATTACAGGAAAACACATCGATGAAATATAAATCAGACTTACAGGTTGTGGCCCGTAAACAGCTTCTGTTTGTAAATCCAGCTTTCAGGACAAGCCGTTGTGCATATCCTGCATTGAACTCGCGAAGATGGTGGAAGTTTTCCTCCGTGAAATGTGCAGCGCGCGCGTCGTGCATCCACGCACTGGCAGTGTTTGTCTTACGCAGCTGACTTTGTTCAAATCCGGCATTGAACTCGCAAAGATGGTGGAAGTTTTCTTCCGTGAGATGTGCTGTGGGAGCCCCGCACGCACCTGTTTCCCTCCGTCTCAAACACACGTGCATATAACATGTTGTATGTTAAACGCTCTGCAACGCACCCCCGTCCCACAAGGAAGTCTGAACAAAGCAAGTACCCTAGATCTGCAATCCGGATGAAAATAACAGCGTTTCCTTGGCATCGCGGCAACAACACTCCAGCCTAACTATACCACAACAGCGCCGCGATACAAAATGGCCTCACCCCCCCCCTTATTTAATATTCTCGGAGGAGGGGTTTATGTAAATATTGAGCCTGTTGATGTCACCAACCCTGGAGGAATGTCTGTAGTCGCCTGCTGGCCGTTTGTTGTAGTCCTTAGAAACTGATTTCTTTAAAAGCAAATATCTCCCTTTGCTTTAAACTTTGAACGTTGTAACTTTGCAGATGTTGTTTATGCTCAAGCAGCAACATTACACGCTAGCTAAAGTTAGAATAGTGAAATCGTGGTTTACCACCCCTTTAATTGCAATGGCAAAAGTTTGTTAAACAAAAATGTCAATAAAGCCATACCTTTCACTTGAACTGCATCAAAAAAGCAGTCAACTTGTCGTTAAAGCAGTTTTTCACAATGAGCTATCACATAGCGACAGAAAGCATGAGGTTATTGATGTACAAAACATCCAAAAGTCAAGTTAAAAAGTTACCTCAAAAGTTCCCATTATTTCATTATACATAAACAAACGCACATAAACAAATCCATTTTTGACACTGACCAAGTCTATGAACAAATTTGTTACAAACCTAAATAGATATGTTACGTAAGTGTGACTGGAATTTTGGCAAATAGATTCTTTCTTTTAGTAGACAATAAATATATTTGTCATGCACTTTGCAGACCTTTTACATTCACGAACAGCTATATTGCACACGGCAGGAAAGGTAATATTCGAAAAATCTTAATGGGGCACTTTAAAAATATCTTCATTTGTGTTTTGAAAATGAACAATGAAACAATTTTTTATTTTTATTTAAATAAACATAAAGGCAGTAACATTTATCATTTCACAACATAGATACTAGAGAAATGAATATATATATATACATTGATAATAATAGGGACCATGATTTTCCACAGCATCTTCAGCCTCAATGGTGGCATAGTTACCGTGACAACGCCCTCAGACTGTCGCTGGCTGCAGGTGGAGTTTTGCCCACAGAGTGGAGTGAAGGAGGAAGAGGAGGAGGTGCAGGGGAAGAAAAGGAGTAAAGTCTCAGCTTCAGGGAACATGGTGAGAATGAAAATATGCACGTGTACACACAAATACACACTGAAATGGTAATAGATAGACAACAGTCTTATCCGACTCTTGGTGATTCTATGGGCCATGTCTCTCCATACACGAGAGACTGTCCATGAATTTTCTGGGCTATGATTTTTCCACGGTAGGTTGCCAGGTCTTTCTCCAACAAGTAACTTTGCAACTACATGTCAACTAACTCTCATTAGAATATTAGTCGACTCTAGTGAACTGTTAGTATACTGTTAGGTTAGATTTCAGGTTATAAGTTGACTAGAATAGAATAAGTTGATATGTAGTTGCAGTTACTTATAGTCAGGAAAATGTCTGTTGGTGACCATCAATATCAAGTGTTAGCGGATATTAAGCAGGCAGTCTACTAAGACTCTGAGATTTAGTTGACATGCTGCAAAGTTACTTATAGTTAGTAGAATGTCTGAAGTGGACCATTGAAATAAAGTGTTATCTAATAATTTTGTTGTGTTATTTTATATTTTGGCTTTAATTTATTTTAAATTTCAGGAATTATATTACTTATCTTATCTTAATTAGCTGCCAAGGCAACATTTATAATTTAAGTTTATCATTTAATATTTATATTTGATTATAGTTAAAAATAACAACACTGTGTTTTTGTTGTACTCACTGATTTGCTGTGTGTGACTCTTGCAGCTGCTGGCAGAGGTGAAGGAAAAAGCTTTTGAGGAACTTCGCCTACAGGATGAGCTCAGTGGTAATAACATTTAATAATAAGCCTCAATAATATCTATAATTTTCAATGATAAGGGAAAAGGCTCAATAGTACTCAGTAACATCCCATAGGCCAGGGGTTTTGAAACTTTATGATGCCAAGGACCCCCAAATATGACAAACCTTTTATGAGGTACCCCCTTCCTAAAATCCATCTATATATTTTAATGTATGAAAAAAACATTTAAACTGTTAGATAAATAGTAGCCTAAGTGTGACATTATAAATACAACATATTGGTTCCAAACTTAAATTGGCTTTACTTAATGTTGGATGTATAAACCTGAAGAACATTTTTCAATTAAAAATGATTTGTATAAGCAACTTTCACAATAAATGTATGTAAGCAGCGTACGTACAGCGTTAAGAATACTGCCTTACAACCCCAGTGAGCAAAATAAAGGTGACTATAGTGAGAAACTCATTTGAAAGATACAAAGCAAACATATACAATTCTGGGAAGTATGTATACGGCAAGAAAGGAGATAAACATTTAGAAATTAAACAGTTGGAATGTTTGTTAGACCATTTTTGCTTTGTCTTTTTATTCTCTGAAATTTTCTAGGGACCCCTTAGAACCTTCTGGAAAACCCCAGTTTGAAAACCCCTGCCATAGGCTTCTCATAGTTTTTAGTTTTCTGTTTATTTTTCATTCTCTATCAGTGCTGCCTGGGAAAAAAAGTTGTTCAGCATAGTGTACTTGTTTTTCAGGGGAGAAATTTTTGTTCGCCAACATTTTGTATCAACCGATATGTTTTTTTGGTGGCTGATGCCGGGTGGCCGATATATAATTTGGGCTGCATCCGAAATCACAAACTTGAAAACGGTATGTGACGAGTAGTATGTCCGAATTTACACTACCTACTAAAAGTAGACAAAAAGTACCCGGATGACCTACTACTTTGGCGAGATTCTGAAGTGTTTAGTGTTTACAATGGACACTTTTGTATCCCATGAGGCCATGAGACAGGATTTGTGAATGGCAGTGAAACTGACACTGGCGAATATGACAATAGGGGAATGTAGTCCATACTGAATACATTCATACTAAACAGAACATACTTTTTTAGCATCCGCCAAGTAATAACTTATTCAAAATACATACCTATTCAAGAGACTGTGATTTTTGGATGCAGCCATGCATGCTACTTAATGTATAGATGGAAAATAACACATGCTTCAATTAAATTTGTATTTGTTTTACATATTTACCCAATTAGAAATAATTTGTAAAAGTAAACCTGTAAAATAAACAGATTAAATAAATATATGAGAGTATTATACATTTGCCTTTGTTACTAATAATAGAAAGCCATATAACTTTTACTGTCTTAGTTTCTGTCAAACAGTTCTGTCTAATAAATTATTCGACAGAAATTTGAAACAAAGACAGTAAACTAACTAATGAAGATGGATAATGGGCGCTCGTGTGTCTGTGCTCAGACGCTGGTGTTGTTAGTGTTGTCAAAATAAAGTCTGCAATGGAAAAGAAAGCAATGGAAACAAGATTTTAACTTTGTTGTCTTTGATGAATGAATGCATTTCAATTTTTGTCAAATAAATCAAAATCCAGCTTCTAACAAAATTCTGGAAAAATACTTAACAGCTGATGCAGTTAATTACAAATGCCATTATATCTTGTAGTTTGGAATCAGCGTGTCTCTTGTCTTTTATTCCTTGTTAGGTGTTGAGTGCTGTCTGAGGCAAATGGATCGAAGTGGAAAACTTTTACCTCCAGGTACTTTTCAAAATGATCATCAGCATCACTGCCAATGTGATCCCTCTAAATGTTTACATGGTAAATGCGCATGTCTCTGTTCTAGTGCATGAGCATTTGAGTGTTCGGGATGCAGGGATCAGGCTGATGACTTCACTCTACCTGTGCCCTGGACCAGTGCCAACAGCAACACAGGTATGGCCATACAATTCGGATGTGTGAATGTAAACACCCCCCCCCCCCCCCCAAAAAAAACATCTTTGTGACTTTTTTTCACTTCATTTACCTTCTATAATGAAACTATTTCTCCATGCAGTTGTTCTTGTACTTTAGCATTGGTCTCGCTCCTTCAGTCGGTCAGGAGCTGGAGATTATTGTAGAGGAGTCTCTAACTGTCAAAGAGGTGAAATAAGTTTTTTTGTTGTTAAAAATTTTTTTAAATTCTACTGGTGATCTGAAAAATAAGGTGTTTTAAAATCGCTGGTTCCTCTTATTCCAGTGCCTTAAGGAAATGTTGCAGATGGCAAGGCTTGAAGGTAAAATTCTTCAAATGTTTGCTTTTTAATTGCACTCAACTAGCTTTGTCAGATTTATAAATAATAAAACGTGTTTGTCTCTCCAGGTGAGTCATGGCACTTAAGGAGAGTGGACTGGTGTGAGGAGATTGGAGAGCCACTTATGGATGAGGTGGGAACTCCAAAAAATCAATACTAATCCTCTCTTCTTTTTTTTTCTCAGTTTGTAATGATTTCAAATATTGACTCCTGTTTACTCGTGTCTCTTAGAATGCATCTCTGAAAGAGGCAAAGGTCGTTCATGGGGACACACTGGTGCTGGTGGAGGGGCGGCTGCCTCCAAAGGTGCATTTTCAGTTTGGAAAGATTTCTTGGGTGAGATGAAAAGGAAATAACACTTTTTCAAACCTATTTTCTCTAATCTCAACATCAGGGTTACCTCAAGCTGTCTGTGAGGATGCACATGGACATGATCCACAGCTCCAGCATTCCAGAGCTGAACCACACAGCAGAGTCTCAGAGCATCGAGGGGCTCAACACAGGTTTGACTTTTACCCAATGATTCCAGTGGGATTCAGGTTGTTTCTGATAGTGAGATGTAAGATTATGAAAGCTTGAGAGAATTGCTCTGGTTTATGTTTTTGTGTCTTGGTGTTCCAGAGTGGTCTGGATCAGAGATGAGATTCGTTGGTTATGTGGAGATTTCAGAGGAGGCTTCACTTGATGACCTCAAGACTCAGGTTGGCATCACTACTCACAGCATTAATGACAGCTGACTTAAAGGGTTAGTTCACCCAAAAATTTTAATTCTGTCATTAATTACTCACCTTCATGTCGTTCCAAACCAGTAAGACTTTTGTTCATTTTCGGAACACAAATGAAGATTATTTTTGCTAAGAGCTATCTGATCTCTCCATAGACAACAATTTAACTACCACTTTCAAGGTAGTGTGCATGCATGTGTGTGATGCTGATGCAGGAGCTAGCCAATGGTGAGCCGCCGTTCTGCCGTAGAACTTAGTGTAGACAGTGCAACGCTTCCATGTCAACAGCATAAGTCTGACATAGATGAGAAGAAATTGTTCAATAAAATCGTTATTTTAGGGTTTTTTTGCACACAAAAAGTATTCTCGTTGCTTCATAAAATTGAGGTTGAACCACTGGACACATGGACTCTTTTAACAATGTCTTTCCTACCTTTCTGGGTCTTGAAAGTGGTAAATAAATTGCTGTCTATGGAGGGACAGAAAGCTTAATTTGTGTTCCGAAGATGAACGAAAGTCTTAAGAGTTTGGACCAACATGAGGGTGAGTAATTAATGACAGAATTTAAATTTTTGGCTGAACTAACCTTTTAAAGATGAAGTGTCATTTTACTAGCATCACCACACAGAATTTCAAAAAATAATGTTTGTTTCTCAACACTTTTCACACATAAATCTAACAATCCAAACAGAATATATACAAAATATCTGTCGCATATAAGATTGTAGTCTAGAGATTCAAATGTTTCAAATGGTCATAGTGCAGTGGTTGTATTTGCAATGGAGAATTTCTACATATTCACATATTCTTCATCTTTTATTACAAAAATGTTTATTGATATAAAAATGCATGAAGAAAAACCAAACTGCTCCTGTCAGCTCAACCTCAACATGTGCAGTGCTTTCCATTTGGCTCAATTTCATATACCTTTAGTGAGTTCAGAGACAATATTCACCCAAAAATGAAAATATGCTGTTTATCTGCTTACCCCCAGGGCATCCAAGATATAGGTGACTTTGTTTCTTCAGTAGAACACAAATGAAGATTTTTAACTCCAACCGTTGCAGTCTGTCAGTCATATAATGCATGTGAATGGTAACACATGAGAGTATGAAAACTATGAGAGTAAAAAACATGCACATACAAATCCATATTAAACCCTGCGTCTCGTGATGACACATTGATGTCTTAATTATTTATATAATTTTTTACCTCTAATACACCACTATGTCCAACAGCCTTCAGTGCGCGATCACTTCCGGTAAGTGAGGTCAATGTACACGATATGGCGTAGAGATACGTGCGAGAGATCACTTCCGGCACTCGCGTAAACTACGCCAGATCATGTACAGACCTCACTCACCGGAAGTGATTGCGTGCTGAAGGCTGTTGGACATAGTGGTGTATTAGAGGTAAAACATTTTTTATATAAATACTGTTCAGTTTCTCGCACAAACCGATCATTTCGTGTCTTAAGACATCAATGTGTCATCACGAGCTGGAGGTTTTAATATGGATTTGTACGTGCATGTTTTTTTTACTCTCATAGTTCTCATACTCTCTTGTGTTACCATTCACATGCTTTATACGACTGACAGACTGCAACAGTTGGAGTTAGAAATCTTCATTTGTGTTCTACTGAAGAAACAGTCATCTATATATTGGATGCCCTGGGGGTAAGCAGATAAACAACACATTTTCATTTTTGGGTGAACTATCCCTTTAAATAAAAAATGCAGTCTTCAAACAGCCCGTTTATAGTTCAGCATATTAAGCTGGTATAGGAGAAAATATTGTAAAATGTACATGCTTCACCTTTTATGAGCTATAGACACCCTTCACTCATTTAAAGATTAAATAATTAAAGGAAAAGGTAGAGAAGCTAGTAAAGATGGAAAAGCTGTACACTACTGTTCAAATATTTGGGGGTCAGTATAAATTATTTTTTTAAAGAAATAAATTGTATTCAGCAAGGATGCATTAAATATAGTAGACTTTTATAATGTTACAAAAAAGCAATTTTAAATGCTGTTTTTTTTTTTTTTACTTTTCTATTCATTAAAGAATCATGAAAAAAAAATATAAGTTTACACAAAAATATTAAGCAGCACAACTTTTTTCAACATTGAGAACACAAATCAGTATATTAGAATGATTTCTGAAGGATCATGTGACTGAAGACTGGAGTAATGATGCTGAAAATTCAGCTTTGCATCACAGGAATAAATTACATTTTAAATATATTAGAATAGAAAACAGTTGTTTTTAAATTGTAATAATATTAACAATATTTTACTGTATTTTGATCAAATAAATGGGCTTGATGAGCATATTAGACTCTTTCCTAATACACAAAAAAATCTTATAGGCCCCAAACTTTTGAACTGAAGTGTATATTTATGGCTGCACTGTAAACCGTAAAGTAAAATGCAGCACTGTCGGATCACCATCCCCTGAGAAAAGCCATATCTGTTCCGATAGGTGATGACTCTACCAGCCCTTCAAGATGTGTGTGTGCCAAGCCCTGCGTTCCTGCGTGTATGGTTGCTAGAGGGCAAGAAACCGGCCAGGATACTCAGAGGAAACCAGCAGACCCTCAGGTTGATAGATTAGGATTTTGTTTATGATTTTATCCTTTGTGTAAGGTCTCTGTTGCCCTTTTTCCACCAAATACTCGACTTTTTATTGTATTTGGGATTAATTTCCTCCTATTCCTGCAGGAAACTGAAGCTGGGGAATGGGGCGGAGGTGTGTCTTCAGAGGCTGATGAAAGAGGAAGACCTGGGGTGAGACATTCTTGACAGCAAGTCAAAGAATGAGGCGATTGATGAAATCCACGGAAGGAAGAAACAAGATTTTTTTTATTGTTTGAAAAACACTGATCATTATTTTCTTATAACCTGTTCAGGCTAAAGGATTTATTGCTGATGGTTCAGATGGGAATGCCAGGAGAGAAGGCATATTATCCCTCTGAGGAGTTTTTGTGGGATGCAGGGAGGGACGGCACCCCCAAGGGCCTGTACTCTGCTCTGGCCTCCCAGTACGGTCTCACTCCTGACAACCTGCTCCTGGCTAAACACCTGCCTGACAAACACACCTGGATGCCCATTTCCAACTGGGTGAGAAGAGGGAGTGAAAATGTTTATAGAATATTTGTAGGCAAGAGCTATAGTGTTAAGATTATACTTGAATAATCAGTTCTGAATAATCCCAGACTCAACAGGTCTCAAAAAAGAAGAAGAAGAGGAAAGCTGAGAGTCTCCAGGCGGCTCCTTTCTACCTGAAAGATGGAGATATTATAGGTATCAAGGTAAATTGAATTGAATAAAGCCAAATCCTGTCATTAATTACTCACCCTCATGTAATTCCAAACCTATAAGACTTTTGTCCATCTTCGGAACACAAATGAAGATATTTTTAATGAAATCTGAAATCTGTCTCTCCATTGAAAGTCTATTCACCCAAAAATCTGATGCTTTAAAACTTTCATAAAGAGATCGTAAAATAAATCCATATGAATTGAACGGTTTAATACAAGACTTCCGAAATTATGAACAGATTGATGATAAAAGTTTTTTCCTCAGTAAATTGTAAGCATTTATTTTGTATATTTTTGGGTCTTCAGCAATGCCTCACTGTCTTTTTTTGTTGTTGTTTTGTTTCCATTTGCATGCGTGTAGAATCTGCTAATAGACAATAATAAAGAATTCACTACTCTGAAAGATGAGATTGCTCAGCAGAGACTCAGGGACGAGGCAGTGAATCACAACACAAGGTGCGTTTTTTGTTTTGTTTGTATTTATTTATTCATCTCTCTCCAAGATTACAAGATATTGAACCCTTTGCTGGTTTGATTTGATTAAACGTACAGTTCTGTCAGGACCACTATCGTCAAAGATGATTGATTGACTCTTAGCATACAGTTTGGATTGGCGGTGTGGTTCTGTTCTGGGCAAGAACTCCCTGCGCATCCATGCAGCCTAGCATGGATAAGAGCAGGGAGAGCAGCAAAAACCCCCCCAAAGGGTAAACAGAACAGAACCAACATAATGTATTCCAGATATCATTAATGTTGATATTAAATGAACAAAATAATTAGGAATTCAAGGGGAATTCGAATACCAAATCCTGACTGAGCAAGAGGAGGAGCTGGGGATGGAGGGGGGTAAATGAGCTCTGGAGAAACGCGATAGCAGCTGATTGTACTGAGGAGCTATATATATATATGATATTACGCAGGGCCTGAAAATAGGCTAACTTCCGTCAACATAACCAATGTGACAACCTGCTGGCAGAGAGAGCGTGCAGGGGACTATTTTCAGGCGCTGTGTAATATCATAGCGCCGCTGCACCCATGGTACGGCTCAAAGTTCCTTGATTATTACGCAGGAATGAGAGTATAGTTCCTAGCCATATCGGCCTTGAAAATCACAACTTTTCATTTTCCGTCGGTCTTAGTACACGATGTAACTATAGAAGAGTCAAGTTTTAAATAGGAAAAATATCAAAACTCTTTGGTCATTTTTGAGCAACATGCTAACGGTCTAATCAGATTCAATGATCTATGCAAAGCTATGCTAAAAGTGCTACTGCCAGACCCGGAGATCGGCTGAATGGATTCAAATACAGTAAAACTCAACTGTTTAACTCTAGGGGAGTTGGAAAATGAGCTTATTTTCAAAAAAAGTGGAGTGTACCTTTTAAGAATGCAATAACATTTGGTCACACTACTATTCAAAAGTTTGGGTTTTGTAAAATGTTTAGTTTTTGAAAAGTCTCTTAAGCTTAGCAAAGCTGCATTTATTTGATCAAAAGTGGCAGTAAAAACATTTGTTATAAAATATTTCTATTCCAAATAAATGTTATTTTTAACTTTCTATTCATCATAAAAGCCTTTTCAGAAAAAATAAGCTATACAACTGTATAATGATTTCTGAAGGATCATGGAGTAATGATGCTGAAAATTCAGCTTTGCCATTACAGGAATAAAATACAATTTTCTATTTTAATATATTTTAAAATGTAATATTTTGCAAAATTACTGTTTTTACTGTATTTTTGGTATATTAAATACAGCCTGGTGAGCATAAGAGACTTCTCTCAAAAATGTTTGAAAGGTAGTGTATGATGTCTCAATGACAGTTTGATTGTTCTGTTGTCCACTAGAGGGCATACTGCCACTGGAGAATGTTCACAAGACTCTGGGTCCAAGAAGTCGGGCTCAACTAAAAACAGGAAACCAGAGGTGGCCTTATCGATCAATGTGGGAGTGTTCAGGTAACACACCCTGTGAACAGCACCATAGAGCTGCCCACTGGTCTTCAAAACCATCACTAAGGTCACTAAGGTGACATATGGCAGAATCTGCTCCACTGAGTCACAGCAAGGAACCCAAACTGAAGACAATGTGACAGTGCTGACCAAGAATCCCACCCTGTGAAAAATAAGACTCTATGGGCACAAGGATGCTGATCCAAAACTTAATTTTAAGCGGGAATATCACCTTTAATCTTTGAGATTTCATGAAGCTTATACACTTACTTTGCCCTTTATGCAGTTTATTCCTGGAGCAGATCTCTGCACCCTACAAGACCAAGAGGTCGGTTTCAGCCTCTGCCAGGGGATTTTCCTCTGCCTCACTTCTGAGACTGTGCTTTTTCTCACAAGGATGGGTGATAAAACTGTTGTCTTCATTTTATTTTTTTAACAAAAATCATCACAATACTGTATGGAAAATTACACGGATATCCTTAATTATGTGCAGTTATTTTATCATTTATAATTCTTTAATTCACTCAAAAATAAAATACTGAGATTACTCACCCTCATATCATTCCAGACTTTAAATTAGGCTGTCATTCACATTTAATATTCCTGTTTGCCAAAGCTTCCATCTAGCTTGTGTTCACATCCAGGTACACAATTCATAATTAACTGAACTTAATGCACAATTTAGGTCTGGATGAAAGCCTGAGCAAGATGCTTGCTTCAGTTCAGATTAGCAGTGGATAGCAATTTACATTTTCTCACAAAGCGAGTTTATATTTCGGACTTTATTTCTGAGAATTGCGACTTTATCTCACAATTCTGAGAAAATAATTTGCAAATGTTTTTTTTTTTTGTGTGAGATATAAACTTGCAATTTCAAGTTATAAAGTTCAGTATGGAGAAAAAATTATCTCTCAATTGCAAGAAAAAAGTCAGAATTGCGAGTGTATCTTGCAACCTGACTTTATTTTTCAGAATTGCAACTTTTTATATCTCAATTTTGACTTTAGAACTTGCAATTGCAGGTTTATATCTCAGTTCTGAGAGAAAAAAAGTTGCAAGTCAACAAAATCAATGAAAGTGAGTTAATATTGACAGCATTTTTATTTTTGGATAAACTAACCCTTTTGTGTTTTGTTTTCAGACTGCTCATATTAAGTCAAACATGATTAAAATATAACGATTGTCCATGTTCGTAGTTGTCTCAGCCATCTTCTCGGAGCATGGCGGTTGATTCATGGAAATCAGGGATGTGTGTCTGTGTTTGTTTCTTTTGCCAATTTGTTTCTGAGCACAAAAGCAACATAAAGTACTTTAAACCATTTCCTTTATGATAGAATTGCATGTTTAGTTAAATATTTTTTTCCTTGTTTCCAATAAAAAGTAGTGTTCAATAGTAATGTATTTATAAAATATCAACCTGTTCAACAAGAATTGTTGAACATAAATGCCAAATTAGGTTTAACTATTAGTTTTCTTCTTGTTGTTGTTTTTTTTTTTTAGTTACTTTTGAATTCAGCCTTTCTTCTCATTAAAAAAGAATACATGAAAATGTCGTCATTTTTGTTTTGAAGGTCAAAGGTCTTTGTTATGAGTAAGTAGCGTAGACTTCAGTGATGTGATATCTCGAACCGTTTGGCCATGGTGAAGAAACAAATTTATGGCGAGAAAAGGGAAACAGGAAGAACAAGAACTCCGCAAGAACAAGAAACTTCGCTCTCAGGGCTGCAAGAACAAAATGACGTAATTTTGTTCTTGCAGCTTGCTCTCAACACATCATCTGAGCAGAACTTTTTTCTTGTGGGTGTCCGAGAACTATTGTGATTGGTCAGAAATTTAAATGCATGCTGCAGTGGGCGGGGCCTCTGAGGACTCCCTGGAAGTTCGCCACTTGCTTTTCTCGTGAAGTATGGAATGTCCTGCCAGAAGGAACTTTTTTCTTGTTCTTGTCACCTCGAGAAAACAAACAAATTATTGTGTTCTTGCGAAGTATGTACCAAACTTAAAATCCAGAAAGAGCAGCCTAACAGATGGATCTAACAGATGGATCAGAGCAATGTGAAGAGCTGTGGCTATGGCGTCCTCTGTAGATTGATTTGCTCTGTATGCAAACCGGGAGTGTTGAATGTGTGTTGAAGGCAGGTAACATGACTCTGGACCAGTTTCTCAAAACACTTCATTATAATGCATGTCAATGACACTCTGCAGTAAGGCTGCTAACAGTAGGCTTTTTTGCACTGGAACTATAATTGAGGATTTAATGTGGAATGGTGGACCGGGATAGAGACTGGTTAAAGATCTTAGTAAAGACCCCCACTATGCTGGTCCTTCAGAACCCATCCTGTGACCCATTGGGTCCTGGAGCATTCCTCGGATCCACCACCCTCAGTGTGCGCCTCACCTCTTGCGCCTCGACAATGAAGATGTGATTAATGTGAGCTGTTGAGTGTAATGTGGCTGCCTCAGAAGACTCCACCTCAAAACGGGCAAAGAAATGGTTCAACTCTTCCACCCCCTCCTTGGCCTTTACCACATTCTCTGGTCCTATCATATTGATATACTGTCTGGCCTGCTAGCTCAATAGCCATGTCTGAAAATAAATGCATGAATCCAGCTCTTTGTAATTAGTAATATGCAGCTGTCCTTAACGATCATGTTCATTGCTACCTGTAGCTTCAATTAATCCATCTTGTTTGTGAGGGATCTAGCACTGGTAAGAACAATATGAAGCTGAGAACACATACAAAAACATCCATACATTTACATTTATGCATTTAGCAGACGCTATTATCCAAAGCGACTTACAACTGAGGAGTACAGGAAGCGATCCGTCATGAGGAGGCAGCGAAACACAGAAAGTGCCTGAAGTACTAAGTTTTGGACATTGCACAGAGCATCACACACTAGGGCAGGGAAGAAGTAGAGGAATATAGAAGGAAAATAAGTGGGAAGATCGTTCCACCAGCAGGGAACGGTGAATGTGAATGTTCTGGAGAGGGATTTTCTGCCTCTCTGTGATGGTACCACAAGCCATTGCTCCTTAGCTGAGCGAAGGCTTCTGGTGGGGGTGTAGACTTGTAGGAGCGAGTCAAAGTATGCGGGAGCTGAGCTCGTGGTGGATCTGTAAGCGAGCGTAAGCAATTTGAACTTGATGCGAGCAGCGAGTGGTAGCCAGTGCAGAGAGATGAAGAGTGGGGTGACATGGGCCCTTCTGGGTTCGTTGAAGATAAGACGTGCTGCTGCATTCTGGATCATTTGGAGCGCTTTGATCGCACATGATGGAAGTCCAGCCAGAAGCGCATTGCAGCAGGGCCTGGACAAGAAGCTAGGTTGCATGTTCTGTTAGAAAAGGTCTGATCTTCGTGATGTTGTGGAGCGCAAACCTGCATGAGCGAGCTGTCTTTGAAATGTGGTCTTTGAAGGACAGCTGGTCGTCAAAGATTACGCCATTGTTTCAGACCGACCCTGTAGGGGTGATCAGAGATTAACCTAGCTGGATGGCGAAGTCATGTTGTATTGTCAGATTGGCCGGGAAGACGAGCAGTTCAGTCTTTGCCAGGTTGAGCTGCAGGTGATGTTTTTTCATCCATGCTGAGATGTCCGCCAGACAGCTGGAGATTATTCCAGCTACTGTGGGGTCGTCTGGTTGGAATGAAAGGTAGAGCTGAGTGTCATCAGCATAGCAGTGGTATGAGAGGCCATGTGCATACATACTCGATTAAAGAGAGAGCACACTTTTGATGGAAAAAATAAGTATGATTTCACACAAAAAAGTGCTCAAAAAGCACATAATAGGCATGTATATTGTGTTTTAACAAGAACTGGAGTAGGCTATGTCAGAAAAGAAAATAAAGAATACAAAATATTTATAGAAGATTTACCCATTTAAATTTGTTTTTAATTATTCAGTTTGGGTGAAAGTATGATGTATTATAAAAAAACAATAAAGTAAACTAGCCAGAAAATATGATAAACTTTCTTTTAGTTTATTATGTAATATACAGACAGGTAACCTATATAGGCTCTAGCACTAACCAAATCAGACCCGAGTGTGTGTTTTTTTTTTTTAACCTGCAGAGTTTGCTGTCTTGTAAATATATTGAAGTATGACTTGCAACAACATGATCTGAGCTGTTTTCTTGTTTGTATTTGTGGTTTACCATTTACACACGAATGTTGTAGCTTACACCTCCCCATGTTAACAAACTTTCAAGACTATTAAGTTTATAAATTACCAACATCTAAAAACAAATACAGTTGTCTTTATAAAGAAATGCTCACTTATATGTAGCTTTAAAGCCACTGCTGTGATGCTGTACAAACGCTTTCAGTGTGAATACTACATCTGCAGCGACGACGATGTTACGCTGCTCACGCTTGCGGTGTGAAACGTCTGTTCCTGACGCTCCTTGCTTGTCTGGCTATCACTAGACCAAGCTCAATATTTTAAAGGTCCCGTTTTTCGTGTTTTTTTGAAGCTTTGATTGTGTTTACAGTGTGCAATATAACATGTGTTCATGTTTCATGTGTATTTCACACAAATTTCACACAATTTACTTATCTGTATACTGCTGTTTTCACTGTCCTCAAAACGGCCTGAGAATTTCCTCGTTCTATGAAGTCCCTCCTTCAGAAATACGTATCGAGTTCTGATTGTGCCAGCGGTTCCCGTGTTGTGATTCGACAGCAGCTTAGCACACGTTGCCCGAGAAGGTCACTCCTCTTACCATAACGGGGAGATGAACGCACTCAAACTACAGCCCCTGAAGGCCAAACAAAGGTTATTTGACTCCGGGATGAAAATAACAGCGTCTGATGGCGACAAACGCAACCGAACCGAACGCAACACTCCCTCTTCTCCACGAGGGAGCAACAAGACCATGCCCCCTTTTTCGCGTATTCTTGTGGGCGGAGGTTAGACAACAAACTGTTCTACTGACGTAATTAAAGCAGGAAATACCAGGATGTAGTCCAAACCGGCCGTTCGCTGTAGGCTTTGAAAGGGAACTTCTGTTAAATAAAATATCTCGCTTGGCATTGAACTTTGAGCTTTATAATTTTACAGGTATTATTTATGCTCTAACAGCAACATTACACACTAACTAAAGTTTGAAAAATGGGATCACGAAGAACAGGACCTTTAAGATTGAGCATTGGTCTGGGGAGTCTGCTCTGTATTTTCTACTGCACAAGAGGCGTGATCAACTGGCATAGTTCAATTGACTCCGTACGCAATTGGATAGTCCTTCAACGAATCAGACCAACGATCCATTGCTTCTCTATCCATCATTGTGTTAAATCCGCCAATAGCGTGCCAGGTGGATAAGCTGGTTTGTGATTGGGTTCCGCGAGATTGTAACAGAAGCAGGATAAAAAGATGTAGAGGTTTCCAGTCTGAGCTGCAGAGCGAAATCAGATTGCCGGCAGATCGGGCTGTGTTTACCCAGTAGCTCCTTGTAATTCCTGCCTCCTTCGTCCCTGAACTTGAACATTGTTACACACACAAATATACAGTTACGTATGTCAGTGTTTGAAGTCAGAATATTAAATGTCTCACACCTATTTTATTTCTTAATTAGATAAATATAAATAAATAGATTTTATTTTGGTGTGTTTGCATTTTATGCATGTTTGCAGGGACTCCATCTATCTATGTTTTGATCTGCCTGGAAAAAAAAAAACATTAATTTGAAACGTGTTTGACCTGTTTTGATGCAAATTTTAGACATCCTCTTTTTCTGTCCATATAAATAGAAGAACTCTTCCATTTCAGAACTTATTCCATTGTGTGCAGCCTTCCTGAACCATGTCTAAGATAGACAGAGAAGTTGTTCTGGAGGCCCTCTCGGTTCTCACAGGTTCTACTCTGAAGCCTTACACTGGATCAAAGGGATCACTAAAGTCTGATCCTGAACTTGATATATACAATTTTATCGCTGCTGCCATATTGGGTCAAGAGCTGCTGAAACTTTGGTGCCAGAGGTGATGTGGGGAGCACACAGTACATGGGTTTACGCAATGAGATGTTTGTGGACATGGATGGATTCTTCGAACCTCACTTTGATTATGATTTCAGACATCTAAGTGACAAGTCTGTATGCATGCGGAGTAATGAGCCATATACACGTCCATGTGGATGGTACCGCTTTGCTCTCAAAGTCCTGAACAAGTACCCTGATGGAAACGACTGGCTGGGCACGGATGGATGGAGGAGTCACTCAGTGGCTGGTGAGTGGCCCGTCTCCTATCATGGAACCAGCGTTGAGGGTGCTAAAGGTATCGTCAAATGCCATTACACAGCAGGTAATAGAAAAGAAAGACAACTCTACGGGAGAGAAATCTATTCAACATATGACATAGATCAGGCTTCTGGCTACAGCAAGGTATTTACATCCGAAAAGACCGGGAAGAGATACAGAGTCCTGATGCAGAACAGGATCAATCCAGTGATGAGGAAAGTGTGCCAAAGACAGGACTACTGGCTGATTGAGATTCCTGAAGGCACCTCTGCTGCTAAAGAGAAGGAGATCGTGGAGAAGTCCATTCGTCCTTATGGGATTCTGCTGAAAGAGGTGTGAGAGAAGAATCAGAACCAGCTGACTGCCTCTAAGTTGATTTTTCTGAGATGATTATGACAATTTTTGTAATTATTGTTAATTTTTAAGGTACATAATTGTCTCTTCGTTGTTGAAACTGAATTTGCTTTGCATTAATTCAAATAGAATATGTGTTCTCAATGGTACAGAAAGGTTGTGATTTTTTTCAAGTACAATATTGATAAGATGAATGATGAAAATGTATCTCCTTTTTAATCAATTATTCAGAACCAGAAATGTTTAATTTTAATTTTAAAATAGTAAGTTTAGTTTTCTCATTATTCAGTTTAATATCTAAAATGAAATAAAACGTTTTTGTAAAATAAAATAAGTATAGTTAAAATGCATATGATTAATCATTGTCAGTGATTAATTAAGTAAAGACAAATGTGTAACCAGATTTGCTTTATTGTGTACGCCTATACTTTTATTGGACACATACTTGCTTTTGTTTCCACTTTATACTTTTAAACAATTTGTCTAAATACAATATTAATTTCCTTCATTTTAATAAGATTGAATAAAGATATTTCAAATGAGACACTGCTATGCCTACTGAAAGTTACCTCTGTGTAAAGTGTTTTACACTTCCCTTACACCTAACCCTACCCTTAAACTTACCCATACCACCACCCCTGTCCATAACTTTACCTGCACCTCAATATCAGCAAAGGTGTTTTGCAACACGATATGAACACAGTAAGTACATGCATTGTACTTATTTTTTGATGTAAGTTCATAGTAGTTAAGGCCACCTAATATAAAGTGGGGCCAAAATATTTTTTAAGTTTTATAAGAATAGCCTTAATTACCTCCTTTTATGATAATAAATTAGTATTAAAACATTAAAAATTAAACATTTCATAGGGCCCTGTTATTAGAAGTGTTTTTTTTAAAAGTTGTATAAAAGTTTTATTAATTGAACTGATTAGATATTCTTCTTGATTATTAAAATTGAATTCATCTTATATTATTAAATTAAATTTAACATAATTTATCGGAAACGTTTATGCTGGGATGTGCAGTATCTCCTTTGCATTTTGGAGTTGGTTCACCCTTTGCTTATGCTGTTATTCTTATCACTGCTAGAAATTCAGAATAAATGTTAAAGCTACACTGTGTGATATTTTCCCCCATCTAGCGGTGAAAAGGTATATGACCATCCAGTGAATTTTAGTTTCTGTTCCTCTCAATTCTGATTTCGTTTCAACTCCTACGGAGGCCGATTTAGTCCAAGATTAACATGGCTTCCAGTTCGACCTTGTCCACATTCAACACAGTAGGCGTTTCTCAATATCAAGGAAGGATCCTCGGAAGCCAGAATTCCGAGGATGCTACGTCATCGACGTCCGTCGAAGGACTGTTCCAATGTCGAGGATCCTCGGAATTTCAACCAAGGTCTGAGTCCTTCGTTCGAAAAATATGCCATATACAGGAAAGGATGCATACGAGTAGACTTCGCGCACTTAGCGTTCTCAAATCACCCACAATCCTATGCGCGCAGCTTTGCTATCTTGTTCAAAAAATACAAATGATCGGACGTTGGCAGAGTCGGAGCGTTAACGGGGCAATATGCTTTCAAGTGTAAGTATTTACGTTACCAAACATTTGTTATAACCGTAGTAAATATAAGTAAAGTTTAACTTGTAAATGCCAGTACAAATTACAACCGTATACAAATGACGTTATTGATAACGGACGCTAACGGACCTTTTCACTGACGTAATGAGGCTGACGTGCACTTGCTAGCCTGTTCCATTTGCCTGTTCTCCGAATGCTTAAGAGGAGCCTCGCCTAGCCTCTGAAGGAAGTGACTTGGAAGGATCAGTCCTGCAGAGGAAGGATCCTTGACATTGAGAAACACCTGGTGTCTGTGGGATATTCTGTGCGCAGTGGGATGGTTGGAACTCAACTGGCCTAATTATTCGGCTAGAAAGAACTGCAGCTAATCCAGAGTGAACTTTGATGATAGTAATGTTTATTCAGTCATCCAATTGCAAGGCATAAACAGGTTTGCGTGGATATGTACATAAATGTGGTTTCTGTGAGAGAACAAATAAGGATGGTAAAATACATGATAATGACATGACAGAAGATACACAGTTAAGAACTGTATAACTATACTTATAAGTTACATTTGTATAATGTAACCGTAAACCAGAGCTTATTGTACCATATAGAGAATGGGAACGTGACGTCAGCAACGCAATGCATTCGCGGACTTTAGGACACAGACACTACATTAGAGAATGAGTAGTAGTGGAGGTAGACTTTAAAACTTGTATTATACAGTTAAAAACACATTAGAATGGTGAACGCTTGCTGTGTTATGAACTGCCATAGCCGCTCTTACAACCTGCGTGGAAAACATATCTCAAATCATGCGCAATATTTCAGTTTACCAGCTTGGAAATAACAAAAGTAAGTGAAAGTAATGCTGCCTTCACGTGCTATCGTAAATTTGACAATTCCCACTTCTAAAGTCGTGATTATGAAGTATGAACTCATCTCGTTCATATTTCGAAGGTGGAGCGCGTTCACGTGCAATTTTTACCTAGGAAACTCTTATTTACAATAATTCCGAGAGCACGTGAAGGCAGCATAACACTCGGAAATAAACAACTTAGCCAAAATGTGTCTTTATCATTTGTATTTATTATTTATAACAGATATATTACAGATTAATATTTTCTGAACCGCTTGAATGTGCTCACACCATAAATAATGCATGAAACGCGTCTGGAAATGCTTCATTGTTCAGCTTCTCTCAGTAGATGGAAATATTGTACTTGTTCCATTTAAGTCCAGTAAAACTTTTTAGTACTGTAGGCTAAAGCGCTTTCAAATACAAACCATCTCAAAGCTGCATTACGAGCCATAATCTGTTATCCTTTAATGCTTTAACGTTAAGGAATTAGGGCGATATGATATAGGCTATGTTGATTGAATAAATTATCCACTGGCTGAGATCAAGCTATAAGTATATTTATTATGTTAAATATCAGATACAGACTTTTTAGTTAGGCTATTAAAAAATAAACTGCAAAAGACAAACCAATGTGTGGTGCGATAGAAGGCGGCCGTCTGATTTCTGATTGTATGAAACGTGATGAATATGTGCAGTATCCTGGCCGCACGACTGAGCGCTCATGTACGTAAGAGATTCAAATATTAGTCCATTTATTATAAGTGAGTGCAAGCAAGAGTTCTTAAAAAGTATTAAAGTAAATACAGTCGTTTTTTCCTCAGGTGATTCACCTTTGTTATCATTGTACGCTTCTGAGCGTGTCCTAAAACATGGCGGCGACTACCCATAATGCAATGCGCAATGACGTAGTTTCCCAGACTCTATATAGGCGCTAAATGCTGCATTAAAAGGAGCGGAGCTGCCACTGCTGCTAACAAGCGGTGTCGGGTTACAGAAGTGTGTGCGCAGCTTTAACACTGCAGTGCGCTCTGTATAACAATTGTTAATATGCCGATCAGACCTGATACATATTTCCATCAACATACATTACAAGCAAATATTTTCTATAAACGAATAAACATTGTTGATAACAAAATAACTGAATGATTATTCAAATAGGTGAACATGACCCTATTGTATGTTGACACAAAAATACTTCTGAGGTGACATCAACTGAATAAACTTACACAATGACACACTCTGAAACACATCTACAATGACAATAACTATTATTCCTTACGGAGTTATTAACCCACAGAAATACCACACAAGGAAAAACAGACTTTTGAGGAATCAACAAGCCAGGAAAACTCCGTATAACTCTGGACGCTGCTGATATGAAAACTCTCTGCGCATGCACCAGACACGTCTGAACCGGTCTCTATGGCTCTGGTCTGAACAAGTTGACGCGCACATGCGCGAGGCAGGGAATTTTGAACAGTGCCATAAAGTGTAAAAACGCCAAAGGCGAAGCTTGAATTTACGGGTATGTCCCTCTTTGGCTAATGTACTTTCAAGATGGAGGGGCAACATG
Organism: Gobio gobio; assembly: GCF_949357685.1. Classification (NCBI taxonomy): domain Eukaryota; kingdom Metazoa; phylum Chordata; class Actinopteri; order Cypriniformes; family Gobionidae; genus Gobio; species Gobio gobio. The sequence continues at coordinate 40,604,245 of NC_137110.1, read as the reverse complement.
GCGACCTGCATTCAAACCCCTACCCGTATGTATTTTAAATGGCATATTATAAACTTACGAGAATACTTTATTACTTGAAAGAAGTAAATATACATTAATGAGCACATATTTTTTTTTGAAAGACCTAAGTGTTTTTAGCTAAGAATAAACTAAAAAAGTTACACAGTGTAGCTTTAAAAATTGACCTGCTTGATGCCTCATAAAAGGAAATCCTGGGATTTTCCACAAACCACTTTTGCTGTCTTGAGGCCAAAGGCTGTTCGGCTGCTCATTTTGAAAATAAAAATGAAACTATTAAGCTCTATATGGTCGGTAGTTTATAACACTTTATCCATTTACTATCTACAATGCAATTTTACTTATCTATCACATTATCTCTATTAGAGAGACACTGTAGGTGTTTCTCAATGTCAAGGATCCTTCCTCTGCAGGACTGATCCTTCCAAGTCACTTCCTTCAGAGGCTAGGCGAGGCTCCTCTTAAGCATTCGGAGAACAGGCAAATGGAACAGGCTAGCAAGTGCACGTCAGCCTCATTACGTCAGTGAAAAGGTCCGTTAGCGTCCGTTATCAATAACGTCATTTGTATACGGTTGTAATTTGTACTGGCATTTACAAGTTAAACTTTACTTATATTTACTACGGTTATAACAAATGTTTGGTAACGTAAATACTTACACTTGAAAGCATATTGCCCCGTTAACGCTCCGACTCTGCCAACGTCCGATAATTTGTATTTTCAAGATTCAAGATTCAAGATTCAAGAGTTTTATTTGTCACATACACAGTTATATACACAATATACAACTGGCAGTGAAATGTAAACAGGTCCGCTCCATGGACAGTGCAAATAACAGTTACAAGAAATTAAAATAGAAATAGAATAAAGTTAGAATAAAAAGTATTAACATAAGTAGAATTATAAATAAATCAAGTAAAAGATAAAAATAGGAAATAAGATAAAAATAAAAATATAAAAAAATATGTGGATGATAAGTGAGATAAACTGTAGACTTAAAAATAAGTGGTTAACATAAAATATATAATATGTATATATAAAGAAGTATAATGTGCAAGGTTTATTACAGGTTGTTACGCAGTAACAATAGGGACGTAAAGTAAAGTGCAGTGCAATTGCAGTATGTGGATGTTAATGTTGAAAGACCGTATGTTTATGCGTGTGCGGGGGTGAAGTGAGTCACGTGACTGAGTTCAGGAGTCTGATGGCCTGGGGGAAGAAACTCCTCCTGAGTCTTTCAGTCTTTGCCATCAGGCTACGGAAGCGCTTACCAGATGGCAGCAGGGTGAAGTGAGAGTTTGCAGGGTGATTAATGTCTCTGATGATTTTAGTAGCTCTACCTCTGCAGCGTTTGGTGTAGATGTCCTGCAGAGACGGGAGAGCTGAGCCTGAGATGCGCTCGGATAAGCGCACCACTCTTTGCAGGGCTTTGCCATCGTGACTGGTGCTGTTCCCGTACCACGCTGTGATGCACTGAGTCAGGACACTTTCTATCGCCCCTCGATAGAAAGTTTTCAGGATGGCTGGTGAAACCCTGAATTTCCTCAGCTGGCGCAGGTGGTACAGTCTTTGCCTGGCTTTTTTCACCTGTGTCTGGATGTGTGTAGTCCAGGTCAGATCCTCGGAGATGTTCACACATGTTTCATTTTTTGAACAAGATAGCAAAGCTGCGCGCATAGGATTGTGGGTGATTTGAGAACGCTAAGTGCGCGAAGTCTACTCGTATGCATCCTTTCGAACGAAGGACTCAGACCTTGGTTGAAATTCCGAGGATCCTCGATATTGGAACAGTCCTTCGACGGACGTCGATGACGTAGCATCCTCGGAATTCTGGCTTCCGAGGATCCTTCCTTGACATTGAGAAACGCCTTGTGTTTCTCATTTGTAGTGTGTGCAGTGATTTCCTGTAACAGAACCCTTTACTTCTAAAAATAACACTGACATTACAGTTTTTTTTACAATCGCTATGACAAATTTTTCAATACTTTTAACAATTTTCCTAAACTCTTAACACAGTTAGCACAACATCTGTCTGTGTAGGCTAAACAATTAACACATTTATTGTTGCGTTTACACAAAATGCCTACAGTTAACACAAATTTAAAATGCTTGATGATAAAATGCTTACTTCTTTTACACAAGCTCAACCAAGACCAAAACAATAGATTTTTACTGCCAAATTGACCAATTCTTTAACACTATGTCAGATCAGATAACACCTTGTTCTAAACCTAACCTTACAGGCTAAAGTCAAAGTAAACAGCTGTTTATATTGTGAATTGACAAATATATGCCCTGTATTTTGTTCCATTGGTACTGAGAAACAGCTGATTGAAGTTATGAACATGTGTTAGTTATGAACATGTGTTAGGGTTTTGGTAGACATAGTGTATTGTGTTAGTGAATTCTTGTATTTTGAAAATTAATGTTCGAGTTTAGTTTACAATGATTTTGAGCATGAAATTAACAGTTTTGGCAATTGCGTGATGTAGGTGTGTTGGTGTGTTAAGAGTTTAGGAAAATTGTTAAAAGTATTGAAAAAATTGTCATAGCGATCGTAAAAAACTGTAAATATAAAATTCAAAGATGGGGTGTCCTATGAGAAACAACTTAGTTTGCAGCATTATATATAAAACAGTATATTTTATAAACAGTATATAAAACTTAATCTAACCATTGATCCTTTTATCCGCTTATCATCTGTGTTCACCATCAACCATCCTGGAAAAGGAAAAAGACTATTCAGTTAAAGCTATAATTAATATTTGAAGTACTTGTTCTTAAAGCTATAATATCGGAAGTGCTTGTTCTTACAGCTATAATTAATATTGGAAATGCTTGTTCTTAAAGCTATAGCTAATATGGAAATGCTTGTTCTTAAAGATTAGCTAATATTGAAATGCTTGTTTTTAAAGATTTAGCTAATATTGGAAGTGCTTGTTCTTAAAGCTATAGCTAATATTGGAAATGCTTGTTTTTAAAGCTATAATTAATACTCAAAGTGCTTGTTCTTAAAGCTATAGCTAATATTGGAAATGTTTGTTCTTAAAGCTTTAACTAATATTGGAAATGCTTGTTCTTAAAGCTATAATTAATATTGGAAGCGCTGGTTCTCAAAGCTATAGTTAATATTGGAAATTCTTGTATTAAAGCTATAATTAATATTGGAAGTGCTTTATTCTTAAAGCTATAGCTACTATTGGGATGCTTGTTCTTAAAGTTATAATTAAAATTGAAAGCGCTTGTTCTTAAAGCTATAATCAATATTTAAGCTATTAACTAATATTGGAAGTGCTCATTTTTAAAGCTATAATCAATATTGGAAATCGCTTGTTGTTAAAGCTATAGTGTCTGATGCATGCTTGGTTTAAAGCGATATAGCTACTGGAAAACTACTTTTTCTTAAGCTATAGATGTTGGAAATGTGCTTGTCTTAAAGTGATATCGTAGCTATAGTAGAGTTTGGAAACATGCTTGTTTTTAAAAGCTGTAGGTGCTATTAGAAACACACTTGTTCTTAAGTTATAACTAACTTTAGAGTAGAACTTTAGAGTTAGAAGTTACTTTTCAGATTTGATTAAAGATTACCACCCCACTATTTTTACGGTGTATCAACTTGTAGATGACTCATTCACCCTTAGACTCAGGAAATAAATTAAATTAAATTAAATAAATAAATTAAATTGGAAATTCTTTCTTCAAGCTAAAGTCGCTATTGGAAATTTGGAAATATGCGTTTTCTTAAAGCTATAGGCACTATTGGGAATGCTTTTCTTAAAGCTATGGGCACTATGGGAATTTGATGTTATTAAAGCTGATAGAGGTGTTTTGGGGCCTTATCCTGATATATTGCTAAGATACACGGTCACATGACCTCACATTTCTTATGTATCAATTTGTTCTTAGCACTTCAGCATAATTCTAAGCACCCTAAACTGATAGGAAAGGGGATGAACGGCGTTTTATCTCTGAATCTGACTCTGCTTTTATGTCATCTATGTTAGCCACCTGAGGAGTCATCCACAGATGGTCAGCAGTATCCATTATTTGCCTTGGAGTAGGGAAAACATGTGTCCAGAGCCTGGCTTGCCTCCTGTCTCTGCCGATATGCATACTGCAAGCTTCCCTCAGAGCATTATACGGCTCATTCTCTATGCATAGAGGCTGCTACAACTGCAGCTTCCTCCACTCTTGTCTCTAGATTTGAAGGCCATTCATGCGATTGTCTTCAGCTGCTTATGAACGTTTTATCAGGCCCGATGCTCGAGCATCCATTAGAAAAGCTATGAGTGCTGCTCTCTGATCGTGGCATGAGAAATTTTATATTATAGCTTCAGTATATGTTCATATATATATATAAATGACTCTATCATTAGTTGTTTACATTCATCATGCTAGCTTCACGTAGATCGATTGGATCTTTACAATTAAATTCAGCTCCCCTAGTCCTAATTCATGTGAGCGTCCACTAATGCTGCTGCTGTCCCCTGACTCAATGCTATTTCATGGTGCTCATGAAAGGTCAGGAGACTCATCTGAACAGAACCATATTGCCACTAATTCGTAATTCCTTAAGATGTCTAAGCATTTTAATTGTCTAATTCCATCCTCTTGTTTTATTCTCAAGAGGATTGCCAGGTGTGGTTTGTTTGGGGGGAATAGTTAAGCTCTCCCAGTCCTAAACTTTGTGAGTGTTCCCTAATGCTGCTGCTGTCCTCTGACTCTCTGCTATTTCATGGTGCTCATGAAAGGTCAGAGGACTCCCTGAACAGAGCCATACCGCCAAAAACAAATTTAATTCAGAATTCATCAACTGATTGCAATTCAATAAATTCTAAATAATTTTTATTGTCATGTGTGTTCTTGACTTAATGGACCTGACAGAAATAAATTTTGGCTTGGATGAAAGGGGGGCAAAGGTTGTCTAAACAATAAGTTAAAGTGGAGAAAATAATAAATCAATAGCACTGTTGAAGTGTGGATGAGAGCAAAGAGGATAAGCTGGAGGGGGAGAGTGAGTGTAGGTTACGCTGAAAGGTGGAGGTAGTGCGTGTTGTGTCGTGAGCAAGAAACCATTGTTTGTTCCCACAAGAATAAGAAGGTTAACAGTATATTAATGACTTTTTATATATAACATCCTTAATGCATAAACTACAATTTATGCAACTTTACAAAAAAAAACATTAAAATAATTCAAGAAAAGTGATGACAAGAAACAAAAAGTCAAATATCTTCACTTTTACATAAGGTGCATATACTGTTTCAGCAAAACAGCATTTGGATAAGAGTGCATTGCATGGGTAGAATTTGAAAATGCACTTCTCTCATTTTATTTGGTATGCAATAATTGTATGGTAACAACCATGTTTTCCTCCACTGAATGTTATCTGTTTATAGATTGTTTATAGACCTATTACTCCTCTTGGAGTAATTGAGTTTTGAGACTGAATAAGTTGACGAATAAATTAATTATTGCTTTCTTTACTTGAAAGTGAAACACCTCATGCAATAACATTTGGACACATTACTATTCAAAAGTTTGGGTTCCATAAAATGTTTAGTTTTTGAAAAGCCTCTTAAGCTCAGCATAGCTGCATTTTTTATCAAAATTTTTGTTTTTTGTTACAAAAGATTTTTATTTCGAATAACTGTTGTTCTTTTGAACTTTCTATTCATCATAGAAGCCTTTCCACACAAAAAAGCTGCACAAAACTGTTTTCAACATTGATAATAAGAAGAAATGCAAGATTGTAGGCTATTGCATTTCTTGCATGTTTCTTCTCATGAGCACTAAATCGGCGTATTAGAATGATTTCTGAAAGATCATGTGACACTGAAGTAAACAGAACATGACCATAGCGGAGGATTCGTTGCGCCATATGAGCCATAGTGTCTGATAAATTTCTTATCAGTAGTCTAATAAATGTCTTATCTTGTAGAACGTACACTCAGCTCACTCATGCACAGAGTACGTGCAATCGGGATTCGCAAATATGAAAACGAAAGTAAAACGCAAGTCTCCCAATATCAAAGCTGTTTTAGGCTGGGATGTGTAGCCTAGCTGTATTTTTATGTTTAATTTGTGGAAAGGAGTTCAATGGAGGTCACACACTGCCTCAGTCAGCGTTGGAAGCTCATAATTCATAGGCTACAGTAGCTACGGTCTGAAGAGACGTTGTGTGAAATCATACAGAGAGAACCCTGCAAACATGCCCCTGCGGGGCCTACACTGGCTTTTTGCGGGCACAGTGGGCTAGGGCCAGCCCACACCAAACCTAAAATGGCCCAGTGTGGGCGACCCCCGCACAGCTTTGGGCCCACCGCGGGCTCTCTGTGAGCAGCCCACTCTAGCGGACTGCCCACATTAATCCCATGGTGGCCCAGTGTGGGCCAGCCCGTTCGGGCCCAGAACAACTTTTGTACCTTTGGTCCCATGCAGGTTTTGTGTAGGCTGCCCACCTCGTTTTTAATTTTTTTAGTTTTTATGTGAAATAAGACCTTCCATTATATCTGCACAGAAGGAATAAAAGAAAAAATATATATTTTTTGCATTGTGTCTAATGATCCCTTTTTGATTTTGAATATTGCATATCATGAATAAAATCATAAGCTTTTAGTTTATTTGTGGAGCTCAAAATGTAAAGTGTCATTGACGGTACAGAGCTCTGCATCACTTTGCTTGGAACTATTTTTTTGCTGAAGAACACCATATATCACTGCGCACTTTACTCACTTGCCGCCAACGGTCGGAATTGGATCTGCATTCATCTGACTGGATTTCTCCTGACTCTGAGGTGAGTTTTAAGTGTAGGTTGTATTATCTTTGGCATTTAACAGTTACAATTTTCCATAGTGTGTGTTCTGATGGGATTGTATTTCAGTATTTTTTTTTTGTTAATCCAGACCATTAAGTTAGCTATGTTTTTGTCAAACGACAACGGAGTAACATATTACGTTGCTAACTTAGCTTAAACTATACTTAGCTCAAATAAATATAGGATAAATATTGGTTAACCTTAGTCCTTTTCACTCCGTTTTCCCTGTTCTGTATGTTATATGTCGGTTTGCCACAGTAAACTGCTAAAGTCTGACAAAAAAAGTTCGTTATAAAGCTAACGGCTGTACTCGGAGCACACGCCGAGCAAGTGCAGAGAAAGACAGCGAGAAATGAATACGAATGTGTGGGATATCCCGTTTTGTTTTTTGTGGACTATTAAAATGTCTCCACGATCTGCTTTTGAAGAAATATAGTAACGTATCAGTTCAGTTCTGGCACCTGCGTCTCATCATACTGTACAACAGGATTCACCTCTAAGCCCGTCAGTTGAGTTTGTGGCAAAACCTTTTTACAGTGCTTGCATTTCAAGGCATATAATAATATTCAGAAAGTAGAGCTGAAATGACATTCATTGCAAGATCCAGTCATGAATTTTGTCATTGAGGATGTCTTAAAAATACTGTGCAAAATTCTCATCTCGTTCTCGTGAGCCCAATCTCGTGTCTCGTCTCGTCACACACCTATTCATTATGCTTATTTTACGGAATGAAGTTTATTTTGTGGATTAAATAAAGAACATGTTACTCAGAGACTGACGTTTGGTTGGTCAAAAATGTTACTTTCAGCTGTCGCAAATTTGTTGACTTTTTTTTACTAAGTGGTTTTGATGTAGGCTACAACGTTTTTATTGTGAGGTCAGATGACCCAAATTATATATTACACTATAACACTCTTTATAATGTTCGGATCTGTCAATCACACGTTGCGAGTGTATCTGCACACTTGCCCAAACTGCTGTTATAAAGAATGACGCTGTTATGCTGCACAAAGCTCTAACTGTATTCATGTCGATGTCGTGTTTGCTGTTAGTTGATGTGAAAGCATTTTGTGAGAGAAAACGCATTGCAATGAGATCACAGCATTCACGCGATCAACAGACTGCATGTGTGTGTAGGCTACTCAATTTGCTCATCACTGCAGCTTTTCATGTGATGGGAAAAGATCTAAAAATAATGCTATAATCAACACTTTGATCTCGATGGCTGTGATGGTAAAAAAAAAAAACATAGTAAAAGTATTCGAGAGGGGTTCCACATGTTACAAAGTTCGTAGAATAAGGAGAAAGAAGACAGGGTCAGCGTGACTGGGACTCGTGTTTATTCAGAACTCTCAGACACAAACAAAATAAACTTGCGCTCTAAGGTCTCTCTGGTCCACATGCAGTCTCTCTCTATATCCCCCAGGTCTCTCTCTGGCAGCGCTTGCAGACCTCGCTAAACCACGCCCCCTCCACCACATAATCGAATACTCATTTCAAATGCAAAGATGTCAGCCAATCACAACAGTGGGCGTTTTCATTGAAGTCTCACATCAGACACGCCCCTTGAAACAGAGCATTCAATTTTTTTTATGCTGGGAGGGTTTTAACCCTGTGCTTCTGTATGAGCTATAAAATGTGATGTATATCTTTGAGGCCGAACCTCGTGGTGAAGATTACTTGTTTTTATGTTGGACATTTTATTCTGAAACTTTGCAAGTCAACCTAAGCCTTTGAATGGGCCGATTTATTTTAAAGAAGTCTCTTTATTATTTTCTTCATACCTATTATCTGATCCTGAATATTGAAACCCATCGGGCTCCATAGAGGACCAGACCTTGGCTGAGCTTGGTACAGACGTCCCCTGATATTTCTAACCATTGGTCAGCGCTCTCAAACTCGATGGGCAGATCTTTTGATTTGTGCTTGAAGATGTGTACTGGGTTATTTAGTCATAAAAAATACAACAAAACCAATGAAAATGCAGATCCTATTATAAATAATAGTGAAAATCACTTTTTAAAACTTTTGTTCCATTATTAACCCTTAGCAGAATTTTACTAGTGTTTAGAATGTTAGTCAAGTGCACCAAAAACACTGAAGAATGTACGGTAGAAAGGAGCCGTAAAACTGAAATACGTACAAATATACAGTTCTGTCAGTGTTTGAGAAGTGTCAGAATATTGAACATGTCACGCCCTCTTTTATTTCTTTGTAATTATGTATAATACCAATTTTTTGGAATGCATAAACCATCCCCCCAAAAATGTGATCATTGGTTTCTCCTTTGTAATCTTAGCTGAAACATTTGGTGCGTCACAAACTAGATCAAGAATGTGAGTGTCATAATGTTTTATTACATTATTGCATGTTATCAAGCTCTGCTATAAAATAAATATAACACATATCAACTTCAAATTCCTTTTGGCCCATATAAGAGCAACACTCAGTTTGACTTATTCCATTGTATGCAGCCTTCCTGAACTACGATGGACGGAGAACTTCTTCTGGAGGCCCTCTCGGCTCTCACAGGGACTACTCTGAAGCCTTACACTGGATCAAACGGATCACCGGATTCTGATCTTGTACTCGATATATATAATTTTATCACTGTTGCTGTCTTGGGCCTAGAGTTCCTGACATTTTTTGGTGCCAAAGGTGATGGGGGGGATGTTCAGTGCATGGGTTTACGCAATGAGATGTTTGTGGACATGGATGAATTCTTCGAACCTCGCTTTGATTATGATTTCAGACATTTAAGTGACGAGTCAGTATGCATGCGGGGTAATGAGCCATATAAACGTCCAAGTGGATGGTACCGCTTTGCTCTCAAAGTCCTGAACAAGTACCCTGATGGAAACGCCTGGCTGGGCACGGATGGATGGAGGAGTCACTCAGTGGCTGGTGAGTGGCCCGTGTCCTATCATGGAACCAGCGTTGAGGGTGCTAAAGGTATCGTCAAATCCCATTACACAGCAGGTCCTGGACAACTCTACGGGAGAGGAATCTATTCAACATATGACATAGATCAGGCTTCTGGCTACTGCAAGGAATTTACATCCAAAAAGACCGGGAAGAGATACAGAGTCCTGATGCAGAACAGGATCAATCCAGTGATGAGGAAAGTGTGCCAAAGAAAGGACTACTGGCTGATTGAGATTCCTGAAGGCACCTCTGATGCTAAAGAGAAGGAGATCGTGGAGAAGTCCATTCGTCCTTATGGGATTCTGCTGAAAGAGGTGTGAGAGAAGAATCAGAACCAGCTGACTGACTCTATGTTGATTTTTCTGAGATGATTATGACGATTGTTGTAATTATTGTAAATTTTTATACATAAGGTACATAATTGATCTCTTTGTTGTTTAAACTATTTGATTTATTCTACCTTTTAAAAATTTGCTCTGCCTTAATTCAAATTTAAAATGTGTTCTCAATGGTAAAGAAAGGTTGTGATTTTTTTCAAGTAGCCTACAATATTGATAAGATGAATCATGAAAATGTATCTGCGTTTCAATCAATTATTCAGAACCAGAATATTTAAATTTGCATAACTAGCACTTCATGTTTCAAGATTTCAACTGTGTTAAAATTGTTTTAAAAAGTTAATTTTTTTCTTTTATTCAGTTTAACATTTAACTGCAATTTATTTTAATGTTGTATTTGTTTATCTTGAATGATCCATGCGATGTTTAAATGTATTTTCTCTTATATGGAGTTACATTGTATAGTTTTTTCTGTACTTCTTTTTCTATTATTATTTTAATATGCACATTGTTTCTATAATTGTTGTTGTATGTACAATGGCGTTCAAGCCTGTGAAATATGAGAGAGGCTTCCCTTAAAGCTGCAGTTGGTAACTTTTGTAAAAATGTATTTTTTACATATTTGTTAAACCTGTCATTATGTCCTGACAGTAGAATATGAGACAGATAATCTGTGAAAAAATCAAGCTCCTCTGGCTCCTCCCAGTGGTCCTATTGCCATTTGCAGAAATACACCGTTCCCGGTAAGAAACAACCAATCAGAGCCAGGAGGAGTGTCTTAGCAGTGTCAATCAAGCTCGTGTGCGCGCTGATCATACCCCTCTCGTGCACAGCGCGAGCGTGTACAGGCGTTCAAATTCAAATTCTTTGCTTATGGCGGACAAACAATCCAAACTGATACCTCGAGTGGCACCTGCTCATAAAATAAATGATGTTTTATAAACATAGTTCGGGAGGAGCACGTTCAGATAATTGACACAGGTGGAGAGCACTCAGCTAATCAACAGTAAGAGGTATATATACACGCAGCAGTCTTACCTCCATTCATTGACAGTTTTCTAGCATCCCTCCAACACCCCTTCTCCACACTTTTATTTTATCAACCACTTACATACACGGGGGGGTACTCTGGGTTCGGGCCAAATTCCGAGCTCTAAGCCTTCCCCCCGGACAGCACGCCAAATACGCATTTAAATTACTCTCCATAAATTATATGTAAGTGTGAACTCGTGAAAGACAGGTAAACGGAAAGAGACAGATGACGATGATAAAAAAGACAAAAAGAAAGAATTAGATAGAGCCCGAAATAAAACGAGGGTATATTGGAGCGGCTTTTCGAGGTGGATGGAGCTAGGCTACGTGTCCTGAAAGGATTAAAAACCGATGCAGAGTTAGCCACATTTCTGCTTGACAATTAAGTATCCCGGCTTCCTCTTCTTTCCTCGTCGGAGCCCATTGACTCAATGTCAAAACTCTAGCCACTTAACATACAGATAAAATGTCACGCACTGTGCAAAGCACGAAACGATCGGTTTCTGAAAGAAACCGAACAGTATTTATATATTTTTTTGACCTCAAATACAATACCATGTCCAACAGCCCCGAAAGCGCAGCACTTCCGGGAAAGAAGGTCAATGTACACGATCTAGTGTAGAGACATCACTTCCCGTGTGAATTATATAAATACTGTTCGATTTCTCTCAGAATCGATCGTTTCGTGTCTTAAGACATTAATGTGTCGTCACGAGCCGCATGGATTAATTTGAAGTTGTCTGTGCATGTTTTTTTTACCCTAATAGAATTAGACCCCATTGACATGCATTCTATGAGTGACACACAGCAACGGTTGAAGTTAAAAATCTCCATTTGTGTTCTACTGAAGAAACAAAGACACCTACACCTTGGGGCCTGGGGGTAAGCAGAAAAATGTCAAATTTTCATTTTTGGGTGAACTATCCCTTTAACTAAATTAAAATAATAAAAAATAGTGTTCAACACACACTGGGAAAGCGCATCTGTTGCAGGCGCGCCCTGTCAAGCGGCCAGACATGCAAGTTCCATGGAGTTGGGGTGTCATATTGCTGCCTGTGCTTAGGAGAGGAGGTCTCTCCAAGGAAGTCTTGGTCCAACATTGCAGCAGTGATACAATGGTTTATATCGAGTTCAGGATCAGAATCCAGTGATCCCTTTGATCCAGTGTAAGTCTTCAGAGTAGTACCTGTGAGAGCTGAGAGGGTATCCAGAACAAGTTCTTTGTCCATCATAGGCATGGTTCAGGCAGGTTGCACACAATGGAATAAAAACAAAAAAAGGACCAAAATAAAGTTGCTGATTGTGCCTCCTGTTTTGCAACCATGAAATCGAAAGTATGTATCAAAAAAGGCCAATGGGGTTTCCAGTGAATTTTTTTCTAGATAGATCATGTCACCACGCAAGAACACAAACAATGAAACATAAGACACACACACTCTTGATCTACCACCACACCCTAAGTGCTAGAAACAAAAGTGAAAATATCTAGACGAATAGAAGAATGCACAGACTATCTAAATTTGCATTAAAACAGACCTACATACTTTAAAGTCTGATTTAGAATGACCATAAATGTAAAAAATAAATAAAATCTGTGTATTTCTCTGTGAAGCCAATGGGTTACTGCACTTTCGTTCTTGCAATTATAATTTGTTTGCAATGGCTCAAAAATGTATTGCATGTAACATGAACAATTCTGAGAAAAATCTTATTGCTTTCAATTTTCCACTCATCCAGGTCTCTTCAGCTTTTGGATAGTGTAAAAAACCCAGACATTACACCTTTACAAAGTTATGCAGAAGTCATTGAACTTGCTAAACAGTGAACAAAGCCAACGGGATAGAGAAGATGTTATATAGATGATCTGTGCAACCACTTTTCTTGTTGAACTCATGAATCAAGTAGTGTAACATTCGGGGTTACACTACTCGATTCATGAGTACAACAAGTGTAACCCCGACATTACACCTTAACACACTCCAAGGTCACAGAGAAGTCATGCAGAGGTGATTGGTCAAAAAGGTTTAAAGACTTCTGTATACTTTTAGCACACACTCAGCATGAAACCCTTCGTAGTTAAACACATACAACCTCAGATGGAAAAGATAGAAAACACTAGAAAATATGACGAGATCATCACCGTCAAGACCTGAATCAACCGCCATGCAACTTTTTTCCTCAGAATTGTGAGATACAAATCTGCAATTGCAAGTTCTAAAGTCAGAATTCCAAGATATAAAGTTTGCAGGACAAACTCGCATTTCTGCCTTTTTTTTCTTGCAATTGCGAGATCATTTTTGTTCTCTATATTGTACTTTAGAACTCACAATTGCAAGTTTATATCTCTGTGAAAACAAGTAAGAACTGCAGGATATAAATCACACGATCACAGAAATCGTCACGATGGCAATCTTTTGTCTGGAGACAGCCGAAAATCGTATCCCGGCCTTTACTCATAAGGAAAATAACAGGACTGAGTAAAAGTAACGGGAGTGAGTAGAGTCCTCTGTTTTGTTGATTTAATAGTTTGAATATTCAGCTGATTTATTAGTTTTACAGTTGAAATAACTTAAATTATAGACATTTAGGATTAGTTTTACATTGTGAATACCATGCTCACAGGGAGCCCGACCACCACGAAGTGACTTTTTGTCTTTATCTTTTGTAGAAGATGGAGAGAACCCATACTATGCAGGTGCCAGAAACACCCACCCATGGCATGCTGAAAGGGAAGGAACGGAACACTCCCACAACCAGTGTTAAGGGTAACGCATTACAAGTAACTTGAGTTACGTAATAATATTACTTTTTCCAAGTAACTAGTAAAGTAACGCATTACTTTTCAAATTTACAACAAAATATCTAAGTTACTTTTTCACATTAACTTGACTGACAGCTCTCCTGCCCCCATGTTGAGAAAAATAAGTGCAGAAGCGTTGTGTGTAAACATGATGGTTATTATAGTTCTAGACTAAATGTGAGCATTTATTTATCACACTTGCACAATAAAGATTCTGTACTCCTCAAAATGAATAAAATCAGTCAAATACAAAATCAGAGTACTATGCAAACCTCCAATAATTAAATGTTAAATAAAACAACTATTTTTATGCACAATCTACCTTTATATTTAATTTACCAATGTCTTGCTGCTGACCTTTGATGATGAAAATTACTAGATTACTAGTTTTTATTGGTAAAACTTTTTTCTCTTGCATCCTATTCTACCATTATCCAGAATGGCGCCCTCTATTGTTCATGCGTGAATTTGCATTTTTACCTCAGCCTGGGGCTTATTTTTTCAATTTTGGTATAAAGAGGTCTTTACTGTTGCACAAAAATATTACTTTTTTGTTATAAAAAACAACAAAAACAAGCCCAGCCCAGGTGAGAAAAAGTAACGCAAAAGTAACGTAACGCATTACTTTTCTTAAAAAGTAACTAAGTAACTCAATTAGTTACTTTTTGAAGGAGTAACGCAATATTGTAATGCATTACTTTTCAAAGTAACTTTCCCCAACACTGCCCACAACCCTCTCTTTTCCCCCCTTTGTGTCTTTCCTTCACTTCCTCTCTCTTCTCCTCTGTCTCCTTCTTTCTCTTTCCATCTCCTTCGCTGTGAAGTACTACTAACACATAGTACATCATCCCAACACAGAAATCTCACTCACACACATGCACACGTAGGGGAGAGCGGGGCACAACCTAACACTGTTCAACTTTATTTATTATTTATTTTCCCCACACAAGTCTAGTACAATTATGTGGTTTTGTTTCAATAATACAGTGTATACTTTTTTCTCAGTCATTATTCACCTTTTCCTCATGGTTTCTCAATAGAATTCATAAAAGTATAGAATATAAAAGCATTTTCTAATAGGGGCTCATTGTAACATAGTGTGACAACATGCCCCACCTGTGCAACTGGGATTTAACCCCAGCTCGTGTCTTCTGCTGTTAGATCAGCATTAAAGAACGATCTCAACTGTTAAATAACAGATACAAGATTCAAATAATATCAGATTTTTCTAGTTTTAAACACAAAAAAACAGAGATGAAAAATTAACGTAAGAAATGTACTTTTGCTATGGTTATATAAATGTTCAGTGATATCTCTAAATAATCTTGATATGGCAACTAGTAAATATACTAAGTTTCATCATGCTGGCATGTTTTAAACCATGTGTGTTACAACTAGCCAAATGACCCCGCGTTAGGTTGTGCCCTGTCCCTGCCCCTGCAGTAGAAAAGTGGCTAAAGAAGCCTTAAAGGCTCTGTCGTTTCAAAGAATAGCACAACGGCGAGCATGTCGAGTATAAACACCTCCGCAAATGGACGAGGCGCGCACAGTCAGCAGAGGCTCGCGCTGCAGAGACAAACGAAAGTATAAAACACGGCTTAATGGATGAAGATGGCAGAATACGACTGTACATTCGCGACGTATGCACATTATTTCGAGTTTGTCAGAGACAAGGACAAGAAGAATGCTAATAGTCAAATGCAAATGCAGTCAAATGCAACCTTTGTCTAAAAACTCAACTGAGAGCAGGGCAGTCTCAGTTGAGTGGGTGCTTTTGAAGCCGGATTTGGTTGTTGTCCAGGAGGTTGTATGCAGTGGGGAAGGTCCCAGTGTGAAGAGAGGTGTTGACAATGTGAGTGAGTGCCGGAGTAACTGAGGAAGAAATGGCCTGAAGGAGGTGAGTGGGGATAGGATCAAGCGGACAGGTAGTGGCGTGGTTGGAAAGGATGAGTTTGGAGACTTCTGCTTTGGAGAGCAGAGAGAAGGAGGGGAGCGTGTGTGTGTTGTTTGTTGAGATGTGGTGTGTCAGTTTGTGGTGTGGGTAATTGGCTGCTGATGGAGGGGCTTTTGTTTGTGAAGAATGATGCAAAGTCAGCTGTAAGAGTGGATGAAGGGGGGTGGGGGGGGGGGGGGCAAAGGAGCAAAGAGAATGTTTTGAAAAGTGTGCGAGAGTTGGAGCAGTGGTTGATTTTGTTGTGATAGTATGTAGTTTTAGCAGTGGAGACATTTGCAGAGAAAGAAGCGAGAAGAGACTGATACAATGTAATCTCTGATCATTACCATTACTATAGAGTTACCATTACTGTTATGCTTGTGTATATCTCTTATACGTTTCCTAATATATATATGGAAACGTATAATAGAGATATACACATACTCAGCACAATTTTACACACATCACATCCTACTTTCTGTTTTGTATTGATGGTATCATCTAACTATGTTTTGTCTTATGTACTACTTTAAAAATTAATAATGAAAATAATATATACTCTATTCCATACTAATCTATTACATCTATGTTTTGAACATTAATTTGAAACTTGCCTGTTTTGATACATACTTTAGATTCCTTGATCTTAAAACAGAAAGCAAAAATATCATCTTCCTCATTTCTGTCCATATAAGTAGAAGAATTTTTGTAACCTATTCCATTGTGTGCAGCCTGCCTGAACTACGATGGACGGAGAACTTCTTCTGGAGGCCCTCTCGGCTCTCACAGGGACTACTCTGAAGCCTTACACTGGATCAAACGGATCACCGGATTCTGATCTTGTACTTAATATATATAATTTTATCACTGTTACCGTATTGGGCCTAGAGTTCCTGAATTTTTTTGGTACCAAATGTGATGGGGGGGATGTTCAGTGCATGGGTTTACACAATGAGATGTTTGTGGACATGGATGAATTCTTCGAACCTCGCTTTGATTATGATTTCAGACATTTAAGTGACGAGTCAGTGTGCATGCGGGGTAATGAGCCATATAAACGTCCATGTGGATGGTACCGCTTTGCTCTCAAAGTCTTGAACAAGTACCCTGATGGAAACGCCTGGCTGGGCACGAATGGATGGAGGAGTCACTCAGTGGCTGGTGAGTGGCCCGTGTCCTATCATGGAACCAGCGCTGAGGGTGCTAAAGGTATCGTCAAATCCCATTACACAGCAGGTCCTAGACAACTCTACGGGAGAGGAATCTATTCAACATATGACATAGATCAGGCTTCTGGCTACAGCAAGGAATTTACATCCAAAAAGACCGGGAAGAGATACAGAGTCCTGATGCAGAACAGGATCAATCCAGTGATGAGGAAAGTGTGTCAAAGACAGGACTACTGGCTGATTGAGATTCCTGAAGGCACCTCTGATGCTAAAGAGAAGGAGATCGTGGAGAAGTCCATTCGTCCTTATGGGATTCTGCTGAAAGAGGTGTGAGAGAAGAATCAGAACCAGCTGACTGCCTCTAAGTTGATTTTTCTGAGATGATTATGACGATTGTTGTAATTATTGTTATTTTTTTCGATCTCTTTGTTGTTGAAACTTTTTGATTTATTCTGCCTTTTTAAAATTCGCTCTGCCTTCATTCAAATATAAAATGTGTCCTCAATAGTAAAGAAAGGTTGAGTTTTTTTAAGTGCAACAATTATTCAGAACCAGAAAATATTTATTTGCATTGTAAAATTGTAAGTTTAGTTTTCTCAGTATTCAGTTTAATATCTAACATATCTGTAATTTATCGTTTTAAATAATAAAGTTTAGTAAAATAAAATAAGTATAGTTAAAATACATATGATTAATCATTGTCAGTGATTGTTATGTAAACTCAAATGTGTGACAAGATTTGCTTTGTGTATGCCTATACTTTTATTGGACATATAGTTGCTTTTGTTTCCACTTTATACTTTTGAACAATTTGTCTAAATACAATATGTTTCCTTCATAAATATATAAGATTTAATAAAGATGAAACATTTCTTCAAATGAGACATATATTCAGAGATTTCATGGCTACTTGCCTACCCTGAAAGTTACCGTGTTTGGAACTGAAAGTAGATGTTATCCGCTTACTCTGAGTAACCTGCTTTCTGATCTGAGTCCTTTCACCAGCATTTCAACATTGAAATTTATAAAACTATCATCATATCATATAGGCCTACACACAGAAACTAAAAGGACTTAATGTCAACCCATCAAAATAAAAGTTTGGTTTAAAACAGAAATATCTATACTGTGGAGTGTACTTCTCACAGTAGTAGTAGTAGTAGTAGTAATAATAATAATAATAATGAAATTATTAAAATGTAAAAATGTAATCAAATAAATTAATAAGAAATAAATAATAAAAAAAATTGTCTCCCATGTTTTAATTGCAATAGTTGCCTAAACTGCTGTTGTGCAGCACTTTTCTAAAAAAAATGAAGGAAATGTTTTACATTTTCATTTGATAAAAATTTAAAAGGTAATTTTTTTATAAGATTAGCCTTCATTACCTTTTATGATAATACATTTCTATTAATGCAAAACATTAAAAATAAAACATTTAATAGGGCCCTGCTATTGAAAACATAAAAAATATATATAAGTTGAACGGATTTCATGTTTTTGTTTAACTTTTAATAAATCGTTGATAAATTGTATACACTGTATTATAATTTGATTACAAAAGTACAAACTGTAGCAAGCTAATCACTGTTATAATTATGAAGGGGTGATTGATATGCATTTTCTCACCTCTCAGGTGTCCCTGCCCATACGCAACAACAACAAAAAAAATTCTGACCAAAATATATTTTTTTAAAATATGGTAAATGTATGCTATAAACAGTGAAGTTCGATTAAATATATTTTTTAACGTGAAAATATATGTTTTTCTAGCCTTAATATACCAAAATATATTTCAAAATGTATTTCAGGGGCAAGAAAATACATTTTCAATCGTATAGTATTCTACAGACAAAGGGCAAATGTGGATGGAACATAGCATATAGCGAACAAAACCTAAACTTGATTTTGTATCCATCATTTAAAATGTGTTAGAAGTATTTTAAACCCTTACAGGAAAATCACATGAATTTCCTGTGTTTTCCGCATGTTATCCACTTTTTTCCACATACAATCCAGAGAGAGTGATTGATCACTGTGCAGTCAGAAGAATCCTCACAAATGGTATTTTTTTTAAATTATTATTATTTTATTTTTCTGTACTTTAATGCAAGTTTAATATGACAGTTGTACAATTTAAATCTACATCAAATAAAAATGTAAATATAAATAAATTGCTAGATGTATGACGTTAAGAACTGCGTCATCATTTGTGTGCACGGACTTTGGACTACTGCGCATGCGCCGCGGGAGTTCTCAGAGGATAAGGTAAGAATCAAGCGGCAACCTCCCGCAGTTTCTCTTGAAGCCAATACGGAAGTGCCTCAAACTGCAATTCATCGACTGGCCGCTAGGGACAGGATCCAGAAGGGAGCAGAATCTCATTGAGCCCCATGTTAAAATGGTCAACTTTAGAGCAGAATAAAACATGTTTACAGCCTGGTACAAATTGTGCTTTTGGTCTATACGGCTCATTTTGCCCTTCATGACAACTGTGAGGGGGGTGAATTTTTTTATAGCTCATTCGTTTACATTATATAAAGCCTTAAAGTTCTGCATAATTAAGGGCGTGGCCACTTCGAGTGACTGGTGGATAGCCATTTATCTGCTGTCTGTTAGTCATCGCGTCACTTAAGCTCCGCCCACGTCCCGCCTTTTTGCCCATTTTCTGTTATCCGGGAGTGACGCGCGATGACGCGCTGCCAAGATGGCAACGGCCACCATTGCGCTTCAGAACGGCTCATCAGAATCCTATGGGTGACGTCACGGACACTACGTCCATATTTTTTTACAGTCTATGGTAAGAATCGACAGCAGGAATCGACAGCAGCTTAGGGCACGTTGCCCGGAAAGGTCACGCCTCTTACCATAACGGGGAGATGAACGCGCTCAAACTACAGCCCCTGAAGGCCAAACAAAGGTGATTTGACTCCGGGATGAAAATAACAGCGTCTGAACGACATGGCAACAAGCGCAACCGAACCGAACCGAACGCAACACTTCCTCTTATTCTCGAGGGAGCAACAAGACCACGCCCCCTTTTTCGCGTATTCTTGTGGGCGGAGGTTAGTCGACAAACTGCTCTACTGACGTAATTAAAGCAGGATATACCAGGATGTAGTCCAATCCGGCCGTTCGCTGTAGGCTTTGAAAGGGAACTTCTGTTAAATAAAATATCTCGCTTGGCATTGAACTTTGAGCTTTATAATTTTACAGGTATTATTTATGCTCTAACAGCAACATTACACACTAACTAAAGTTTGAAAAATGGGATCACGAAGAACAGGACCTTTAATATGAAATATGAGGCTCTTATGCATCCACTGTGGGGATTTAAACTCCTGTACAATGAAGAAAAACATACAGTAGATTGTCATTATATATTATATATTATACATTTATTTTTTAGAGAGAAGTATTATTTTTCTTATTTTCTACCCAAAAGTTTCATTCATACTGGAGGCCAGAGGGCGCCCTCGAGCAGAAACTCCACATTTGCGTCAGAGAAATAATCGTTTGTTTTAAGGAAATCCCTATGGGAAATCCCTAATGTGAAGCTCAGGCTGTTGGCTGAATAAAACTAAGATAGAAACGCTTTGACTGATTAAACATGAAGATAATACTTCTGCGACAAGATATGATGTATTTGAGTTCTTCAAGCCTTCTCGATTTCGATTAATCGTGCAGCCCTAACATAAATATAAAAATGCCTACAAGTCATAATTGATAGTCGTTGCATGTATCAGAATTAACCTACCTCTTTTAAGTAATGACGAGCAAGCAGGCGTCATTGGACGAGTAGATCTGTTTCCTCGCTAGAGAATCATTCAGTTTTCCCACTCGCAAATTCCGCTTTGTAAATAGCGAATTTGCCATGGCCCGAGCACAACTCGCTTTTAAAGGGAATAGGAGATGAAACTGTGATTGGTTTGTCACGTTTCTCCCAAAACACATCCATGACACATAAAGAGAATAGAGACAACCCTTTTAGACCATGCGCCAGGCACGCAGACTATTTTTCCCATCGTTAAACAAGCAAAAGTGGATTTAGACATGCACTTCTGACCATGCACTTAAATCGTTAAAATAGGGCCCATTGTCTTTCAAAGTTAGTCAAACTGCCAAAAGACATCACTTTTAACAACCCTCTGACTAGGGTTATACTGTCTTTCATTTGCAGAATTGAAAGTGCAACTGGGCGTTGCTGATTTCTGGGCCTGGTACAAAACGAAATATCCGCTAACTACACTAATTTCATATGGCCATTAAATAAGAGATCATACGCAAAAGATATGTAATGTATGCTCTACTAATATGTTATTTATTTATTACCTTTTTTATTTATTATTTGTCAGACTTTTAAGCTATTCAAAAAGTGAAGCTAAAATATTTAACGACTATGTTGTTTATGGCAGACAGTTGAACTTTTGTTGACCCCGATACTTCATAACTGAAAGTAAAAGAGAAATACCCCTTCCTGTTTGTCATATTCGAGTCGAGTCCATATTTATAGCAGAGCAGAGGAAGAACCAGACCAGTTTGAAAAATCAGAAAGATTGCAAATCGGCATTAAAGTTGTTCTAGAGGCGCTGTCTGCCCTCCTCGAAACAACTGTGAAGCCTTACTATGGATTAATAGGAAAGATGGATCCTAATGAATCATATAAAAGTATAATTAAGATTCATATGATTAATAATCAGCATTGATCATTTCAGGTAAACACAAATGTGTGACCAGATTGTCTTCGTGTATACTTTTGACATACTTGCTTTTTGCATTCACTTTATACTTTTGAACAATCTGTCTAAATAAAATATGTTTCCTATGTTAATAACATTTAATAAAGATGATAATTTTATTTTCATGACTGACATTCAGCATAATGAGATTTCAATGTTGAGAGATTGCTCTCAGTGCTGATCACAATCGCTGCTGTTAAGAATAGACCTGCTTATGAAGAGAAGTACTGCCATTTCCCATAAACCACTTTTGCAATCTTGAAGCCAAAGTCTGTCCAGCTGCTCATTTTGAAACTAAGAAATAAGATCTACTGTACAGCAGAGGTGTGCGGCCCATGAGCTGTGAATGCTCTGCATACCCAAGCCATTCATGGACTCGCTAATTACAGTTTATGCCAATACGGAAGTGACATATACTGCAATTCATCGACTGGCCGCTAGGGACAGGCTCCAGAAGGGAGCAGAATCTCATCGAGCCCCATGTTAAAATGCCCAACTTTACAGCAGATTAAAACATGTTTACAGCCTGGTACAAATTGTGGTTTTGGTCTATACGGCTAATTTTGCCCTTCATGAGGACTGTGAGGGGGGTGAATTTTTCATTTACATTATACAAAGCATTAAAGTTCTGCATAATTAAGGGCGTGGCCACTTCGAGTGACTGGTGCAAAGCCATTTATCTGCTGTCTGTTAGTCATCGCGTCACTTCAGCTCCGCCCACGTCCCGCCTTTTTGCCCATTTTCTGTTATTCAGGAGTGACACGCGATGACGCGTTGCCAAGATGGCAACGGCCATCTTGCGCTTCAAAACTGCTCATCAGAATCCTAGGGGTGACGTCACGGACACTACGTCCATATTTTTTTACAGTCTATGGTTTGTCATGTTTGGTGTGAGCACATGGCTCGTCATGTGTTCCTTGTGCCATGTGCTCTCCTGTCTATTGTCTTGACCCCACCCCTCTTGTTATCTGATTATTGGTTAATTTGTCCCACCTGCCTTCCCTCATACCTGCCTTGTTTGTTCCCTATTTAGGCCCCGTCCACACGGAGACGCGTTAAGCTATATACGTAAACATTTTTTTGATTAGATTAGATTCAAGTTTATTGTCATTACACATGTACAAGTAAAATGCAACGCGTTTAGCTGTACGTAAAAAATGTTTTACTGTATCAGCGTTTCGTCTAGACAGATCCGGTGTTTTGGGAGCATGAAACTGGTATTTTTTTAAACCGGGTCCCAGAGTGGATAAATCTGAAACCGACACCCTTGTGTTTTCGTGTGTACAGCCAATCTGTATATTTTGTGAAACGGTGATGTCATCACACCACGTCCCGCACGGAAAAGACTATAAAGGAATACAACTACGGGCACTGGGCATGCGCACATCAAAAATATTGTGTCATTTAATTACTGTATTTGCATTATTGTAAGGGTAGGTTTAGGGTTGGGGTAGGTGTAGGCGTTAATAAAACACAATCTGGTAAGTAGCAAATTTATTTATTGTTATTTTATTGTGAGATTTTGCCTCACTTCCTACCATTGCTGTACCCCTTCTAGCCACAACTCTGGTTTTTAGTGTATTTCGGAGTGTATTCTCAGTTTTTAGTGTATTTCTGTGGCAGAATTACAGCACCACATACTGGTCTGGCATGTATACTACATCGTTTTGAGTCAGTTTCAGTGCTCTCATGTGTACGTGGATATTTTTTTAAACAAGGGAAAAAAAAAAGATTGGATAGGGAAAGCTCTGCCTTCGTGTGGACGTGGCCTTAAAATCCTTGTGTTTGTAGTTCTGTGCTGGATCGTTGTCTTCTGTACCCCGTCATGTGCTTCCTGTGGTCTTCCCGTTCCATGATCTGTGTGTTTGTTAGCTTTAGTTTGGTTTCCCCCCTCACAGGTTTTTTGTGTTATTTTATTATTAATAAACCGATTATCTTCTTGCACTTGAGTCCTCGCTCCTTTTCTCCCGACCGTTCCTGACAGTCATGTTTCTCTCAAAACACATCCATGACTCATTAAGAGAATAGAGACAACCCTTTTAGACCATGTGCCAGACAAGCCGACTATTTTTCCTGTCGTTAAACAAGCAAAAGTGGATTTAGACATGCCCCAAGTGCACCTGCGCTATGCGCTTCAGACCATGCACTTAAATCAAAGTTAGTCAAACTGCCAGAAAACATCACTTTTATTAACCCTCTGACTAGAATTATACAGTTTTTTATCTGCAGAATTTAAAGTGCAACTGGGCGTTGCTGATTTCTGGGCCAGGTACAAAATGAAATATCAGCTAACTAATTTCATATGGCCATTAAAGGGGTCATGAACTGGCTTTTTAAAAAAAATTGTATACTGTTGTCTGAGGTCAACTTATTGCATTTGAGTGGTTTTTACATTCAAAAACATCATAATGAATAAGTAATAGGCTATTTTGTGCCCTGGTTTTGAGGCTCTCTCCTGCACGCTCGGATTTTATGGGCGTGCCGCACTGAAAACTTGGAAGTAAACGCCCACGGCTAGGATTGGATACATTTGCATATTTAATGAGCTTCTGCTCCCCCTGTCAGTGACAGCGTATGGCAAATGGCAACCGGAATGAATCGCCCAGCCCACAGCCAGGGCTCGCAAAATGTCTTTATCAAACAAACACAATGATTCATCTCTCATCCACCCGTGATTGATTGGAATGTTATTTTTTTATTAATGTTACTTGGCCCGCCTGATCGATGAATATAACCGCAAACCACACACATACACACACACACACACACACTTCAAATATCGAGTCAAGAGAGTGAACAACGCACATCAAGACAGTATTATGACCCAAGAACACCACAAATAAAGTATTCTCCAGCCTGTGACAGCGTGCTAAGGTATGTTATGTTAGACACGTACACATGATCCATAGATATCAAACGATCCGTAACAATGCAATACTATCACATATAAAAAAACATTTTTTACTGACATTAGTGTGTTGCTTCATTCATTCATGTAATCTCATCCTGTCTGCAAATCCAGTCTCTTGTTTACAAATGACTCTGTGGTTAAATGAACATACGTGCAATATCTTCCCCACGCGAGCTGGATATTCATAAAAAAAAAGCTCTGCTGCTCTTAGCTGTCATGTTAGATGCACGAGTCAGTGAGCATGGCTACAGAATCAGGCGTTGTTCTTCTGTTGAGGCGGTGCTTCAGAGTCCTGCATGGGTGCGGGTACCCGCGAATATTGCTGAAACGGGTGAAACAACATCCTATCTGTGTCGGATGCGGGTCGGACAAGGGAGAAACGGGTCTAAACATGGGTTTAAAACAGTCACGTGCAAACGAATATGTATAAAAATATATGCATGTTTATTCTATAGATGTGTTCCTAAAAAATATATGCATATTTTTAGTAACACATCTACAAAAATATGCCTTGCCTGTATTTCAAGTTGATAAAATAATTTCAAATCCATATCAGTTTATTTGTGCCCGTGCCCCCTCCCAGGAGAATCACAACTGCGCCTGCGCGATCTGCCTGCACTGCAGTCATCGAGATGGATCCTGAGGAGTTGAAGAAAAGATTGTATATTGGATGGCCGCAAATGTGAAACTTCATCGCTGAGGAAGCACGCAGATAACTGTGGTAACAAACCAAGCACAAGCAGTTCTATCGAACAGTATTTTTCAAAAGGGGACAGAATGGAATGTGCCTCGTAGAGATGATAAGGACACATAATAACACAATTCATGATGTAGCCTTTTGACAGCTTCGGCTGAAGTTGTCCTTGTGTTAATGGTCATTTAATAACTTCTGTATGCTGGCAATAAACATTTTTGTAAGTGTGTCTATAATGTGATATGATAAACATATGCTAAACAGATTTTATTTCGGATGCGGGTCTGGTGTCGGATTTTAATTAGTGCTGCTGTCGGTAAACGGGTCGGGTGCGGTTTTAAGCACTGCGGGTACGGGCGAGTGCGGATTTACAAAGTCGGACCTGTGCAGGACTCTGCGGTGCTTCACTACACTCTCACGTCATAGCCGGGCTCATTCTGAAATCGATCGTTTGCTGGGCCTGGTGTCAATAAAAGCTTTTCTTTGACTAACAAGGAAGTTTTCAGCTCTGAAACGTACAGGATATTCTTATATTACCATGACCTTTTATATATCAAAAGCTCAAGGGAAAGTTGATGTTCTCAATTCATGACCCCTTTAAATAAGAGATCATACACAACAGATATGTATGCTCTACTAATATGTTATTTATTTATTACCTTCAGAGGTGGGTAGTAACGAATTACATTTACTTCGTTACATTTACTTGAGTAAATTTTTTGGGTAACTTGTACTTTTAGAGTAGATTTAAAGATGGGTACTTTTACTCTTACTCAAGTAAATTTCTTGTGAAAAAACTGTACTTTTACTTAGTTACATTCGGTGGCGTTCCTCCGTTACTGTCAAATGGTAATAATTATATTATATATATTAAAATAAGTGAATATGACTTTCGCAAGTCTCGCGAAACTTTGGAGAGGCTGCTTCGCGAGAGGTTGCTACGCATCACCCGCTTATAATTAGCGCGCGTTTAGTCGGAAGATGTGTGTGAGCTACGGGAGGCAGATTGCCCGTGGCCTCAAGTTCAGTCTATGTTTTCACTCCAAGATGTCAAAAAGAATAGTTTCATAATGCGATGCATGTTGTGTGCACCAAAACGAACTGACATCTCTCAGCATACAATAATTCCACCCTGAAAAGAGCGGTAAGTGTCACAATGATGCCTATATTTGAACACTATTAACGGTCATTTTGGTAACTATGGGAAATTTCCCCTTATTATAATACTATTTCACACACTGTCCGAGTGTTTTCCTCATATGCGCTCTTGTGCAAGCAATGAATCGTTTGAATCCTCCAAACAACACACGTCCACGAACAAACGTTCACATTCACATATCCTTTTCTTCACAAAACGAAACAAATTGAATAGCCTAATGTGACGTCTTGCATTTATACTCAAATCCGGACAGACACCTGTCTGAAGTGTAGAAAATACACACAGATAAAAACGGTATTGTATTTTATTCCTACCTAAAGAATAGCCTATATACTTATAAAAATATAAGAACAAAGTATGTTTTAAGAAGAGCTCTAGTTAGCCCAGCACACCATTAATTTACACTGTTTATCCATTAATCACACACACACACACACACACACACACATATATATGTGTATATGTATATATATATATATGTGTGTGTAATATATATATATATATATATATATATATATATATATATATATATATATATATATATATATATATATATATATATATATATATATATAATATATATATGTATGTGTGTATATATATGTGTATATATATGTATTATGTATGTGTGTGTTTTATTTATTATATATATATATATATATATATATATATATATATATATATATATATATATATATATATATATATATATATATATATATATATATATATATATATGGTTCATTAGCTTACATTAGTTAACATGAACTAATAATGAACTGCACTTATTTATCTTTATGTTAATTTAAACATTTACTAATGCATTATTAAAATATTGTTAACATTAGTCAATGCACTGTGAACTAACATGAATAAACCATGAACAGCTGGATTTTTATGAACTAACTTTGACAAAGATTAACTAATGCTGAACAGAGGTGTTGTTCATGGTTAGTTCATGTTAACTAATACATTAACTAATGTTAACTAATACAACCTTATTGTAAAGTGTTACAGAGAGGTGTGTGAAAGCTCTCCAAGTAGCCTGAAATTCAGGGTTTTCGCTTATCAATCAGATCGAAAGTAACTAGTAACTAACTACTTGAGTAGTTTTCTCATCGAATACTTTTTTACTCTTACTCAAGTAAATATTATGATTGTTACTTTTACTTTTACTTGAGTAAATATTTCAGTAAGTACTTGTACTTTTACTTGAGTACAGATTTTGGCTACTCTACCCACCTCTGATTACCTTTTTTATTTATTATTTGTCAGACTTTTAAACTATTCAAAAAGTGAAACTAAAATATTTAACGACTATGTTGTTTATGGCAGACAGTTGAACTTTTGTTGACCCCGATACTTCATAACTGAAAGTAAAAAAAGAAATACCCCTTCCTGTTTGTCATAGTCGAGTCCATATTTATAGCAGAGCAGAGGAAGAACCAGACCAGTTTGAACAAGCAGAAAGATTGCAAATCGGCATTATGTCTACAGTGGACAGGGAAGTTGTTCTGGAGGCGCTGTCTGCCCTCCTCGAAACAAATGTGAAGCCTTACAATGGATTAATAGGAAAGATGGATCCTGATGAGCTCAATATATTTAATTTTCTGTCAAAAGTATTGGTCAAACATATTGTAGATGGATTTGATCTGCAACAAGCAATATTGGGTTTCAACTCAGATGTACGTAAGGAGATGTTTGTGGACATGGATGAATTCTTCGAACCTCGCTTTGATTACGATTTCACAAACGTAAGTGACAAGAAAAAATGTATGCGGGGTGATGAGCCATATAGACGTCCATGTGGATGGTACCGCATTGCTCTCAAAGTCCTGGACAAGTACGATGATGGAAACGACTGGCTGGGCACGGATGGATGGAGGAGTCACTCAGTGGCTGGTGAGTGGCCCGTCTCCTATCATGGAACCAACGTTGAGGGTGCTAAAGGTATCGTCAAATGCCATTACACAGCAGGTAATAGAAAAGAAAGACAACTCTACGGGAGAGGAATCTATTCAACATATGACATAGATCAGGCTTCTGGCTACAGCAAGGAATTTACATCCGAAAAGAACGGGAAGAGATACAAAGTCCTGATGCAGAACAGGATCAATCCAGTGATGAGGAAAGTGTGTCAAAGACAGGACTACTGGCTGATTGAGATTCCTGAAGGCACCTCTGCTGCTAAAGAGAAGGAGATTGTGGAGAAGTCCATTCGTCCTTATGGGATTCTGCTGAAAGAGGTGTGAGAGAAGAATCAGAATCCGCTGACTGACTTCATTTTACTGGGATGTTCATTATGATGTTTGTTATTATTTTTAATTTCTAAAGTACATAATTGGTGGATTTTTGTATTTATTTTATCAAATGGTATACCAGTTTAAATTTGCCATGCCTTAATTAAAACAGAATATGTATCCTCAATAGTATAGAAAGGCTGTGATATATTACAATTTACAAACTTTTTTCAATCATTTAATCACAACCAGGATTGTTTTATTTACATAATATATATTGTTAGCACTTAATGTAATCAGCAGAAATCTGGCTGTTATCCTTGTTGAATTATCTACTGCATTCTGTTTTTAAATGTTGCAGTATATAATTAGTATATCTTAAAGTATAATTAAAGTCGGCATGAAACGGAAGTTGAGATCGTCTTTTTCTCCTTATTGTGACGTATATCCGAGTGAAACGGCTTCTGAAATTAGAAAAAATGTAGGGCGAGGCTTGATTTTGTCCTTGGAGAGGATGGCTGAGTTGAGAGGAATGAGGTGTGATCCGGGAGGTGTAGGAAGTGACATGGATGAAGGAAATGAGATTGATGTAGATACGGGTAATGAGGGAAATTCAAACAACGAAGAATGGAGGATAGTGAATCGGAAAAAAATGAAAAGAAAGCAGAGAGAATCTGATGGAGATAAGGGAGAGGAACAACAAAGTTCAGAAATTAAAGTTATTCTGCGATTTCAATCTCCTTGTACATCAAATCCCTTGAAGGTTAGTGATGCTATTCACAAGCTAGTAGGTGACGTGCGGTTTGTTAAAACTTTACGAGATGGGAATCTGATTATATGTAGAGATATAGTACAGCAGCATGGATTAATGAAATGTAAATCATTGCTTGGGAAAGAGGTTAAGCCACAAGTATGGGAAGATAGAGGGAAGGTTATGGGTGTAATATCAGGAGTGTCAACTGAGATAACTGAAGAAGAAATCAGGGTTAATGTCAGAGGAGTGCGAGTAACTAGAGTTAAACGTTTACCTTTCACAAGAGATGGTGTTAAGGGTCCTAGCCTATCTGTATTGTTGACTCTAGAGGAAGACAAAATCCCTGAAAGAATCAGAATTGGGTATGTCAGCTATATAGTAAGGCCATATATCCCTCCGCCAATGAGATGCTTTAAATGCCAGCGTTTTGGGCACATTGCAGCAGCTTGTAAGAGTAAACTCCGTTGTGCCAAATGCGGAGGGGAACATGAGTACGGGAAATGTGAGAGGGGAGTTAAAATCAAGTGTTGTAATTGTGGAGGAGAGCATAGTGCTGCTTACAAAGGATGTGATGCACATAAAAAAGCGGTTCAGATTCAGAACGTGAAGGTAAAAGAAAAGCTTACATACGTTGAGGCAATTAGAAAGGTCAAATCTAATGACAACAATAGTAGATCAGCACATGTGACTCAATCACCAGTTCAAAGCATAGATAAATGCTGCAAAGTTACCAAGGATACACTTATAGTGGAAAAGAGAAAGTTTGTAGCGTTTATGGTAGAAATCATTAACTGTTCTGCCCAAGCATGTAGCCGAACAGAGAGAACTAAGATAATTGCAAAAGCGGCAGAAAAGTACTTGGAAATGGAAGAGATGTCAGTAGAGATTATTAATGCAACACTTATAACGGGGATATCAGATACACAATCAACATGTGGTGGTGGAGATTAATGATGCTAACCATTTTACAGTGGAATGCGAGGAGTCTAATTGCAAACGGACACGAACTAAAACAGCATATTCAGGAGCAATCAGTTAAACCTAACATTATTTGCATTCAGGAATCCTGGCTAAAACCCTCACTTGAATTTACATTGTATGGCTATACAGCAGTGCGTAAGGATAGAACCCTTGCTATGGGTGGTGGAGTTGTCACCTTCATCCAACATGGTGTTAACTATAGAGCTATCAACAGTAGTGAAGAGCTTGAGATAATTATAATTGAGGCATGGGTCAACAAAACAAAAATTAGAATAATAAACTTTTATAATCCTTGTCAAAAAATAACTAGGGACATGTTGGAGAGTGTATGTGTTGTGGAAAACTCCAAAGTTATAGTATGTGGAGATTTTAATGCATATAATACCCTGTGGGGATGTGCTACAACAGATAGAGACGGGTATATCATTGAGGAGTTTATGGACGATAATCAGTTAGTGTGTCTAAATGATGGAAGAGGCACTAGGTATGATGTAGCTCATGGTGTAGAATCTGCAATTGATCTTACTTTTGTGTCGCAACAACTAGCAGGTACTTGCACATGGGATGTGAGCAGCGACAATGCAATGGGCAGTGATCATTATCCTATCTGGGTTAAAATAAGGAGTCAAAACATTAGTTTTGAAGAAAATTGGATTTCAAGATGGAGAATGAAAAGGGTCAATTGGGGGCTGTATAATTTTAAAACAAGCAGCAAATTAATTGAAGTTATGCCAAATTTGAGTGACGACATTGAGGAGTTGAATAATATGATTATTAACATAATATATGAGTCAGCAGAGGAAACAATAGGTAAAACATCTGGAGCAAAGAAGAAGAAAATGGTACCATGGTGGTCTGATGAGTGTAGAGAGGCTGTTAAAAACAGGAATAAAGCCTTTAAAATTGTTAAATCTAATCATTCATTTGATAATTTATTGGAGTATAAAAGAGCTCAGGCTAAAGCCAAAAGAATTATAAGAGAAGTTAAAAGGAAATATTGGAGAGATTTTTGTAGTAATATTGGGACAGGAATAAAAATCAATGACATATGGGGAATGATCAGAAAGATGGGTGGCATAAGAAGGGACTTTTCACTACCAGTATTAAGAGATAATGGCACTGAGGCAGTAACTAGTAGAGAGAAAGCTGAGATGCTTGCAAAATCCTTTGTAAGGATACATAGCTCACAGAACCTCTCCAGTGAAGAGCTAGCTAAAAGAATGAGGACCATTGAAGAAAATAAAGATATGCTGGGGATGAAAATGGTGGGGGAGAGTTCACTAGATGCAGATTTCACACTGTTTGAACTAAAAAGAGCACTGATAGGTGTTAAAAATACCTCACCAGGGAGAGATGGGATATGCTATAAAATGATTGAAGAAATATCTGATGTGGCAAAAAATGTGATACTGGTTTTATATAACAAAATTTGGGAACGAGGAAAACTGCCTACTGGGTGGAAACACTCAGTAATAGTACCTATAGGGAAACCAGGAAAGGATAAAATGAATGTCAAAAGCTACAGACCAATAGCATTAACGTCTAACCTATGTAAACTCATGGAGAGGATGATTACTAAAAGGTTAGTGTACAAATTAGAAAGCAGAGGACTGATCACACCATATCAGAGTGGATTCCGTAATGGAAGAACAACTATGGATCCGGTAGTATGCCTGGAGAATGAGGTGCGTAAAGCACAAGTTAACAAAGAATCTGTTTTGGCAACCTTTTTTGATATAGAGAAGGCTTATGACATGCTGTGGAAAGAAGGACTTTTAATTAAGTTGAATAAAATGGAAATAGGAGGTAAAATGTTCAACTGGATCAAAGATTTTTTAAAGGGTAGAACCATAGAAGTCAGGATAGGGTCAGAGTCATCAAGCACATACCCAATAGAAAATGGCACCCCACAAGGTAGTGTATGCAGTCCAATTCTTTTTAATATAATGATTAATGATGTGTTTGATGGAGTGAACCAAAGGATAAACAGGGCATTATATGCAGATGATGGAGCATTGTGGGTAAGGGGCCGTAATATTGACAATTTACAGCAAAGGATGCAAACCGCAATTAGTCAGGTTGGAAAATGGTCATTTGACTGGGGGTTCCACCTTTCAGTGGAAAAAACGCAATTCATCTGTTTTTCTAAGAAAAGGGTAAAACCCACAATAGATCTTAAGATATATGGACAATCTCTCAAACAGGTTAATGACTTAAGATATCTTGGTGTGTGGTTTGATAGCAAACTTACTTTTAAAAATCATGTTCAGAAAATGGTAGACAAATGTAAGAAAGCAATCAATCTTTTAAAGTGTCTTTCAGGGTATAAGTGGGGGGCGTCAGGCTCTTCTTTGAAAAGAATATATGTTGCATTAATCCGATCAGTGTTTGACTATGGATGTACAGTATACAAAACAGCAGCAAAAACTACATTAGCTGAACTGGACAGGGTGCAGGCCAAAGCTCTCCGGGTGTGTAGTGGAGCCTTCCGAACATCACCTATCCCAGCGCTGCAAGTAGAAGTAGGGGAGATGCCTTTAAATCTTAGGAGGTTAAAACTTTCTCTAGCATATTGGGTAAACTTACAAGGGCATGAAATTACACATCCTACAAAACTGGTGTTAGAAGAATGCTGGGAATACGGTCGCATTGTGAACAGTAGTTTTGGATGGAACAGCAATAAAGAGGCAGATGACATGGGAATCAGTACTATACCTTGCAGCAGAAATGTGAACTTAAGCATAATTCCACCTTGGTTTTTCTGCTATCCGGTAGTTAATCTAGAAGCTAAAAATATAATCAAGACAGGATTGTATCAAAGTGTACAGCAGTATCTAGAAGTAATGTATGATGACACAGTACAAATATTTACAGATGCATCCAAAGAATCAGCAGGTAAAACGGGGGTGGCTGTATACATTCCTAAATATAAAGTTAGAATACAAAAAAGATCCTCAAACCATCTCTCAATCTTCTCTGCAGAGATGATGGCCATCATAATGGCACTACAGTGGGTAGAAGAAGTGAAGCCATATAAATCTGTTATTTGTTCAGACTCTATGTCCTCCTTAACTAGCATCCAGACTGGGAAATCTGCATGCAGACAGGATCTTTTAGATGAAGTTCATCAGATGATCTTCAGGATAACTGAACAGAAGTTAATATTACAGTTCACTTGGGTTCCAGCGCATACAGGAATTGAGGGCAATGAGAAGGCAGACGAGTTGGCAAAAGAAGCACTTAAAGCAGAACAAGTAGAAGTACAGGTTCCACTCAGCAAATCAGAATTAAAAACAATAATTAAAGATGGTATTCATAAACTCTGGCAAGATAAATGGGATAAGGGGGGAAAAGGTAGGCATTTATATAGTATTCAACAGAATGTAACAGTTAAAATGATCAGCTCACTTTCACGACAGGAGGAAACCTGGTTCACCAGGCTAAGGTTAGGACATACAGGACTGAATAGCGGCTTACACACAATAGGGAAACATGAGACAGGAATGTGCCCATATTGTACGGAAACAGAAACCGTGAAGCATGTACTTCTGACATGTAGGCAGTATTCTGAAGAGAGAGAAATATTTAAGAGGGTAACAAAGAACTCTGTTACTTTGAGCAACTTGTTGAGTCTACCTGGAACACAGTCTATAACTAAAGCAGTGATAGAGTTTCTAAAAGAAACACAACTAGCAAGAAGACTGTAGTTTTTTTTTTTTTTTTTTTTTCTGGAGGTTTGAGCTGAGGTTGAAGCTGGAGGAGCTGAACACGCAGCGCTAGCTGAAGCTTGGGCTCTGATCTCCTTTTTATTTATTATTATTATATATGTATGTGTATATGTATGTGTGTATGTGTATGTGTGTGTGTGTATGTATGTATATATATATATATACACATTTATTTATGATTTCCCAATGTGATCACACCTCAATCCTGTAGATGGCGGTAATGCACAAAGATTGCAAACTGCCAATAAAATTCACTGAAGAAGAAGAAGAAGATTTCGTCCTTCGGGAATTGATTGGATCGTTGGAAGTTGGGCGTTGCTAACAAAATGGAGGCAGATTTGAAGTTTGCACTCAGTTGTGGAGAAAAACTCAATCTATCTCTAAAATAAATGTATTTTCTTTCTAAATCTTTTCTACATAATGTTACTGAGCATATTTCCTCACTTTTCGCTGGTTTATGATACAGATTTTACTTATTTTAAGCCTTTTATGGCTTTATTTCTGTAAAGCTTTTTTCTCAGCTCTCCCTTATAAAGGGGGCGCGCCGTAAGCGCGTTCACACGCTGCATTCCTCAGTGCGAGTCGTCACGATAAGCTGTTCGTCCGACTATATTGAGTAATTTTTACATTAAAAAAAAGCTTTTATTTCTCATATATTTCTCTCTTTTTGCCTCAAGTCCTTCTTGAAGAAGGTATTGTGTATACCGAGAAAAATGCACCTAACCACGATCAGTGACAGGTTTCTGAGAGGAGGTGCAGAAACGAGACGGGGCGATAACCCCGCCCTCGCGCCATAACACATGACCGGGGGAGAAGAGAGGTCGTTTCATGGGGGAGGGAAAGTTAACATATTTGATTAAAGATTATAAAGGTAAATGAATTTTTTAAAAAATAATGAAGTGAACAGATAAATCAGTTATAGTAAACACTACAATATTAATATAAAAATACAAATTGTAAAATTTGATTTCATGCCGCCTTTAAGATGCATATGATTAATAATCAGCATTGATCATTTCAAGTAAACACAAATGTGTGACCAGATTGTATTCATGTATACTTTTGATGTACTTGCTTTTTGCATCCACTTTTTTGAACAATTTGTCTAAATGAAATATGTTTCCTATGTTAATAACATTTAATAAAGATGATAATTTTATTTTCATGACTGGCATTCAGCATAATGTTGAGATTTCAATGTTGAGAGATTGCTCACAATCGCTGCTGTTAAGAATAGACCTGCTTATGAAGAGTTGTTTCCCATAAACCACGTTCGCAATCTTGAAGTCTGTCCAGCTGCTATTTTGAAACTAAGAAATAAGATCTACTGTAGAACAGAGGTGTGCAGCCCATGAGCTGCGAATGCTCTGCATACCCAAGCCATTCGTGGACTCGCTAATTACAGTTTTATTCGCTTTGGTACTATTTTCACAAGTAAGGTGTACATTTTCAACACTCAGTACAAAAATCCAAACTGATCACATTTGTAACAGCTAGTCACTTTAAAAACCTGATGTAGGCAAATTTCATTCATATATTCATTGTTTCAAACACAAGATTGTTGTAATATGTAATGAGAACATTTGGTTTAATCACTGAAACACAGCAGTATGATCTTCTTACTTTTTACAATCAGTTCATTCAACAGCAAACAATGCAAGATACGCGTTTCAAATCACCCTTGTTGCTGAATTATCTACAGTACCTGTCGTAACACAGGCTACAGATGCCACATAAGAAAATACACTTACATTACCTAACTTATGTAATTGAATCCATAATGTTTGTAATGGTATCTATTCAGTTTGTTATCAAAAAGTGTAATGAAGTTACGACACAGCCATGAGGTTCTGGGCTATAGAACAGAGTTTGCTGCCAATACAGTAAATGTTATCACTGTACCATATGATTGAATCTATACTGTACCTTTATAAGTTTGAGTTACAGTAATGTGGCAGTATCTTCCATGGTAATCTGTTTACAGTATCACATGGCATGCATACTGTAATGTAAAAATGCTGTATTTGATGCCATCTGTCTCCCTTCTTCTGATGCATTTTTGATCAGTCTGATGTTACACCGTCATTGACTATTTCCTCTCCCTTACTCTATTCTGCTCTATGTTCACTCACACCCACATGTGGTTCACTATCTTTCTGGGTATACGTATGGTTACAAACTGTATATTCTCTCCCCTTGCACTAACCCTACCCCTAAACTTACCCATCACACAAAACTTAATGCATTTTACATTAAAAAAAAAACACATTCTGTATTTATAAGCTTGTTTCCACATGCCATAATGTAGAGTTTACCAGGGCACACACACACTTTGAACATAGTAGTTATAATCTAAGATAAATCGCTTATAAAAGAATTCATTACATATGGTTATCCATATCGGAAATTGCAAACAAAGTAGAAACTATGTATATAGAATCAATATCTAATGAAATGTACCAAATGATTCAGTTGGATTAAATAGACAAATCTATTAAAGGGTTAGTTCACCCAAAAATGAAAATTCTGTCATTAATTACTTACCCTCATGTCGTTCGACACCCGTCAGACCTCCGTTCATCTTCGGAACAGAAATGAAGATATTTTAGTTGAAATCTGATGGCTCTGAAAGGCCTCCATTGGCTCAATGGCACGTTACACTCTCAAGACCCTTAAAAGGTACTAAAGACGTCGTTACAAAGTCCATCTCACTACAGTGTTTCTAAAATAACTTTATGAATCGGCGACAATAGTTTTTGTGCGCAAAAAAACCCTAAATAACGACTTACATAGTGATGAGGATTTCAAAACACGGCCTCATGAAGCTTCGAAGAGTTATGAATCAGTGAGGCCAATGATGACTCGGATCGCGTGTCAAACCGCCAAACTGCTGAAATTTGGCGATTCAAACCGCTGATTCGACTCACTGATTCATAACGCTTTGAAAAAACAATCAAATACACTCTGAAACAGGTTTTCACAGAAGCAGATCTTCACTAAAACCCATCAAAATAAACGTTTTTGAAAATCTCTGTTTTGCAGCACTTTGCCAAAAAATAAAAGGATAAAAGTTTGTTACATTTTATTTAATTACCACCGTTTTGGTCATATATTTGTATCAAAATCATAAAAAGAAAAAATTCATAGGATTCTTAAACATTTTAATAAGTTAATGATAAAAATAAGTTGTTAATCTAATTCATAACCATTTATTGAATTTGGTTGATTAGACATGTTTTATTGAAATTTTAATTAACAAAACAAATGGTTTCAAGTTTGTTATAATAAAGCATTTGTTCAACCAAAAAAAAAAAAAAAAAAAAAAATTTTAATAATACAGTTTATTTATTAAATAATTGTTTAATACTGTGATGCTGTGAAACTCTGATGTTTTCATATCGTGAAAACCTCATTCTATTACAACCCTACACTCTAAAAAAAAAGGCTCGTAATCATAGGGGAACCTTTTTTAGTGCTATATAGCACCAATTTTGGTGCTTCAGTGGTTCTTCAGCGGTTCTTCAGAGGTGCTATATAGCACCTTAGTCAAAGAACCGGTGAAGAACCTCTGAAGAACCGGTGAAGAACCTCTGAAGAACCGCTGAAGAACCTCTGAAGAACCGCTGAAGAACCACTGAAGCACCAAAATTGGTGCTATATAGCACTAAAAAAGGTTCCCCTATGATTACGAGCCAAGAACCATTTTTGGTGCAATATAGAACCTTTTTTTTTTTAGAGTGTACACAGGATATTCCACACCCCTGCTGTTAAAAAAGTAACTCACTAACTTTTACTCTGAGTACATTTTAAATGAACTACTTTTTACTTTTACTTGAGTACATTTTTAGACCGGTACTTTTACTTGTACTTAAGTAAAATTTCTTTGAAGTAATAGTACTTTTACTTTAGTAGAATATTTTGTTACTCTTTCCACCTCTGTATAGCATTCTATATTAACTATTATTATAAACATTATTTAACCAGAAAGAGGCAGAGGAACAGGATTTTTTCATAGCTTATCTTAATGTGCTAGTGTTGGGATATACGGTAGTGACAGTTTATACAAATATTACATTATTTTTATAAGTTACCAATGGATCTTGAACAGTTACTTTATACTGTGTGGCAATTTTTCGTTACATTTTGAAGTACAGTATCAGGACAACCCACATGTTTTACTGGTACTGTTTATTAACTATTTAACAAGGTATTATAGTCAGCTGTTGCAACTTTATAATAACCATCCAGATAATGTTTATAGACAGTTTACAAACCAACTAGTAACCCTTAACTAAGTGTTAGGAATATCTGGTCCGTCTATCTATGTAATGTTTATAGATGTTTTAAAAATGGTTTCTTAAAGGTTTACAAACATTTTTTAATGGTACAGTGGTGTTTTTGGCAAATGTTCAATTGTAAAAAAAATTCAATTTTTATGCACATTATATGCAACAGCAGTATTTGCACTGTAAACCTTTTTTATTTATATAAATAAATGTATATATCAGTGTGGGTGAACTTAAACTGTATGGCTATGCTGTGGTTCCTGTAGGCTTTGCATGCGGGGGTGGGGTGGGGGGGCCTCCATGTCCATTTTGCTTGGGGCCCCCAAATTCCTTCAAACGGCCCTGCACACACACAATGTGGTGTAATACTACAAAACAAATTATAATCATAACCTTTATCTCCATACCAAAATTACAGATGTGATTCATTATAAATCGTTAAAATATTAATGTCTGTGACGCTGCAGCACAGAGACTGTTGTGTAGACTGTAAGTAGGCTATTTAAAATATTTAACTTTTTTAAATGTTTGATATGAATAAAAAGCGCTCATAAACGGCCGTCGATGGCATTCTCGTGAAACGAGTTGAGTCGACCCAGAAACGGCGTTCCTTACGTCACGACTTAACAAGCGGATAGTAGCCTACCAAAGCGAATAAAAAAACTAACATTTGAATATTCCCTACATGCCGTGTGTAATATTGCTGTTTATGAATGTAAACGTTCTGCAAAGTTGTAAAGTCGAAAGTGCACAATAAATAAAGTTATTGTCTCCCAAAAGAAACAATCGACTCTGAACCGCCTAAACGAGTCATCTGTCCCAAATGTCATTTTACTGATGAGTTCAGTGCGGGATTCACTAGCTCGCGAAGGAGGGAGTGAGACTGATTCACCCGATGAGTCATTAGAGAATCACTGGAAAATGCGGTCATGTGCAATGTATATTATTGGAAAATGAAAGTGTTTTTTTGACCCTTGATGCATGTAAACCTAGAGACTCCAAAACAAAATTAGGAAACTTTAAATGAGTATAATAGGGGCACTTTAATGTTGAGAGACTATTTTTATACCAGAGGTCCTGGACATCTTGTTCAGAGACATGGCATTATGTCAAATACCAATAGATAAAAAAAAATCTAAACTGGGTAGCC
Organism: Gobio gobio; assembly: GCF_949357685.1. Taxonomy (NCBI): domain Eukaryota; kingdom Metazoa; phylum Chordata; class Actinopteri; order Cypriniformes; family Gobionidae; genus Gobio; species Gobio gobio. The sequence goes on along the minus strand of NC_137110.1, from coordinate 40,564,573 downwards.
TTTACTACAAATCTTATAATGGGCCGTGGTTGGATCTTTCATCAGGACCATGATCCAAAAGATCAAACTCAACAACATGGGTCACTGAGCACAAAAGAAGGTTCTGCCATAACCATCCCAATCCCCTGACCTGAACCCAGAAAACGGATGAAGAGAGCATATCAACATGGAGCTGGGAATCCGAAGGATCTAGAGAGGTTCTTTATGGGGGAATGGTCTCTGATCTCTTGTCATGCGTTTTCTAAACTCATCAGGCATTAGGAGAAGACTCATGGCTGTTATCTTGGCAAAAGGGGGTTGCAAAAAGTATTGAATGATTGAAAGGTGCCATTAATTTTGTCCAATGTGTATTAGAGAAAAACATTTATTTCATAATGAGATTTTCCCTCCATTTTCAATTGTTTTACTTAGGTTTTTGTGATTTTTTTTTTTTTTATAATAAAAAAGGATTAACAATGCAAATTTATTTTCACTGGCTTCCTTGTTCATATTTACCAAGGGTGCTAATAATTCTTGGCCATTAGTTTAAAAGACTTAATGCACAGATTACACTCTGCAATGTAATATCAGCTTTGTCTATAAAAGAGTGATACTGTTTCTCAGTTGTAGTAGTGTTTGATTTCCTGTCACAAAAACCTTTACATTTGTGCTGACAAGAAGAAGAAGAAAAAAAACTTAAACATAACACTGAAATTAAAAATGAACTTGCAAGTTGAGATGTTGTGAGAAATGACTTGGTTGCAGCATATATAATTTAGATTTTTTTGTTTTGTTTCATGTATTGAAATCCTTTTGGTCCTAATATTTTATGCCTAATTCCTTTTTATGAATTTACTATGAATAATTACTAGCACTAATTAAGTCTGAAATTACTATTGACTATATAACTGCTGTAATAAAAATAATTAGGACAGGGTACAGTAAATGTAAACTGTTTTTTGTTGTACCATCTTTAGTTAACTTTGAACAGGTAGCATGCATTATGAATGTCACTATTTTATTTTGAAGATATATTTATTAGGTTTATTATCTGTTTTTATTAGTTTTATCTATTATTCATTTATATACACGCAAGGACTTGACATTTCATGCAATTCCATTGTAATGCAAAACAACAGTAGCTGGCATAAGCACCTGTAGAGGTGTATTTCTTTGTTTATGTTTTAATTTTCACAAGGAAATCAACACCACTAATTTATTAGAGCCTCAATTCAATATCTAAAACGGCAGCTCCACCATCTCACCACTAGAGGTCAGTCTCGCCTCAGTTTTATTCTGAAAAATCTGGAAAAATGTGCCAACACTGACGAACAAAATACATTATGTGCACCACCACTTTGTGAAAAATGGCTCTGCTGGATGATCGATATTCAAAGTGCCATCTAGTGTAATATTTGAGATTTCCAACAGAGGGAACTAAAAGTTTCCAATTAATTAATGGCCCAAACTTATGAATACACAAATAAGACAATGATTTTAAGTAGCTTTATTTGTACGCTACTTTGTTCTGCAAAATAACCTCATCAATCCAGAAAAAAAGTTAATTCAGTTCATTAATCAAATACCCCTTAACCAATCAATTAAGTGAATAACAATAGTTCAGTTATTAAAAAAAAAAACATTTAAAAATAAATACAAAATTGCACTTTGTTCTCATCTCTTCAGTGCTCTGCGAGGATCCCGTCCATTAGTGATGGTGGCAATGGGTTTTGGGCCCTGACCGCCACCTGAAACTGGAGAAGCACGGCCATTCTTCCAATGGCTGCGGTTCAAATGACGCCCACCTGTACCATAGGAGATCTCTCGGGGGACAGGAGAAGGAGAAAACACAGCGGAGCCAATGGCTGTGAGGGGCAGAGAGGATAGTAGGATATATTTCAGCTAATTCTGGCCAAGAACCACCCATTTAGACAGAGGGAGCCATCTGACTGACTTCATGTAAAGTGAGCACCACAACTTGTTTTGTTTTTATCCATTTAATTGTTAAAGGTAGCCTACACTATGCAACTTTTTTTTTTATGTGAAAAATTTACAACATTCATATATGCGAGTACATCATGAATCCATCTTCCGAACCGTGTTTTTGTCTTATCCTGAATCACTACTTAAGCCTATAAGTGTTTATAATCAGACTATTTTAGACCGAGCGGGATGACAACTGTTGCGGACACGTCATATACATAAACAGAGAGAAGTAGTTCCGGCTACAATGCTCTTCCGCAAGACGCACGCAGTTTTGTTTATTAACCGCTAGAGCGCCAAAAGTTACATACACTGCGTCCAAAATCAAATATTTCCATACTATATAGTATCCGAAAAACAGTACGCCAATAGAGTAGTAATGAATACCTAGTAGAAAGTTAAGCGAAAATGTCCCCGGGTGACCTCCTACTTCCAGCGAGATTTTGAAGTGCGCATTTGATCAACACTTTACTATCCCATGAGGACATAAGAGGATTTGTAAATGGAAGTGAAGTGATGCAATTGACGCTGGTAGGTCACATGATAATGACAACATGGCAGATACATCTGGATTACATTCATACTACACACATTCATACTATATAGAACATAGCCTACTTTTTGACATTTTTCACATGTAGTACCTGCTCAGACTACGCGTTCTCAGACACATTTAGTATATTGTACCTTTTAAAGGAACAATTAAAAATAAGATTCCAGCTTATTCCTTGATTTTTAGCAGTTTTATTTTAAGTTATTTTAAAGGCCCCAATATCGAAATCAAAGAATCAACTGGTGTGACGTCATTACGAACCAAATTACACCAAAACAAAGTTTGTTTCTAAAGTTGGAAACAGCTTGCCAAAGAGAACTTTCTAGAACTTTCTCTGACTAGTAAACACCTCGAACCACCATTGGTCCGTGCCCATTACGTAAAAGGTAGGTGTGGCTCTAAGGCTCCGGCTTCTTTGATATGGAAATCTACTCTGGTTCATTTCGCCAAGGTCAGGTCTGCGAGTAAAAAAACATGAACACACTGGAAAGCTGCTTTATAGTAGATACTGAAGTTGTAATTCTAATTAAGAGTGACACTGACATTGTTTTTCATGTATAGTTGCTTGCTTTAAAGCAAACTATTGTATAAAGTGCTATATACAGTGGGGAGAACAAGTATTTGATACACTGCCGATTTTGCAGGTTTGCCCACTAACAAAGCATGAAGAAGTCTGTAATTTTTATCATAGTTACTCTTCAACTGTGAGTGACGGAATCTAATACAAAACAAAAATTCACATTGTATGATTTTTAAGTAATTAATTTGCATCTTATTGCATGATGTAAGTATTTGATCACCAACCAACCAGTAAGAATTCCAGCTCTTACAGACCTGTTAGTTTTTCTGTAAGAAGCCCTCCTGTTCTCCACTCATTACCTGTATTAACTGCACCTGTTTGAACTCGTTACCTGTATAAAAGACACCTGTCCACACACTCAATCAAACAGACTCCAACCTCTCCACAATGGCCAAGACCAGAGAGCTGTGTAAGGACATCAGGAATAAAATTGTAGACCTGCACAAGGCTGGGATGGGCTACAGGACAATAGGCAAGCAGCTTGGTGAGAAGGCAACAACTGTTGGCGCAATTATTAGAAAACGGAAGAAGTTCAAGATGACGGTCAATCTCCCTCGGTCTGGGGCACCATGCAAGATCTCACCTCGTGGGGCATCAATGATCATGAGGAAGGTGAGGGATCAGCCCAGAACTACACGGCAGGACCTGGTCAAGGACCTGAAGAGAGCTGGGACCAAAGTCTCAAAGAAAACCATTAGTAACACACTACGCCGTCATGGATTATGCAGCGCACGCAAGGTCCCCCTGCTCAAGCCAGCGCATGTCCAGGCCCGTCTGAAGTTTGCCAATGACCATCTGGATGATCCAGAGGAGGAATGGGAGGAGGTCATGTGGTCTGACGAGACAAAAATAGAGCTTTTTGGTCTAAACTCTACTCGCCGTGTTTGGAGGAAGAAGAAGGATGAGTATAACCCCAAGAACACCATCCCAACCGTGAAGCTTGGAGGTGGAAACATCATTCTTTGGGGATGCTTTTCTGCCAAGGGGACAGGACGACTGCACCGTATTGAGGGGAGGATGGATGGGGCCATGTATCGCGAGATCTTGGCCAACAACCTCCTTCCCTCAGTAAGAGCATTGAAGATGGGTCGTGGCTGGGTCTTCCAGCTAGACAACGACCCGAAACACACAGCCAGGGCAACTAAGGAGTGGCTCTGTGAGAAGCATCTCAAGGTCCTGGAGTGGCCTAGCCAGTATTCAGACCTGAACCCAATAGAAAATCTTTGGAGGGAGCTGAAAGTCCGTATTGCCCAGCGACAGCCCCAAACATGAAGGATCTGGAGAAGGTCTGTATGGAGGAGTGGGCCAAAATCCCTGCTGCAAACCTGGTCAAGAACTACAGGAAACGCACAATCTCTGTAATTGCAAACAAAGGTTTCTGTACCAAATATTAAGTTCTGCTTTTCTGATGTATCAAATGCTTATAGCATGCAATAAAATGCAAATTAATTACTTAAAAATCATACAATGTGATTTTCTGGATTTTTGTTTTAGATTCCGTCACTCACAGTTGAAGGGTACCGATGATAAAAACTTCTACATGCTTTGTAAGTGGGCAAACCTGCAAAATGGGCAGTGTATCAAATACTTGTTCTCCCCACTGTAAATAAACGTGATGTGACTTTACTGGAGCGCAGAATTGCAGAGCTGGTGCAAACATATCCACATCTCTATGATCTGACGCTTTCTTGTCTGCCATTTTCTCACCACTGTTATTTCTGTTAAGTGTTAATTTTGTTATTGAGAGCAGCACATATTTATATATTCATCTAAATGCCACTCCCAACAACATGGGTGGTGACGGGATGTTGGCTAGCAAAGAATGAAAATGAACTTCACTGTGAATTTATCAGGGCATTAAGCCAACTTGTGGGCCTTTGGAAATATCCTGAGGCACCCTTAGGGGTTCCAGGCTCCTTGGCTAATAAACACGGGATTAGAGGGACAGCAACATAGAAAATAATGTTGAATTAAATATCATTATTTGCAATAAATACTGCCTTTGTCAAACAATCATTCAAGGTTCTAAAGTGCCAACCTGTAGGTATAGTAGGTGGTCCGGGATTCGGTATAGTAGGAGCGCTGCCATAACCTTCTGTTTTCACCTGTTTAGATATAAAACAGACACTCATTCTGCGCTCATCTCACATTCATGCCCAGTATTTTTACACTCACATGGGTGTTGTTTATTTGGTTGATTTTAGCCAGCACCTCCGGGTTGGGCTCACTGAAATTCGGCACCTCCGAAAATATCATACAGAACCTTTGATAGATGCATGAAGGTACTGGTTATCGCAATCATCATTTCGGTTTCAAAGAACTTAAGTTCAATCAGCTGTGAAGACCTACTCTCCAATCTTCTGGAGGTCCCCTGTTCTCCCAATATACAGTGTAAGACATCCTTTGAAGAGAGATGCATATCTGAAATCAAATATAATTTTCTTTAACGCGATGAAAAAGAACAAAATCAAAACTTTCTATGAAAGAGGCTTTATTATGATTCTAAGCATTAAAAGGGATAGTTCACCCAAAATTGAAAATTCTGTCATCATTTACTCACCCTCAAGTTGTTCCAAACCTGTAGGAGTTTCTTTAATCTGCTGAACACAAAATATGATATTTCGAAGAATGTTTGTAACAAAGCAGAAAGAGCAACCACTGACTACCAAAGTAGGTAAAAAATACTATGACTAATCAATCTGCTTTGTTACAAACATTCTTCAAAATATCTTCTTTTGTGTTCAGCAGAACAAAGAAACTCATACAGGTTTGGAACAACTTGAGGGTGAGTAAATGATGACAGAATTTTTGGGTGAACTATCCCTTTAATACTATTATCAATAGCCTAATAAACTCTACTCCCACCCTCGATTGAGTCGGATGATGTCTCCGGTTTGTATCAAGCTGCCCACCTCGTCCCACACTGATATGGTGATACTTCCGGTTTTGTCAGCTACTTTACATGAACGCACTTCGTGTCCATCCTTTGTCTTAGAAACTCGACCTGGTATATTTTGTTAAAGAAGCACAAACATGGTACACACTTTAAATGCAAGTCAATTGGGCAATTAGAAGTAGGGTGTTATTTAGGGCTGCCACTAACAACTATTTTTTATCGTTTAATCTATCGACTCATTTGTTGATTAATCTATCGACTAATTTATCACAATAATTTTCAACAATTTTACTTGAAAACATTTAACTTTAATTTACTTTGGCATTAAGTAGTGTACTATAAAAAAAGTATAACTGTAAACATGCCCTTGACAAAATCGAAAACTAAAAGAGTAAAAATGTAAAAAGTAACAAAAAAAGTAAAAAACCAACATTAAAAAAGAGAGAATATCAACCAATACTTTTTAGTGTTGTCACAATACCAAAATTATGACTTCGATACGATACCAGACTAAAACGCCAAGTAAAACAAAAAACAGTAAAAGTAATTGAATAATATGACAGAACTTACAATTCATTGTTTTATTAAACAAATGTTAAACCCTAAAAACTCACTTGGGGTGTCTCAATCAGCTCCTTAGTTCAGTAGTCAGGGCACTGATCAGGGAGCCGGCCCATTGTCTTATGTCCTGATCAGTGCCCTGACTACTGAACTAGGGAGCTGATTGAGACACACCATTGGTCAGCGTGTTCCTGCTCCGCCCTGCTTCACAAAGAATATTAGGTCCGGCCCTTTAAGAGCTGCACGGACCAAATTCATTGTAATACATCCGATTTCTCATTCATTCACTAAAGACATATCCGTCTGTGTTTACCTGAATACTCGCCAGGACGTGCATTTTTACATATTTTTGACCATTCAAACTCAATAATCCACGAAACTGACGTTGTGATCTGTCTGAGTGAAAGGCATGTACACGGCTGCGTACGCTTCAGGTCAAAGTCCGACAGTGCGAGCCCGGCCGCCTGTATTTTCTAATGTAAGCGTTTCTGTTGCTTTCTTTTTCCTGAGCTGCGCTTATATATTTGACTGTTCTGCTTCCATTGTTTAGTGAACGGTTGAAGCAGAGCACACACACACACACACACACACACACACACACACACACACACACACACACACACACACACACACACACACACACACACACACACACACACACACACACACACACACACACACACACACACACACACACACACACACACACACACACACACACACACACACACACACACACACACACACACACACACACACACACACACACACACACACACACACACACACACACACACACACACACACACACACACACACACACACACACACACACACACACACACACACACACACACACACACACACACACACACACACACACACACACACACACACACACACACACACACACACACACACACACACACACACACACACACACACACACACACACACACACACACGAAAATTAAGAAATACTGCTCTTATTAGAGTGCTGTCATTTTTAAAGTACCGGTACTAATACAATTTCATATCGTACCCCCAGTCGACTAAAAATATTGACGTTGATTAGTTAACAGCATCATTGTATCGAACAATCGCAACAGGCCTACTGTTATTTTGATCAACAAAGATTACGAGGGCACATGAATTAAAAATATTGTATTGTTCACGGTTAAATTATTTATAATAAATAAAGCAATATACCATAAAAAAAATAAGTGTCAATTTTGATTTCATGGTGACTTTAAACAATAGTAATATTCATTTAGTTGTTGTAACACTTTGTTTGAGCATCTGTAACTCAGTGGTTGTTTGTGCTAGAAGTGTCAAATTTTCATAAATGGTAGTCACATTTGTCTGCTACAAATATAACCCACTTGGACATGTACCACACAATCACAGATTATGTGAGATAGTCAAATACAAAGAGTTCCGTTGTTACAATACTGGGGTGAGTTGTAACACAAGCTGGGAATAGATGTAACACTGAGGTAATTTGCTGAAATAACACCCACACAATCCAATTTTTGCATAAACATAATTGAAGTACAAAGAAAAAACAGTTTTGAACAACGACGTGCACAATTTAATGGCTTTAACTAGTTAACTGAGGTTCGGGAGAACCAATCACCTGACTTGAAAACCTTCTTATATCGGGCCACCCCTTTACAGTACTGTTTGTCTTGTTCTCTCTGCGCTCAAACCCCCAACAGCCATAACAAGGCTAAATGTTTTAGAATGTGCGTTTGAAGTTAGCATTATATTTATAGAAATATAACATAAATTTGAGAAATAGCCGCTTCAGGTCATGCAAGTTATTGTACCTATAAATTCATTAATTGCAAGGCAAAAATAATCTTGATGAAAAATTGTACTTGAAAATCAGTTTTTTTGGTCATACGATCTACAAATATGCTCACAGTTACATGCAATTTCTCCTGGGAGTGTATGATATGTATGACGTTACAGCTCTTTGCTGACCTCTCCAATATTAACCGTGTCCAGTGTTGCCAACTCTCGCGAGACAAATAAGCAACCGCAGCTTCAAAAACAAGCCCAAAACAAGCCCAATATTACATACATATTTTTTTACAGTCTATGGTCTCGACCTGTCTTAACTACCCCGTGTTTCAACCAAATGGCAACCTCCCCCAGTTTCTTTTGAAGCCAATACGGAAGTGACAAACTGCAGTTAATTGACTGGCCGCTAGAGACAGTCTTCAGAAGGGAGCAGAATCTTATTGAGCTCCATGTTAAAATGCCAAACTTTGCAGCAGAAAAAAAACATGTTTACAGCCTGGTACAAATTGTGGTTTTGGTCTATACGGCAAATATTGCCCTTCATGACAACTGTGAGGGGGTGAATTTTTTTTATAACTCCTTTGTTTACATTATAGAAAGCCTTAAAATGTTGCATAATTAAGGGCGTGGCCACTGAGTGACAGGTGGATAGCCGTTTGTCTGCTGTCTGTTAGTCATCACGTCACGTCACCTCAGCTACAGCCACGTCCCGCCTCTTTGCCCATTTTCAGTTATCCGGGAGTGACGGCAGACTTTACGCTTTAAAACGTTTGACGTCACGGACACTACGTCCATATTATTATTTTTTTACAGCTGCACATTACATTACATTTTTTTTAAAACCTGCACAAGATTAGTATGGATGTACTCGAAAACAGCACGGGTCGATTCAGTACGATTCGGGAACAATTTGTTCAGAACCTTTTACGGTCTATGGTTCAGAACAGCTTTGTGAGTCAGCTCAAACGACTCACAGAAAAGATCCAAACGATTCGCTACGTTGTTTTTCTTTTCTTTTTTAACGGACATCAGCATGGACTGGTAAGACATTATACCAATCTTATTTGAATTTATGTCTGTGAGCACACAAACATTTTCAAAAACTAGCAGGGCATGCCGTGTTTGGTCGATAAAAAGCAAACGTGTCCCACTCAAATATATGACTTACCAGTTTCCAGGACGATGAAAACCAAATTAATATTTTTTAATCCTGGTTTAAGGTCTTTAATCAGAGACACATTTTCGTTCAACGGGTTTGCCATTTTAAAACAAGAAAAAGGACAGGAAATCCAATTCGGTAAAGCTACCAGCCACCTCAGATCACCATGTGCTTTAAGGTGATTGATTGTGCCAGGCATTTATATAAGCTACCTCAATGAGATCAGATTTTAACGATTGGTGCAGATGAAACTTCCCATTTAAGACTGTAACAATTCACCCATATTTAACTAAGGAAGGAAAGGAAAAACAAAAGTGCAAAATTATCTACATTTGCGTACGTTTTCCTATAAGAACGAAAGTGATTAAAATGTACCAATTTATTTGTGCATTTTGTGTGGTCTGAAATTTTGTAAAGTTCCACGCTTGCAGTTTAAAATGAAAACTAAATTTCGTCACGAACAGGATTCGAACCTGTGCGGGGAAACCCCATTGGATTTCGAGTCCAACGCCTTAACCTCTCGGCCACCGTGACTGCTTACCGTGTATGTAAGGAAAACACTAAATCTACTGATCGCTGTGCTGTATTATACTGGATTTTTGGAAAACATAAAACATTTTCGATAGAATAACCAAACAAAATATTTCGAAAGATGGATTCGTTTTAAAGCTGGGTCTCGTGTAAGCGTTCATAACGTTTGTTTTGGTTTCTGAGGTTTTACTTGAGTCATCATAACGCCAGATGGCGGTGTTGCACAAAGAGTTTTTCGGCACGTTTTCAATTTGACCACTCTTCACGTTGAAAGTCTTCAAGAGAGTACACAAGCCAGGCCTTGACATACAATTAGTTATGAACGTTCAGAAACAGATTTCATGCCATACAGCTCTTATAAGGAAGGTAGAAGTTTTTTTTGATTGATTGAGTGTTTTATTTGAACATGTTAAAAAAATAATAATAAAAAAAATAAGAATAACAGGAAGAGAATATGTATGTACCTAAATCATACATTCCTACATACTTACAATATAATTAAAAATACCAAATAAAAAAAGAACATACACTTCTCTATACACACTTTCAAAATTATTATAAAGAATTAAGTACTTCAAATAGAAATAACAAAACAATTTCACATGTTCAAAAAGGAGTAGGAAGAAGTTCGAAAAACTTTTCTAGTCCTACCCCCATCTCCTTTTCCCTTAATTAATACAAATAGAATTGTTGCTTTACATATTTACATAAACATACACTATATATCTACTTCCAGTACTTATATTCACATATTTCACAGATGCATACATTCATAACTACAGTGCGTATACACAATTCTATCATCTTCTTTTCCATTTATCTATATTACACCCAATAAAACCCATCCAAACAAGACTTTTTATATAATCCCAAAAACATACGGTCTATATACGATACTAACATCTCAATTCATTTTCATATCCCTTCAATATTTTAATTTTAAATATTCTCTTAAAATTACTCATTGTTGTACATGTTTTCATCTCTTCACTACAGTTATTCCATACATGAACTCCTTTGGTTGTAATACAGTGATTCTTAACATTTGTTCTTATAATTTTCCTTTGTAATACCAAATGTCCTCTCAGATTGTACTTGCTCTCTCTCATTTGAAACAACCCTTGGATACTGCACACATTTTTGCAGTGATTATTGTGTTTCTAGCATGTTATATGTTTGGCAACAGTTCTTCTAACCCTAATTGATGGAGTGTGTAGCTTTTAATTTAATAAACAACCATGTATGAAGACACATCATGGCCATATTCCAGGATGACAGTCATCAAATTGTGAAAGAATGGTTGGGAGGGAGAACGAAGAATAATTTTCCTACACAAATTGGCTCCTCTGAATCCAGACCTTAAATTCATTGAAAGTCTCTGGGATGTGCTGGAGTGGATTTTACAGAGTGCTGGACTCTTGCATTGTCAATACAAGATCTTGACCGAAAATGAATACACCATGGCCATGATGTGTCTTCCTACATTGCAGTTTAAGAAATGAGGAGCTACATACTCTATAAATTAGGGTTAGAAGAACTGCTGCCAAACATATAACATGCTAGAAACATAATATTTCCAGCCAATTCTACTTTATTAAGCATCTAATATGAACGTGTAATGTTTAAAATGTATTCAAAGTCTATAGGTTAGAGTCTGTTACTGTCAGATGGATTTCTAAAAGAAAAAGAAAAAACAGGACTCTGAAAGCATACTAAAGATTTGAAGGGAAAAGATAGACACGAAAAGGCATGGTTCAACATTTTTATTTATTTGCATTATAAGAACAATTTGAACAGAGCGTGAAACAACTTGGTAAACAGGTGCCACAGAAACTTTATGAGGTCTCTGCTGTAACTGAGCCTTTTCTTTGGCGTGAATCATAATGTTTCTAAAATATAACCAAGACAACATATAGCTCTCTTATATATTATGCAATTAACATCTTAAAGGATATGCAAATACAGATTAGGGATTATAAGCATCAGCAAAAATTAGTTAAAATCTGTTATATTTTTAAAGAAGTAAAACCTCATCCCTTTTCATCTGAAAGAGACATCCACCCAAAGCAAAGATACACACTTTTATAGTTTTGTTCAGCACTGGAATACTGAAATGAAAATATGCTGGAAATAAACACAAAAAGATCCCCACTTACTCTGACTTATAATAAAAAAACACATAAGAACCAAACTCTATTCTCCTTGTCTTACAATATCAATTCAGACTTGATTGGTCAGTGCTGTTCCCTATGCTTTTCTTTATCCGCTGGCAGCACTATTTTATTTATGAAGTGGTGATGTGTGCACAAATATCAGTTCACTGCATTTATTCCAAAATTATGAGGGGGGCTTTATATTTGCCCTTGTGTTATTATTCAGTTCTCGCATTTTGAAACTTCAGTACAACAATCGAAACAGAATTTCACTTTTCATAATTTTTCAGTTCTCCACCACTTTCCACACTTCTCTGACTTATTTGCATCCAACTGGGCTGATCGTCTCCTTCATCACTTTCAGAAATATGCCTGTGATCTAGACTGGCCTCACAGTGCCTGTTTCTCAGCCAGCGCAATGCCAACGGGAGCTTGAGAAATGGACTCTGAAAAGGGCCGTTTATCAAAAGCTGGAATGCCTTCTGAGTAAGGGTCTGAGACATATGTGGAGCTCAGGGAAGACCAGGATCCCCCATGTAAGCTGCATTCCAGATTTGAAACGTGTGTGAGCATTGCGTGTGCTCACTCAGGACAGAAAAAAGGCTATCTAAATGTTTATTAGTCACTACGAAGCAGAAATCAGAAATTATATTTGTAGTTTAGTTTAGGACGATATGCTTTCCAGCTAGCTTTCTCACATCTTTTGGTTGCTATGTTTATGGGTTCACATTATACTCAAAAATTTAAATTGAGAACACTTTTTTGTTTTGTTTTTTGTTTTGGGATAAATACAGAGATAGAACATGGCAGTATATTTGTGCTGTTTAATCTCTAAAACAAAACCTAATTGGACCAAGGTTGAAAATTATATAGGTTTCATTAAGTCAATATCACTCTCAGCTGTGCACAGGCTGTTCCAGAAGAAATTAATTGTGGGATGAAAACCAGGCTATGGTCAAAACGTGTCCATTGGATAGATGGAGAGCACTTGGCGCCCGTTGACTCCTTTGGCTGTAAGCGATTTGTTTTCCTTCGCCAACGTTCTCAGCTGACAGGTAGCCACTACCAGAGGAAGACAGAATGTCCAGTAATACCAGCTGGAGTGAGTTTCTCACAAGCGTAAGGTTTGTAACAGACTGTTGGATAAGACGGACTGATATGACTGCTTTCACATTCACTTCTGCTAAAACACTCGGGACTAACAACAGCGATATGGGTTTTTTAAGCAAATGTCATATAGTTCATGAATTTTGCCTTTGAATGGACTGTATTGTAAGTCTGTATTCTGCAACAGGGACAGGGAAGATGCCTGGGTTCTTGGTTGGGATGGCTGTCACTGATAAGGGAGAGAGTGTTTTCTCAGCTTAGGAGGGTGTCCAGGGACTGGAATGGAGGGTCAGGACATTAGGATGCTTGTCCTACAGCAACACCCTCTGCTTGGATTGCAGCTGCAGCTTCTGCTAGAGGGCTGTCTTCACTCTGCACTCTTTCCTTTCCCTTTTCCTCTTCTCCTTCCTCTTCATCCTCTTCCTGTAAAGCATTGTGGGACACCACTATCTGGGAGGCGTCCTGGGGCAGGGTCGCAGAAAGAGCATACTCCTCGCTTACATCTTCTGTGATCGACAGCTCAACCTCAGCTGTGCCGTTCAGGATGCTGGGCATCTCATCTTTCTCCATCGCCTCCACAGCTGCCTTTACTTCCTCCTGTCCTGGTGCAAGTTGGGAGTGAACCTCTTTGAAGGACAGGTCTTCAGTTGGGCTCTCAATTGGGGCCAGCTCGATGGAGGTGACAGCACTTGGCGAGGTCTCTGGTTGAGATGAGGCCTCAGTCTCCGATTCCCCTTCCCCACTGCGGTTCTTCTTGATGTTGAAGGTTAGAGGAGAGACCTTGAAAGAGGAGCTCTTGGCACTAGGGCTCTTCTGGTGGTTCGGCGTCAGACTCTTCTTGATTTTATCACGCTGCTCTTGGGACACAATCTTGGTGCTGATCTTGTTCATCTTCTTCTCAATGTTCTGCCTGGAGAAAGCTTTCTTCAGGCTGTCCACTTTCTTCAGACTGGAACGCTTGATCTTCTCAGCTCGAGATTTTTCAACTCTGGTTTCATCTTCAAGATCCAAAACCCTCAAAATTTCATCCTCATCCTCTTCTGCTCCCTGCTCCTCATCCGAGGAGAGGGCGATGGTCTGAAGGCCCTCCTCATGAGAGCGGTTGGTATCAATGGCCGGGGTTTCCTCTTCTACTTCAGGTAACAGTGCAGGATCCTTCACAAAGACACTTGAAGGGATTTCGTTTTCCTCCTGCACAACAAAAATGGAAAAAGTCAATAAATGATTAATTTCTAGCCCTTTTACAGCATTATTTTCGCACCACATATGATTGCTCTTAATACACAATTCATACACAGAATTTTTAAGCCTTATTTTAAAACTTTATTATTTTAATATGCAATGGTTTCCCCACAGAGGAAACCAAGTCAGTGCCGAATTAGCTGCCTACAAGATTTGTATTTGGTTGTCTAGGCAACTGGACTGTAAGAATGCCAATGATGCATAGGGCTGTCATGTGTTTGTGGGAGATATCTTCAATAGTTTCTACATAACATCATTTTATATTAATGCTTTGCATGCCTTAAAGATACTCATTCTTAAGACTTAATTTAAGGTCTTCTTTTTAAATCTTAATTTTAGAACGGGTAAAAAACTTTATGGTGAAGTTTGTAGCTTTGTAAGAAAGTAATTTACTTAGTAGAAAGTAAATCAATCAAGTCACTAAATGAAGTCACTGTGCTCGGAAACCTCCCTGAAAACCTGCGTATTGACCAGATCAAAATTACTGTGAAAAAAACTCTTCATAAAGAGATAGTTCACCAAAACTAGTTTGCTTGCCTTCAAGTTGTTTCAAACCTGTATGAGTTGATGGTAGCCATTGACTTCCATAGAAGAAGAAAAAAAATACTATGGAAGTCAATGGCTACCGTCAAATGTCTGGTTACCAACATTCTTCAAAATAGCTTCTTTTGTGTTCAACAGAAGAAAGAAACTCATACAGGTTTGGAAAAACTTTAGTGTGAGTGAATGATGACAGAATTTTCATTTTTGGGTGAGGTGTCCGTTTAAAATGTACAACAGGGGCCGGTTGCATAAACCGTTAAGACTAGTCTTACAAGTTAGACATACATTTTCTTCTTTAAGACTGTTCATAACTTTTTAAAATCAGTTACATAAAAACATAGACTGGCCTAATTTGATACGAAAAGTAAGACTGAATGCCACTTGCCTAACTGCTAGTGGCTCATACTAGATCTTAAGACACTGTCTTAACATAATGGCTTAGTTTATGCAACTGGCCCCAGCAGGTTTTCTGTGGCTTTACAGCAGCCATTATGAAGGGGTTTAAAACTGTTTAATACACTTTTTTGCTCATACAAATATGCTGCCAAAGAACACCATGACCTTTTATCATAGTTTCAAGAATTTGTCTTTTAAAAAGATGATGCCGTACCATGTCAAATATATTCAAGGTCTTTCTGCTCAGCTTGTAATATGAAGAACTGTATGCAGTGTACATGTGTATTGTGGATGCACTTTTTATTTTAAATGACACAAGGGGACAAGAACATTTGGTGTGAAAGACATTGTGTACCGACCCTCTTTTCCCTGCTGGAGACAATCATAAAGGCTGAAGAATAGTGAGACGATTGGGAAGGAAGGCCAGGCATGACCCTACACAGCTCATATCAGAGTTTCCACTGAGTTTTGGAGGACAGCCAGGACAGAAAGAGAGCGAGAGTGGGGCAATTGGAAAGAGAGAGAGAGAGCAGAAAGCAGGGAAGTCTGGTTTAGGGCTTTGGAAGGGAGTAGGACGAGAGTCAGGAAGCACTTGGGGTGGAGTGCAGCAATGGGGACACCTGGACAGAAGCCCTGTTTGCCTCCCACCCGTCAGAATGTTCCATGGCATGTCAGAAATGCGCAGGAGAGCTAGAGCCTCTCTCTCTTAGCGATAAGACTCTAAATTCTGATACGGATGAGGTCACGTCACACACGAAACCTCCCAGTTAATCACTTTAACTGCACTGTTTTCGTACAGTCTATAATGTAAGCACTCACAAACGTACATGTGAATGCAGTTACTCCTGTATGTGGGTATATACAGTACATGTACAAATGCTTTAAAGGGTCACGATTCACGAAACACTGAACTACATTTTAAAAGAGGGATGTACTGTATGTTGCACATCATAGAAGAGAATATTACCATACAATCCATTAGTTGTAATTGTAGGAGAAAACTGTTTGATTTGAAGCTGTTTGAATCAAACGTTGTTGTGGTGTTGTCAGTCTGCCCTCTTCCACTTTGTAGCTTGCCACGCCCACTTTTGTAGCATTTTTCAAAATTGTGGTGAGAACAAACTGGTGCTATGCAGGAATAAGTTTTGTTGCTTTTTAAAAGTTTTTTTCCTATGTTAACATACTATGATTTTGCTTATTTCTCAGTAGAAATGGCTTGAAAGTTGAAAAATAAAAACCATTAATTTACATTTATTTAAATGATAATTTCTCTAAATTGCTCCATCATGTTCCATTTTATTCTTTCTGTGAACCCCCAAACCACACGCACTGAAGTGAGGTATCATGCGAAGAATATACAGTATCTAAGCTCTCTTAAAAAGGCGAAGAGATAGAGGAATCTTTGTAGACAGAATGTTACGCAAACATTGATTTCGAGCATGCCTTGATTCCTCTTATCTCTGAGTACTGCCTGCAAAAGGCCTTAATTTAAGTTCACACTGCTTTTCTAACGTGATAGAAAGGTTGTGTTCCCCTCTGAACCCCCTGTTTTAACTCTGGCCTCCAAAGCTCTCTGTGTGTGAGGGAATGCGAGTTTGGCCTGTCAAAGTGGAGGGAGAGATTTGACCTAACAGAAGAGAACTAACAAAAAGGATACATAATGACTGACGGTAATCCCTGTGGTATATGCAACATGCTAAATCAGGGGTGAAATACCGCTTTTGGGATTTAGTGGATCTGTCCACCCACGAAAGAGCTTTACTTTGGGAAGGCAAATATGGATCAAAGGTATTGGTCTGATATTGCTGGCACAGTTTGAGAATGTATCTGGCAGAGTCCCTGCAAACTTTAACACAGAATTTCCACGTTCCATCAGTCTCTCATCGGAGAGCAATTAATACACTTGGATACTTGGACTTGGAAAAATAGTTGTAGATATAGAAAACTGTGTGACATAACATTGGCTGTAATGTTATATTTGAAAGCAAAGGGTTGTATAGGTTTTGGAATGTTTCTTTGGTAAAGTATTAGTCTACTTTCTGTTGTGATGGGGTTGTTTGATGTGGTTTTTGGTGAGGTGTGGCTAGTTTTCCATGAACCGTGACACAAGTAGCATGTTTAAAATTAAAGGATTAGTTCACTTCAAAATTAAAATTTCCTGATATTTTGCTCACCCCCATCTCATCCAAGATGTTCATGTCTTTCTTTCGTCAGTCGAAAAGAAAATACGTTTTTTGAGGAAAACATTCCAGGACTTCCATGACACCCAAAATGTTGAAGGTCCAAATCAATGCAGTTTCAAAGCGCTTCGAAGGGCTTCAGAGGCTCGGCGCAATCCCAGGAATAGGGTCTTATCTAGCGAAACGATCGGTCATGTAAAAAAAAAAAGAATATACTTTTTAACCTAAATTTCTCATCTTGCGCTGCTCTGCGACATGCCAGTGATTGGGCAGAAAATGTCACACTAGACATAGGTGCAAGTACCGCCCCAAGCGAACATGCGAGGACTAATACAAACACCCTTTACCAAAAAACACTCCATCTTCAACTTCAAAATCATCCGACATCGTTGTTTTACCCTTTTTTTTGCTAAAGGGCTTTTGTATTAGTCTTCATATGTGCGCTTTGTAAACATGGGGGCGGTACTTCTGCCTACGTCTAGTGTGACGTTTTCAATGTGATTGCCCAATCACTAGCACGCTGCAGATGAGAAATTTAGGTTAAAAAGTATAATCATGTTTTATTTTTTATGAAAATGAATGATTGTTTCACTATATAAGACCCTTCTCCTCGTTTGGGATCGTGCAGAGCCTCTGAAGCCCTTTGAGACTCCAGTCAGTGTTTTTTCCTCAAAAAACAAAAAGAAAATTATTTTCGACTGAAGAAAGAAAGACATGAACATCTTGGATGAGATGGGGGTGAGTAAATTATCTTTTAAGCATCAAGAAAAAGTTGTAGAGATGCCAAATGATAACCTTTTGTGAATCCGAAAGAGGAATCACAAGGGAAATGATCTGCTTCAAGGAAATAAAAGAACAGATATACAGATACAGATATACACAGTCTTGTATAACAGTGATAATGTATGTTATTTGGCACACCAGATTTGCTTTTCAGCTCCTACAGATTGTGACTTGGATAATAATGAATGCAATTCATTTATAGCACCAAGTTAAAATTTTGTCAAATAAACATGTTTTCCTCCTTCAGGGTCATACTTACAAATATTAGTAATACTCTGTATAATTTTTAAACCTATTACATGTACTTTGCAAGCTTTTATTACATTACCAAACCTGAAAACTTTACCTGGTCACATTTCACCCTAAAATCAAAAGACTATTTTAGCACCATTAGAATTGTTGCATTGTGAAAATTATGTTCATGTGAACATTGTTAGTAGAATCATTCTTTTTAATTTAAGGCGAGACACTACATTTACATTTACATTTGGCAGACGCTTTTATCCAAAGCGACTTACAGTGCCCTTATTACAGGGACAATCCCCCTGGAGCAACATGGAGTAAAGTGCCTTGCTCAAGGACACACTGGTGGTGACCGCTGGGATTGAACCAGCAACCTTCTGCGTATCAGTTCCATGGTTTAACCCACTGGAGCACCATCTCACACACTACAGGTGAATAGAGATTTTTTTTAAATTAGAAGATATCACTATGATATCATTATTTTGACATCAAAGCTTACATGTTAAAGGAGCAAACTGGCCCAAAATCTCAAAATTGACCACTGCATGAAAAAAATGATCTTTTCACCTGCCGTGTCTCGCTTAAAGGTGCACTGTGTAAATTTTAGTGCATCTAGCGACGAGGTTGTGAATTGCAACCGCCCACCGCTCACCCCTCCCTTTCGAAGCACATATAGAGCAGCTCAGTGGCTGACACAGGACAAAGATGTCATCGTCTGAGACAGCAGGGAGTAGCTAGCGCTCTGTAGAGCAGTTTGTCCGTTTAAGGCTACTGTAAAGACATGGTGGCGCAAAACAGTGACTTCACTGTAAGGGGACCTGCAGTGTATGTAGAATGGCTCATTCTAAGGTTATAAAAAACATAACGGTACATTATGCAAGGTCTTTATACACTGAAAACATAGTTATCTCCGTCAACAGATCCTCATAAATACTACACACTGCACCTTTAAATTTGCAGTACAAGTGATATCATGACCTACACTCTAAAAAATGCTGGGTTAAAAACAACCCAAGTTGGGTTGAAAATGGACTAACCCAGTAATTGGGTTAGTTTTTAACCCAGCATTTTTTTGAGTTTATAATTAATTAATAAATATCTTTAGATAAATTAGTCATGGTTAAATTCCATGAAAATAATGTCACCATTCATAACACATTTATTAGAAAATATTTTCCTTTTTTTCCCTCTTTTTTATTATTTACTATGTTTTTCTTTTTCTTTTTTTTTATTAAGAGATTCACCCTTTAAGGCCAAAGCCCAAGATGTAGATTTTATGGCACAATTTACCCAACTCAGAGGAGTCAATGCCATGTATTGAGTTTCTGTATTGTTTGGATGCCTCTGGCATTGCTCTTTGTTTGTATTTGCATGTTTTCAAGTACTGTCCTCAAGACTCTTAAGTGGCAATCCATAGCTTGCATTGCTAATTTGAATAGATAGAGGGAAAATGCGCTGAGCCACTGGACTAGCCTGTGTGGCAAGAAGAGTATACATCAACCTCCATTCCAATTTTTTGTCTTGACTGTATGGTCTCTAAGAATTAGAGTAGAGTGTTGATGTGTCTCAAAGCAGCTTGCGTAATTGTGCTGTTTTATGTGAACAGTTTCTTTTGACTTAACCAGGTTAACCAGGTTCAGGCTTGTCCTCGGAACAACTGTATTTGAAATCACTTTAGATGAACATCTTATGCTGATGGCAAAAACACAAAGTATCATACGCCCCTCAAATAAAGCATTGAATACTAGAGCTGTTACAAACAGGTTAAAGAATCCCTCCTTATGGCCTCCAGAGACACAAGTTCCTGTTGTTTTCTCAGTGGGGAAGCAAACAGTTCATTCCATGCATTCTGCCTTGTAGGTATGAGATATGGAAATGACTTGTAAATGACTACAGCCTCCTCTACATTTACATTGTCTTCATATTCTGGTTGTTTGACTCTCAAAAAATGTTTTGTCACTAAAGAGCACGGTAACCTCATGCTGCACAACCTGTCAAATGATACTCTAGGTTTGATTCATTTGCGTACTAAACCGGTCCCTCTTGCCTTGGGCAATGCAGGCGCTTATGATAGCTGAGTTGATATATGTTTTCTCATATATGCACAATAATATAAGGGGATCTCAAAAGGGGTAAATACGTTTCTGTTTATGGTTATGAAAGAAATCGATTTTTAGAGAGAATTTTTTTGGTAAACAGTGAGTCTGAGTCATTGCATACAATGCATGCTTTGTGCCTGTTTTCTTTGTGCATGAATAGACTGGGTTTTATTTGATGTTTATTTGAACAGATGTGGTTCTTATAGACACATGA
Source organism: Gobio gobio (assembly GCF_949357685.1). Lineage (NCBI taxonomy): Eukaryota > Metazoa > Chordata > Actinopteri > Cypriniformes > Gobionidae > Gobio > Gobio gobio. Next base: position 40,543,565 of record NC_137110.1, on the reverse strand, counting down.
ATGCCTGCATTACTCTTTGCCTGCTGTTACTCAAGTTTCTCAAAACCTTAAAGTGATAGTTTACCCATAAATATAAATTCATAACAATTTATTCACCCTCATGTTGTTCCAAACAACAAAAAGCTACAAAATAATATCTTGCCCTTACTTTTCAATGTAATTAAGTTATATAGACCACTTTTTAAGGTACTTCTTTACTTTGAAAAGTCTGTTCTCCATGAATTGACTCCCAGCCTGTGTTCCCTGGACTGCGTCCAAATTGCATACTCTTGAGTAGGTACTTATTTTGAAGAAGCAATTACTTCACAACCACTAAAAAAGTATTCTACATAGTATGAATGTAATCTGGACATTCGGCATGATGCCCTTATCATGTGACAGTTACGTCGCATCACTGCCATTCACAAATCCTCTCCCGTGACCTCATGGGATAGTAAAGTGTCCATCATATGCAAACTTCAGAATCTTGCCGAAAGAAGTAGGTCATCCGGCTACTTTTTGTCTACTCTTTTATGAGTACTGTGAATTTGGACTTATTTTGTCACATACTGTTTTTCGCCTACTATATAGTAGGGAAGTATACGATTTCGGATGCATGGTCTTGTGTGGACTGGACTTTAATGTTATTTCCTGTTTTATGCCTTTTATGTTTTGTAGTTTTTCTTGATAAGTTTTTGATTGTTCCCAGATGTGTCTTGTTTGCGTAAACCCCACTGTTTCTTTTGTCCTTGTCCTTACATGGATGTTTTGTTGGGGTGCTCATTCTGTTTCTCTGGTTTTCTGGTTCCTGTGTTTTTGTTATTTATATTCTGTTCATTAAAATACTTATGGGCCTTAAGCTCTGGTGGCGGTGGAGCATGGCCCACCACAAATCCCAGAGTTTCCAAGTCTGGTGGTCTCCATGTCCTCAAGTCCAGTGTGACTGGGAAGCAGACAGAATGATCACCCCAACAAAACATCCATGTAATGCCGAGTTCAGACTGCACGATTTTCAAACTCGTCGGATCACTGCTCTTTTCACACTGCATGACTATCTAGGGTAGCTTTCAGTTGCGGCTGTGTTCACACTGCACGATGGATGGCGACAGGAGGTTTCACACTGCACGACTTTACAATAGGAAGAATTACCGACAACTCTCTCCAGTGCGCAATAGGGATGGGCAACAGTGGTCGAGTAATCGAGTACTCGAACGTGACAGCGATCATCGATCATGAGAACGATGATCGCCCTGAAAAAAAAACATTTGTCTCTTTTTTATTGGTTATTGTGTCGTTTTGCGCGGTACCGGAGGTCTGATTGGTTAGCGTTATACAGCACGCCTCCAGACCGCGGCGAAATAAAGTGAAACTGAGGCGTGCACTGCAGTGATGTCTGGAATCACTGTGATCATTAAATGGTTAGTGCAAGATGTGCAGCGCCAATATGTTATAGCCTACATAGCATTATAATGAGAACACGATGGAAATTAGAATGCTGTAAATGATCTGTGCTTAGTTCCCCGTGTATCAGCTGATCCACAGAGAAACTAGCGAGAACACTCAGACAAGCGCGTGAAGTTCATGTGCGCATTCGCGTCCTTTTCTGCAGATGCACGTTGTAAGATTACTTTTATGTTGTCTATCTGATTAATCTAAAATGAGAAGCGTTTGGTTGAGCTTAATAAGCTTGCAAAGCACTGCCGTTATACCGGCTGTTCTTCATTCTCTTCAGTTTCAGCTCAAACGCATATTTCAGACATGATGGTTTAGAGACAGGCTATTTCTTTCTCAGAATAATTTATATTAGTAATGCAGCAGTGCTATACTGTTCTCGTATTTTTTAACAGTAGACCTAGTTTATTTAAAGTTGTTTTTCGTAATGAGTTCGAAAACGCGCAGTGATGTCTGTAAAACACTTCGATCATGAATAATAAAATTAAGTGCATGATGTGCAGAGTCAATCTGTCAAAGCATTATAATGAGAACAGGATTTTAATAAAATGTTGTTTCTGTGTGCTTTCGTTGTCCGTGTATCAGCGTTGTTAAGGGAAGAGCGCATTCAAAATGTTCCGTTTCAAACCCTTCGCCTGTAAAATCTAGCACTGAAGTTCACGTGCGCATTCACGTCCTTTTATGTTGATTTATGTCGTAATAGGTTCATAATAATCTTCATATTAATATTGATATAGGGTGCGTTTGGTTGAGTTTATTAACCAGCTAGCAAGCTCTGCAGGGTGGTGTTATTTCACAGTTTCAGCTCAAAGGCAATGCTCGATATTACTGACTTGGTTATTTGAGGCGGTCATTTTATAAAGATGTTTCTTTTTCAAAGACATTTATGCATCATAATCTAGCAGTTATTTTTTGTTTTATATGTTCATGTTTTCATGTACCTGTTTTCATGTCACGTTTGTATTTGTCAACAACCATTTTCATATCAGTTTTCATTATCTCAATGACGGACATGCCCCGCCCCCTGTACACGCCCCGCCCCCGAGTACTCGAGTACTCGTTTTTGAGACCTATCGATGATCGAAATGAGAAATTGACAAAAATGCCCATCCCTAGAGCGCAAACTACGTTTCACAACCAAACACACGTGAGATGGACAAGTAAACAACGCGAGATCAGCGTCAGACCGAAGTTCTCACGCTATACTGGAATTGTTATTAAAAATGCTAAACTGCAGAAAGTTTGCGATCCAAATTGTCTGTGCGCTGATTTGCAGAGAAAAGGAGAAAAAGAAAAAAGATTATGGTAGAGGAAATGGTTGGGGAGACAAAGGGAGCAAGGATTGTTTTCTGCAAAGAGAGTTGGAGGTAAATAAATAATTTTGCAATGTGCTGCTGTTGGGGCTGGTCAAGCAAATGTTTGTGCTTTGTTTCTGTTTGATAGAATTGTAAATATATCTATTAAAATACTGATATGCTGGTCTATGAATCCTCCCTGAACCTCCCACTGCCCTGTATCCTGCTCTCTCATTGGCTGTAGGTCATTGCCGATGTATTTTTCAGTCAGGGCACATTTCACACAGCAGGAGTTTGAATCGCAGACAAGTCCAGATATTTAGCTTGCCAAATATCTCACGGGCGTCGCCGACTCATATGTTATTCTCTCAGATCGCATCTTTGATCATTCACACTGCGTGATTGCTACTCACATGCACAAGCACCGATTTGGGGCATTTGTCGGCGATTTCGCAAAACCTGTCTGTCAGTGAGTCAAAATCGGGCCTTAAATCGGGCAGTGTGAACTCGGCATAAGGGCAAGACTCACACTGGTGGGACACTGGTGTTTAAATACACAAGTAATTGGCAAATAAGACACGCCTGGGAACAATCAAAGAACTAATCAACAAGAAAAACAAAGGACTACAAAACATGGCGCAGAACAGGAAATAACATAAAAGTCCACTCAAGACCAGGGAATACAGGCTGGGAAGTCTTACAGGTTTGAACAACATGAGGGTAAATAAATGATGATAGTATTTTCATTTTTGAGTAAAATATCCAGTTAAACCAAATCTTTTGATCTAAAGGCTTAAATGTTTCAAATTTGTTTGTTGACCAATAGGAATGACTTCACTTTCATACTGTTTATGCATTTCTTTACAAAGCTAACATGTTTTATTTCATAAAGTGAATTAAAAAAAAAAAAATGGATGAGTGGACTGTATTAGTTTTGACAAGTGTATGTCCACAGATATACACACACACGCATTACAGGGTTGCCCTCTCCGTACCATGCTCTCTTCTCTCATTGCTGTCAGCTTTATCAGATACGCTATCCAGTTGTTTTCTCAATATTCACTTTACATTCTAAACACACTTGACACACGCGTCACCTTGTGTCCTACTTATGAAGGATTGGGGGTAAATATTTGCTCAGGGGTGGGGTGTGGAGAGTAAAGAGAGAGAGATGTAAGTGGCTGCGTTTGACGGTGTTGTAGATGGTGGCGAATTATTTTCAAGCTTATGCTATTTTTTTAAAAATGTTTTATCTTTAGCGATGCAGTGGGACCTCCGGCCCCTGTAATTCTCAGAAAATGTTTAATGCTTGCATTCCCATCCTGCTGCCCATTAACAACACATCTGACAGGAAGCAGCTGTTTAACCTCATACGCTCGCCTGTGTTCTCTGCTTTTGCGTCACACCAAAGGTAGCCCTGTAACCCATGTACATTCTCTGTCTCTGTTAAAAATATTTAGAGATGCACACAGGGAGAGGGAGAAAGAGAGAGAAAAGAAAATGGGTACATTTTTGCGTGGTGGTGGGTAGTACTAAAACTATTTTAAAACTAAGTTGTTTTTAAGCGTGACCGTAGTTCAACTGTTTCCATTTATAGTGTAGTTTTTCAAGAAACGAGTGACTTTCCAAGCTCCGGCATGGAATAAAAAACAAAAAAGGTAAATGTTACATTTATCTCACAATTCTGACTTTTTTTCCTTTGCAATTGCGAGTTTATCCTCACAAATCTTTTTACTTTTCAGAACTTGCAATATATATAAACAATAAATAAAGAAAAGTTGCAGTTACCTTTGTTCTTTATTTTTTATAATATTTTTTATTCTGGCAGAAACAAGCTCCCATAGTATCATGACGACAACATATCACATTACTGTTTTTTTTTCTCTCTTTCAAATATTTGGTAAGTAATTTTAGCTAGTTTGTTTGGATGCTTCATGTTAATGATGTGGTCCAAAAAAAACCCCGAAATTTTTACAAACAAAATTCAAATCATCACGCAGATGTTTTCCTACAACTCTTAGTCTAATATGATAATTGTATAATTTGAAATATATTCCCCCTTTTAAAGCTATGTAGGTCATTTTGTTAGTAGCTTTTGGAAGGTTTGAGTAATTTGTACTGTGGCTTGTTTAGCTATAGGTTCAACACTATTTGTGTGCACAAGAAATGTAATGTATGTGTATGTTTTTGCGCAAGTAAGTCAAGCAGAATAAAATTGTTGAAGCAGGACAGGGTGGGAGAGCTGAGCGGAAGAGGGTTTCCCTCTCTAAAAAATCAGCCCTGGAAAAACTTCATGCAACAATGGCCATGTTTACATGTACACCAACAGTCTGATGATTGCCAGCGATCAGACTAAGGAATTACATGGATTAAGATGTTTACATGACATGAGCAACCCTCTTAAAACTAAACTATTTATTACAATTATTCAAAGAGATGTTGTTTTGTCACTTTGATCAGAGTGCAAGAAATGCGAGTAAACTGTATGCCTGTACAGTAAGATCTACTTAACATGTTTTTTTGCAGTTATGGTCATGAGCATAATCACATTAACAATAATTATATTCTGTGCCTAATCCTAATCCCCAACACATTATATTGTACATTTTGTAATATGACATTAAATGCTGAAGCTGAATATACCACTTATGTGGTAGTTTTAGTCTTAACTCCAACTTTTATGCTTGTTTAAGAATTATTTGTTATATCCACATCTTCTTACATGGCTTCTTACATGACTTCGGATTCATCAATCGCTGCTTTCAATTATCTCTCACATAATAAAATAATTTTAGTATTTATTTATATATTCATTCATTTATTAAGCAGTCACTGTAATAATTGGAAAAATGTGCAATGACTGCAGTCAAGAAGTCGTTATTGCAAAATAAACCCTTACAGGGTGATCAGGAGGTTGATGTAAGATCAGCGTGAAAGGGCATGGGTCTGTTTTCTTTGTAAATTATGTGTAGTCTGTCAACTGTTTCAGGGCTGTTTGCCCCAGCATATAGCATATTGTCCCCATGTTCCCATGGCATTGTGAGTGTGTATGGTCTTCTCTCTGTGCTGGCATTGCTCCCTGTCACGGGACACGCACAATAACAGCTTTTGTCTCTTCAGTGTGTATGTGTATGTGTGTATTTAGATAGGACCAAAGAGCCAGAGCTCTGTCAGTATTCATAACCATAGTGCAAAAGGATGTCTGTTTTTGTAGATAACTACAGTATATGTCCATCTCAGGACAAGCTTATTCTCAGTCATACACTGAGAATATAGTATCACTTGCCTTCGATTGCTTCAATAATTTATTATTTAGCATATGGTGCTATCACAGGTGTGCTTTTGTGTGTTTTTCTTTGATTAAATCTTGGTGTATAAATGTTCAGTATGCTTGTGCTCAATTTTGTTTTGTTTGTCAAATATGGATTTACATGATTTGTTTGCATTTCATTTGATTTCATTGTGGCTGTTGAGAAAAGGGAGTGCGCACCTGCAAGCAGTATATTAGGCCGCTGTCAGATAAAACAAAACATGTAGCGAATTTAAATGTACAGGGTAAATTGTTTTACAACGTGTCTGTTCATTCTCTTGACACAAGTAATACTCTTGAGTTCAATGTAATAGTTACGGCTGGGTAAATATAAAAGTGGGGTTTTTGTTTCATTTGATCACAAATATGAGTCTTTTTAGTGAATCAAAAGCATCAATGTGACCAGTGTAGCCTGATTCCTCAAACAAGTGATTCTTCTATAAGCCTGTTCTTTTAATTATTTATTCAAAAAGATGAGTTACCGATTTACATTTTTCTTTCATTAAAAAAAACCCCTTAAATATACCCAAATGAATTGAAATAAAATCTAAGTTGTATGGAAGATTTAAGAAGGAAGTAGTCTGTATTGATAACCCACCCCTAATTGTTGTTACTAGTCCCATGTGCAAAAACATGTTTAGTCCCTTTCATGTAACTCATTTCACATGCTCATTCAGTATTTAAACCTGTACAGTGAAATGGACCCTGAGGCCACATTTCCATTGAGGGTGTAAATATTTGCTCGGCTGTTCTTAAAGTTCGCTTACATTCCGATAGGATTCAATTAAATTATTTTGGTAATTTAAAGGTGCTGTATGTAAGTTTTTGACTGTACTAAAGCATAAAAATACCATAATATGTTTGCAGATATTTAGGAAACATGCCAAGCTCACATACTCGTTTCTCTGAAAAACAGTGCTACAGTTAGTTATTTTACTTTGAAATGTCTGTCTTTTGGTCTGTGCGATAATGCTCGTTGCCAGTTTACCCAATAGTATTTAGCCACCCCGGGTTGCCAGTTGTCGGAAAACACAGCGAACTGCTTCCATGGAAGCCAGCAAACAAACTGGGTCAGAGATTGCAGATTCTGGCATCCATTTAAAAATCTCTATGCACGGAAGCACATTAAAATGCGGAAAAATCAACTCTACTTACAGTGTGTTAGTCTCATCGCCTTCCATTGTCAATTGCGCTTGTTTGTGTTGCTTGTCTTTAAATTGGCAACCCGCGTGAGCGTCGTCGAGTCTGAGGAGGAGGGGGCGGGGCAAGCAATATTTTGAATTTGGACTGCACAACCCATTTCAACCACTAGCTCATAGGGCTAGTCATTCTTACACACACAGCACCTTTAATTATTTCCAACAATATCGCAATGAATTGTATATATATTTACAGCCCTAATTTCTATCTATCCTCTCAAAGGAACAATTTAGCTCCCCAAATACACTATTCAATAAAGTCTGTGGTTGACTCTGTTTACCGCCTGCTCAGTAAGGCCAGATTTACAGTACATTCTGTAACAGTTGTTGGAGACCGCAACAGTCACACATTCCATATTTGGAAAATAGATAATGCTTTTTATCTGCTAACCTTTTGATGTTTTGTTGCTAAGGAATGAAATGTTAATGTCCCCCTGTTGTGTCCTCACAACAACAATAAAAAAGACAGTATTGTCATTACCGCTGTGTTTTATTGCGTTTTCATTTTATTTATTTATTTTTCTCCTGTATATGAGTTTTTAGTTCTTAGTTAAGAGGGCCTACCTGTTTTTGTTCTATTCAATTTGTAGCTTTAACATACAGTTCCAGATAGTTTGCTGTCAAATGTATGTAGTGTGCCGTGAGAGACAAGATGAGTTACATGAGTAATTTGCACATACATTCAGAATATCTCTGAGCAGCTATGTTGTAAATCTTTAAGCGTAATGAAGCCCTTTTCTCATTTTGTCTCATTTTCATATCACCCCCAGTGCACCAGTGGGAACTGTAACATTTAGCTGAGTTGGGACAGAGATAATGCCTTTTTGATGGACAATGGAAAACAAACACTCTTGTCTCCTTTCTTTCTGCCTACAGGCCTTCTTGCACTGACACTTTTTCTCCCCACCCCCCCTCTCTCTCCTCTCTCTGGAGAGGCACAGATAGCCTTATTAGGTGATAGCGAAGGGCTAGTTGTAAAAATATTCCATCTTGTGCTTTCCTACTCTAAATTTGGCTTTCATTATGATGAAAATTGAAGCATTGCGCACTGATATTTATGAGATCTTGGAGATGTTGTGCAGCTATAACACAACCCATATGTTAAGTTTTGAGAAACGCAAGGACAATTAGTTAAATGTGTTCATTGAAAGTTGCATCATGCTCAAAAATTGTTGTTGTTTGTTGATGTTTGATTTATAACGAACATAGGCTAACAGACTTTACAAGCTCTGTCCTCCTTTTCTCTTTTATGGCTGTGATGACCAATGTCATGTTTCATGTCTCATGGAGCTCTAATCGATTGTGGTAATTTGCCTATTTATATCATTTTAAAAAAGTTAGAGAGACTTGCTCCACCTCTGGAATGTGAGCATTTGAGCCAAAGTTTCTGCTTATGCAAGAGCAGCATTCTGTCTAGCGCCTGCAGTCCGCCTAAAGGGGAGCCAAGCACCCCTAATCCAAAAGCAGCAGGGGAATTTAAAAGTGAAAAACACTGCCAGAGAGGGTGTGGTGAACACCTGAATGTAGCTATGGAGAAGAGGAAATAAAACTGGGAATGTTTAAAAACAAACAGACCATGGCTGCGTTTACGCTTGGTATTAACATGCGACCTGTATCTGGATGTTGTCAACATATGCATTGAAAAGACAAGTGTAAACGCGTTTGTGTCCTGGTTTGGAGGTAGTCGAGGACGCTTTGTGATCAAATCTTTGTATAATGTAAACGCAATCCAGCCGCCGTGTCTGCATTCACAGGTCGACGTCACACAAAACCCCGCACACTGTCATTATTCCCCCTCCTTTCTCCCAAACTGTCAGAAAGATGGAGGACACCATGTGATCATTCAAGATAAGCTACAGGTAAGCAAAGTAGCTACAGAATCAAATTAATATATGAAGGTCTATAGCAGACTAAATGCGTAAACATGGTTCTGAGAGAACCTGCCTGCCTCCAATGCCAAAGAAAAATCTTTTCTCCACGGGAATTTCTGCACTAGCTGTGCGGTTTTGCGATACAATCAAGGGCGGAGTAGATCGCAAATATAGTGGAAAGTTTGCCTTTGCACCCGCAGTTGCTGAACCATTCATTCTCTGTAAAGAATGTGCATTTTTCCCACCACAGCTGGCAATGATCTCAGATCCATATGTTTCTTTATACCGTTTCCTTTACAGCATCTCTCCACCTAATCACTCTTTGCTCACCTCCTCATTTTGCGAGATTTGTAAAATCTCCCGCGACTGAAAATGATTTTTAAAAGAAAACCCACCACTTCAGGTCGACTTTGCATTAGAGCCATCCTCTGCAGGCTTTTCTTTGCGCAGGAAAGAGAGATCTGATCGTTTATCCAGATACAGAAGCCACTTGATGTTGACAAGTGTAAACACGCCGTGTCCTGATTGATCTACTTGATCGGATCACAGTGATCGTATGTTAATGCCAAGTGTAAACGCAGCCCATGCGTTGGCAAAGTGTTCTGGTTTCACCAAGCGGCAACCTCCCCCAGTTTCTCTTGTAGCCAATACGGAAGTGACTTAAACTGCAATTCATCGTTTGGCCGCTAGGGACAGGCTCCAAAAGGGAGCAGAATCTCATTGAGCTTCATGTTAAAATGCCCAACTTTACAGCAGAAAAAAACATGTTTACAGCCTGGTACAAATTGTGGTTTTGGTCTATATGGCTAATTTTGCCCTTCATGACAACTGTGAGGGGGTGAATTTTTTTATCACTCATACGTTTACATTATATAAAGCTTTAAAGTCCTGTATAATTAAGGGCGTGGCCACTTTGAGTGACAGGTGGATAGCCATTTATCTGCTGTCTGTTAGTCATCGCGTCACCTCAGCTCCACTCACGTCCCGCCTCTTTGCCCATTTTCTATTATCCGGGAGTGACGCGCTGACAAGATGGCAACGGCCAGCTCGTCCCTACTTCGCACTTCAAAACGGCTCTTCAGAATCCTATGGGTGACGCCACAGACACTACGTCCATATTTCTTTTTTACAGTCTATGGGTTTCACCCGAAAGTCTTTCAGTTTTTGTCAAGCTTGTTTAGTAGTATGAAATATTTTGCAGAAGTGACTTGAAAAGTTTTTTGATTTCTCCTGCTGAAACACAAGTGTCTGTTTAATGAGCTGAGTTTAGTTTCAGGACTGGTCAGATCCTATCATTCCTGAGAAATAAACCAGGCAACCCCAAGGGACAGAGGAAGGGGGTTTAATGAAGGAGCATTAAATAAGACAAGGACTGTTAAGGAATGTCTGTGTGGGTCTGTCAGGCATGTCTGATGGAAATGTAAAAGCTCTAGGAACACTTTGTCCCCATGTCCACCACTGTCCCACCCATCCTAACTACAATGCAAGACATATCAGGAGTCAACAAGAACCCCATGGCTGGATTAAACACATTCCCTTAGACCAGACATGTCTGGACGGCTTTGCAAATGCTTAGAAAATGAAAAAGCAAACCAAATCACTGGAAGTTACGAGCCTGAAATAATTTGGACAAAGAAGGAAATCTCAACTGTCACCCTCTCCAATTAGATTTCCCTGCAAATAAACAACGTAGTTGCCATAGAAACACACACAACATTTTTGGCCAGCTTTAACAAACAGCACTCTGTCTGTGACGGCAACTGTAGAAACTATTCTCAGAAAGAGTGCACGCACTGTTTAAAGCAGAGTGTAATAGTTGAGGGTTTTCACACTTTCATCGAGGGCAATTTACCTTCCCAATTTTTTTTAAACACTCTCTGAATGTTGACTTTCTGAAAATGTTTCACTAGGCTCGCTCTCATTCTTTACATCATGTACTTCAGCAGTAACCACACAGTTGGGAAGAGAGAGAGAGGGGGGAATGGAAGGCCTCTCTCTGCGCTCTCTGACTTTGGAATCACTGAGTCATTCGTTTGATTGCAGGTCTTGCAGTAAACAGCAGCGCACCAGCGTAGCATAGCACATTTCAGCACGGGTCTTCTGACAACAGGATACACATTACGCTGCACTGTAGCTGATCTCTGGACACACCTTCTATTCAAGGCTATTGTGCTTTAAATAATAGCTTTTGGCTAAGTTTCAAAACAAGCCTCCCCCATTGAGTCTCTCTCTTTCGAGCTCTCTAGCTCTCTCTTAGTTTGGAGCCCTTGCTGGTTTTCTTTCTGAAATATAGGGATATCTGAAATTCAGGGTATTCAAGAGGCTAATACTTTGAGTCAAGTACAAAATTCGCATCCACAATGTTCTAACATCCACAAATAAAATTTTTCAACTAGGTTTGACCATCCCAGAAATACTTAAATGTTTGGGTAGTGTTGTCTGAGCTTTTGACCCCAAAGCATTAGCTATTCTATTCCACCCCTCCTCACAGTGACCTTAAGCGACATCACACCCTCTCACGCATTGCTTTTATCTTCACACTCTGATCCATGACCCTTCTCTCCTGCTTTAGAAATGGACCCACCCTACGGGAGGCAGGAGATCTGTTAATCAACTATGAGGTAATTTAGTCAAATGACATTTAGATTCATTAGACTCCACTCAGCTGTGTAAGACAGTAATGTCTCTTATTGTTAACAGAGTTGGAGACAGTTGGTTCAGTGAACACCGACATGCAGCAATGAACCCTCGCACAATGCAATCATTCAGTGTCCTCACCTGAGCATATCAAATACCCCACCAGAAACTGCCCCCCACACACACACACACACACACACACACACACACACACTATACATTTACCTGGAAGATGAGCACTTTGAAGTTGTTCCTTTTGATCAGGTGAGCGTGGTTGGCCTCCAATTTCTTCACCTGGACGGCCTGCCTATCCATCTTGTCCTTGACCTCCTTCATGTGGACGCTGACCTTGCGGCTCTTCTCCAGGAGTTTGCTGACCGTGTTGGAGGTGGAAGTGTGACTCTTGGAGAGCTTGGTCATATCATTCTGGATGCCCCTCACTGCCCCCTCCATCTCGACCTGTCTTATCTCCATCTTATGCTGGTTCTCTTGCACTGTGTCCAGCATGTTCACCAGCTTATCTAGAAGTGTCAGGACAGTGATGGCATTCACTTGGCCTGTGGGTGAAGCTCCATCTCTAGGTAGAGTGCCCCCAGCCAGAGCGCCGGGGCTACTAATTTCTCCGCTAGCGGCGTTGAGGCCCAGCTGGCTGAGGCTATGGGTGGGTGAAGACCCAGTGGGGCTGGGGCTTGGAACCACCAGCTCCTGGTTCTCATGTGTGCTGACCATGCTGCTCCTCTCTGCCTGCACTGCATCTTCTCCCATTCTGAGGCTGTTCTTGGTCTCGACAGATAACTTTACTCAAGAAAATTAATTCGTTCTTTACCTTCAACTTCAAGTGAGCTGGTTCCCCTTCCAGTTGATTTTAGTGCCGCCACGTTCTTACAGCTTTAATTCCTGTTTACAGGCTTGGGAATAACTTTTCAGCTTCCAGGTTCAGCGTTCCCACCCCTTTTTGAAGATAACCACACTCTTACTCTTTTCACCCTCTCTCTCTCGGTCTCTCCCTCCCTCTCTGGTGCGATTGGAAGAGCTGCGTAGAGGCTTCCCCACAGCTTAAAAAGCCCATCCACACCCTATGGGGGCGGAGCTTGGTTTCCATGGCACCTAGCCCGGCCCATTGGCGAGGGAGTTATGTGTTTGCATGTGTCAAGTGCGAGTATGTGGGTGTGTACGCTGGAACATGAGCAACTCTCTCCACATGCAGTACCTCCCCCTAACTCTCTCTCTCTGTCTGTCTCTCTCTCTCTCTCTCTCTCTCTCTCTCTCTCTCTGTCTCTCTCTCTCTCTCTCTCTCTCTCTCTCTCTGTCTCTCTTGGTTTAGTTCTGTTTAGATTGAAAAGAGCAATAGTATATTAAGAGTCATGTTTGAAGAATGAGCTCATCTGTGCCAGAGAAATAAAGTGGGAGGGTGAACGATAAAGGAAGATAGAACAAAGGTGTGTGTTTTCCCCCTTGAGTAAAGATTTGCTAGGCAACATTTTGGAGAAGTTTTCTATGTGTGCAAAGATGTGCACAAGAATGTATGGTTATGTTTGCCTTTATTTATTTTGTAAGAGCCTTTTCTTATACAGTTGAAGTCATTCTAAGTTTATTCTGGAAAAAAATTCACACAAACAGTTCTCAAGCTGTTAGAGTGGAGTCGTTTTTCCTGTCAGCAGCTGTAGCAGGAGCATGGCGAAACTTAACATTAGAACTGGAAAACTTTGCATTTACATTTCACCATGCAGGGAAATATAGTGAAGAATAAAAACACCGTCAGCATGAAACCAAAGTTTTAAAATTGTGGGAAAAGAGTAAAACTGTAAAAAAAAAACCTAGTTCACTTCCTTGTCGTTTTTTTGGTTATTTGCCTCTTATACACACAAACACAATGTCTTAATTGCTCCCTTTTCCTCCTTTCTGCATTGTTATACATGCCTCCATTATGTCATCTTCCCTCCTTTTTCCTTTGCACGGTAACGGCTGTGGAAACACAGACTTCTGAGAGAGGAAAAGAGTCCATTCATGTTCCCCTTGACCTCTAACCTGTACTTTAGGGATACTTAATATGCTCAGATGGATTACATAACACATTTTTCATAGCATACAAGCACATGAATTTTGGCACAAGTCCATATTGAGTTTTCTAAATGCAAAGCAGTTGACAGGCATGTGTGTGCTTGTTTAGTGTTGAGCTAGTGCAGTAGTAAATAACATGGTTATTTAGAACCTTTCATTAATTAAGGAATAGCAGTTTAACATGCATTGCAATGACAACGAAAGAGGAATTAAGAGACCGATTAAGAGAGAGGGTGAGAGAAATGCACCTGGAAAGTTCTTCTGCCTGTTAGGATTGCGTTTAAAAGGGTGGGGTTTCTTGACTTATCGGCTTTTATCTCTATTGTTTTCATTCCGGGGAACTCGTATCCTGATCTCTTGTTTTTCATGGGAATATCTCAAAAGGCTTGAAGGTACATGGCTCAGATTGCATATCTTTTTAGAAATGACTCGTCGCCCCCTGGAGAAAACATTATGTAATTGCAACATCCAAGCACAAGTGCAGCACACAAACAAGGCCAGATTGTCTGGATTCTGGAATATCACTGCTGCTGCTTTGGAAAGTCTTACATTGAAGTGACACGAGGTCAGCCAGTTAACACACCACAACACCCCTTTTATACACAATGGGAGTCAAAGAGTATTATTTTGAAATTAACCCTCACAAAAAACCAACCCTCAACCCAAAACAAAATGCCAAATTCTGATGTAATTTAATAATGTGGAAAAGCTGGGAGGTGAGGATGTAAAACACAAAAGTTACCCAGCTTGTGTGTGAAGAGTAGAGGCTGGTGTTATATATCACCAGTAGGAGTCAGTAGTGGCTTTTAACCAAAGAACCCACACAAACAACTTACAATTTAAAGGGGTGGTAAAACACATTCTTTCGACGGCTTGATTGTGTTTGTGGGGTGCACTGTAACGTGTTCATTATTTTTCATATATTTTACCTTTATTCTACACTGCTCTGTCCCTCCTTGTAAAAACGGTCTGATGGTTTCTGGGTTCTATGAAGCCGGTCCCTCAAAAATACGCAATGGGCTCAGATTGGTTAGCTGGCCCAGTGTGTTGTGATTCGCTAACCGCCTACACTCTTAGAAATAAAGGTGCCAGGAAGAACCAAAAAGGGTATTTCACAGCGATGCCATAGAAGAACCTTTTTTGGTTCCCCAAAGAACCCTTCACTGTAAGGTTCTTTGAAGAACCTATTTGTTTCTTGGTGCCATAAAGAACCTTTTTCAGTGCTGCAAAGAACCCTACTCAAGGGTTCTTTAAAGAACCTATATAAGTTCTTCATGTCACTTTATTAGGTTTGTAGAACCATTTATGAAATGGTTCTTTATGACCCCATAATAAACAAACATACAAAGAAAATCCAGGAATTTGATTTATTTAATTTTTGTATTGCCTTCATACATTGTGCCACATGGAAGCAATATATCCATTTAATACGTACATTTCATGATTCGAGTTAAAATTGCACAATTTTAAAATGTGAAAATAGCAGAAACTCTACAATAAACCAGAAATGAGCATAACACAGACTCTACAATAATCCAGAAATGAGCATAACACAGACTCTACAATAATCCAGAAATGAGCATAACAGACTCTACAATAATCCAGAAATGAGCATAGCACAGACTCTACAATAATCCAGAAATAAGCATAACAGACTCTACAACAATCCAGAAATGAGCATAACAGACTCTACAATAATCCAGAAATGAGCATAACAGACTCTACAATAATCCAGAAATGAGCATAACAGACTCTACAATAATCCAGAAATGAGCATAGCAGACTCTACAATAATCCAGAAATGAGCATAACACAGACTCTACAATAATCCAGAAATGAGCATAACAGACTCTACAATAATCCAGAAATGAGCATAACAGACTCTACAATAATCCAGAAATGAGCATAGCACAGACTCTACAATAATCCAGAAATGAGCATAGCACAGACTCTACAATAATCCAGAAATGAGCATAACACAGACTCTACAATAATCCAGAAATGAGCATAACAGACTCTACAATAATCCAGAAATGAGCATAACAGACTCTACAATAAACAGACTCTACAATAATCCAGAAATGAGCATAACAGACTCTACAATAATCCAGAAATGAGCATAACACAGACTCTACAATAATCCAGAAATGAGCATAACAGACTCTACAATAATCCAGAAATGAGCATAACAGACTCTACAATAATCCAGAAATGAGCATAACACAGACTCTACAATAATCCAGAAATGAGCATAACAGACTCTACAATAATCCAGAAATGAGCATAACACAGACTCTACAATAATCCAGAAATGAGCATAACAGACTCTACAATAATCCAGAAATGAGCATAACACAGACTCTACAATAATCCAGAAATGAGCATAACACAGACTCTACAATAATCCAGAAATGAGCATAACACAGACTCTACAATAATCCAGAAATGAGCATAACACAGACTCTACAATAAACAGTCCACTCCAAATGAAAACAGTGCAAATGAAAGTATTAAAGATATGCTAGATTATTAAGTAAACTATCCCTTTAATTGTAAGAGGAATAGCAGAAGACAGATCTGTACTACAGGGAATTATAAACTCTTTTCACACAAACAGGGACAGGTCAACTCCTTTTAAAAACAAAAACCTCCAAAAATGACATAGTCTTTCTCAGGCACTTTGGGTAAGCAACATTGTAGATTTGATACATAGAGTAGAGCAGGCTAACAGCCAAGGAAACATCAATGCTCCCATCATCTTCAACCATGTCATCTTCTCCATCCATCCTAATGGAAACGCTGCCATTGGCTAAAGGGTTCCCATTCTCACAGTCCTTTAGGACGATGGTTGGGGTTGGGTATGGAGGATCCTGTGAAAACAAACACAGTATTTTAGGGCTTGCAAGAAATAAACATAATCAGGGTTAACTTTTATAAACTATATATTTTTAACAATATTATACAGGGTTCGTACACCTTTTCCAAGGTCAAATTCAAGCACTTTCAAGGTCCATTTTAAAGCCTTTTCATATACATAGTAAAAATTATTATTTAGTGTTTTTATCACATTAAAATAGGTAATGCTATAAAAGGCCAAAATTGTGTTCTGTAAGTTCTGTAGCAGAAGGATCAGATATTTAAGCAAATCACAAGTTTATTTTAATTCGAGCGGTCGAATTAGACTGTTTTCTTTGAAAAATATTAACTTGAAATTTGAGATCTGAATTTGAGCAATCAAACTTGATCAACCTGAATTCATTTTATTTGAAATTCTGTAAGTTGATTTTTTTTTGGTATCTGAATTTGTGAGCATTGAAAAATATTCATCGGAATTCAGGTTGAGACGTAAATTCAAATGGTTTCCAAAGTAAAATAATTTCAAAGAGGTGAGTTTCAGAGCAAATAAATTGAGATAAATGTTTTTAAAAATAAAATATTTCAAAACTAAGTATTCAGTGGCTGTTAAATTTCAAATAGTTATGTCTCTTATTTGCTTCCATAGTTTTCCAGGACTTCAATTTCAAAAAGTCAAATTCAAGTACTTCAAGCACCTTGTATGAACAATGATTCCAGTAAGTTAGCCTTTTTTCTAAATCACATTTATAAAAGATTACTTGAATGTCCTAATTTAACTAAGGCCTAATCGGACACTACAGTTAACATTATCTAAACTATAGTCTAACGTTACCTCACTGGATTAAGGTTGTATTTTACACAACACACAACCACACAAACATAAATCAATGAACAATGTTTTATTTTAGCACATATGATAATTATTAAATTAATTCACTTACCAGTAGATCGTTGTGAAGACTTCCAAAAAATTACGAACTCGCTTTGTCGTCCTGAGGTGAAAGGAACGGGAAGAAACTGCTCGAAACTAAATCTGGGCAAGTTAGATAAAACCATTAAATTAGATCATTTCCCACCAAATAGAAAAACAGCAACAAACAATACTTTATCTTTTGTTTTTGGCTATTTAAAATAGCTTTATATATGCACAATTACCTCTTCAGTCTCTTGAAGTCTTCAGTCAGCGCGTGCTAAAGTGAGTGGGAAGAAACACCTCGAAACTACATCTGGCAAACAACAACAAATAATAATTTATTAATCAACAAGTTCGGATAACTCATTATGATAAGCTATTTAAAATTGAAATTAGTTAAAAAAGTACTTACCACTTATCAGGCTCTCGCAAAACTATAGTCTGGACACACACCTACACACCTCGTCACCGCACCGCGCGAAGAAAAAACTGATGGGAGGGGGGAGGGGAATAACCTGGAAGTCGATTCCAAAAAGAATCACTTGGTCGATTCAAAGGCTTCGAGAATTGAGAATCGACTCCAAATGAAGTCATTGACCTGTCATTCCTGTGCATGACATGACTAATAATAGGTACATTTCCCCGATTACTAAACCATTATCAGAAGAACCATAACACTGACAAGTGGGGATTTTGTTCAATTCTGTTCTCTAAAAAGATTCATTCACTGATTCATTCGTGATTCTCATTCTGTAGATTACAGCATAACACCGCTAGGTGGCAACCAGTCTGAGTATTACGAGAGAAGTTTTTGAATTAATTCAACAGGTTCGTTTTTAAACACACAAACTAACAGCATAATTTAAAATGCATATTAGGATGATAATAATTACTTGACGGGATGTTGCATGTGTTTTTAAACAATAAGGACTATGTGAGCACAGGAAGGCATTTTGAGATAAAGTTTAATTGTATGCTTTATTACAAAAGGCTTCCACCTCAGATGGCAGATTGTGGTTATGTAAAATAGACCTATTTTTTTATTTTTAATATGAATGACAATTATCTTAAGATACATTGACGTTTCCTATCAATCAACAAAATCATAGTGTTTCTCACAGGAAGTGGTGGGTGGACCTCGGCCCCACTGGGGTCTGGGGGTCTGTATGTTTTTTCTTTGTTTTTTTAACTGATAAACGCCTTAACCCTCATATGTCCTTAGTTTCCTGTTTACACTCAGTGCATTTGGGGTCAATATGACAATATGTAAAAAATATGTACATTTTTAATAATACATATAATATTTTTTTTTTTTTGTTTACTTCTCATCTATACAGTAATGCTGTGTTTTTGGATATACAAAGTACTTTTGTACCTATTTACCACACAAATCCTCAACTATACCATTAGCTTGCGTGTAAAATATTAATTTTTTATGAAAAAAATACTTAAATGATGATCTAAATTAAAAATAATTTGTTTCTGGATATTTATCTAGGTGTTAGCTGTACAATTCTGCCATTTGTTGGTCAAAGACAAACCTGAAGGAATTACAAATTAAGAAAGAAATTGTTTTGTCCATAGAGACCCAGCAGAGGGCCATAGAGATCCATTCATTTTACTGGATGTGGCCAACTGCTCGTATCATAACTTTTGTGATACATTTTGTGAATTTATACATGCATAAACATTATACAAGACATTAAAAATAAATATTCTTTCAAATAGTAGAATTTTGGTAGTTTTTGATGCGTTTTGAAATGTCTGTTTTTACAAAATACCACACAAATCGCCACAAGAAACACCTAAAGTTTCACTTGAATAAAGCAGGTAATCCAAAGTATCCAGGAGAGTGTATTTCATTGTCATACTGCCACAGTATGAACTGTTTACAGGACACCAAAGACCCTCTTTTGTGGGAACAATTTCTTTGTTTTCAAAACAAAGTTGCAGCTCTTAGATCTCAGAGTAAACTTTCTCAAAGTTGAACAGGTCAGATGCCTTTCATCTCTCCCTTGCTCTCTCTGCATGTGTGTGTGTGTGTGTGTGTGTGTGTGCATGCATTAGGTCTCACTGATTCACTCACACGTCTTCTACATTTGATAGCTGATTTCATTTGACAAATTATTTCATTTGCTGATTTCTGATTTCATTTGACAAACTCCCTACAGATGCTCTCTGTGACAGTCACACCTCTCTCTCTCTCTCTCTCTCTCTCTCTGTGCGTGTGTGTGTGCGCGCGAGTGTGTGTGTGTGCGCGCGAGTGTGTGTGTGTGTGCACACGTGTGTGTGCCCGTGTGTGTGCATTAGGTCTCACCCCTTTTATCTTTGTTCTGCATTTGTAGCTGATTGTATTTGGCTGTGGCAGTTATACCTGTTTGTGTGTGTGTGTGTGCGTTTGAGTGAGCATGTCTTTTCTACATTGCATTTTTGCTCTAGTACCAGGCCTTCATTTCTGTGTGGAAATTTTCAGATTTATGCTGGAATTATTGATTTTATTTGTCAATTTCTAAAAAAAATGCTTTCAATTGGAGTCACACCTGTGTATGTGTTTGTGTGCGCGAGCATGTGTGTGTGCAAGTGATCATGTTCGTTCCACATTACATTTGTGCTCT
Organism: Gobio gobio; assembly: GCF_949357685.1. Taxonomy (NCBI): domain Eukaryota; kingdom Metazoa; phylum Chordata; class Actinopteri; order Cypriniformes; family Gobionidae; genus Gobio; species Gobio gobio. The sequence continues at coordinate 40,523,377 of NC_137110.1, read as the reverse complement.
AGTACCAGGACTTCGTTGTGGTATGGAAATTTTCCGATTTATTCTGGATTTATAGATTTTTTTTGACAAATGAAAAATAAAAAACATTTTTTTTTTCGATTTTCCCATTCATTTCAATGTGGGGTCATATTGACCCCAAAGGTCATGAGTGTGACTTTTTTTTTTACATGCCTTTAGAACAACCGAATCAAGCCCAGGTTTTTTGTGTGTGTATAGATAGATAATTTAGAAAAAGTCACAAGATTTCATTCCACTGAGATAAAGGGAACCATTATTTTTAACCAAAGAAAAGTCGATTGGGGTCATATTGACCCCAAAGCACAAATGAGGGTTAACACAATTCATATAACTCAATTTATGCTTTATATTGCACTATATTGAGTCTGATAAATATATAAATGTAAATATAAATGAGTCTGAATTGACTGGACCAGAATCTGTGACAGATTCTGTACCACACAGGATTATTTAGGTCACTTTATCTCACTTTCCAGAAAAAGAAAGAAATACATTATATACAACATGAGATTGTTGAGTGTGAAGAACCATTTTATGGTCTAAAGAACCTTTCTGTGCTACAAAGAACCTTTTATGCATTGTAAAGGTTCTTTGGATTTAAACGGTTCTTCATGGAACCATACACCCCGCCAAAGAACCATTTAAGAACCTTTTTTTTTAAGAGTGTAGTGCACGTTTGTCGGAAACGTCACGCCCCTTACCTTTACCGGTAGACTGTGCTTTGGTAGGATTAGAAACAATGGCGTCAATAAAACCATACCCATTTGAGCCCGAATCGGACCCAGACAATTTTAGTGAAGATGATCGAGCAGAACCTGTTCAACCTGTTCAGTCTTCAAGAGTAAAGACTGTGGATCTATAGTGATCGCTACTGAATGGCACCGTTGCTTTTGTATTTTTAGAACGATTATAGCCAAATATCTGTTGCAAGAACTATTAACCCAAAACGAACACTTAACATTGGCTTTAATATAGTAGCCATATCAAACACAGAACCATGTTTAGCATGCCCGTGGATAAACAAGCATGTAGATAAACCATACATAAAAGCTCTAATCAAAGAATAATTTGCACTAATGCCAAGTTCGCTGTTGAGATTTAAAAAAACGTTAGGTGTTTGTCGGATAACGTTAAGTATGATTTAGCATTTAACAAACTGATTTGCAGAGCCAAACAGCGTTGTCATGTGTTTACTTCCTTGCTACAACGCACAATTAACAATACAAACTATTACAGGAAAACACATCGACGAAAAATAAATCATTCTTACAGGTTGTGGCCTGTAAACAGCTTATGTTTTTAAATCCATCTTTCAGGACAAGCCGTTGTGCGAATCCTGCATTGAACTTGTGAAGATTGTGGAAGCTTTCCTCCGTGAAATGTGCAGCGGGAGCCGCACGCGCCCGTCGTGCATTCACACTGGCAGCGTTTGTCTCGCGCAGCTGAACCGCGGCTCGTGTATTGCAAATGCAGACGAATATTGTCCATTATGTCACATTTTCCGGTCTTCTCCTCCGACCCCTGTCTGTCTCGTGCTTTGATTTATGATGGGCAGCATATATCTGCTGCAAATGCGACCTATTCCCCTCTGTCTCATACACACATGCATATAACATGTTGTATGTAAACGCACTGCAACGCACCCCCGTCCCTAGGAAGGCTGAAAAAAGTGGACCTGCAATCCGGATGATAATAACAGCGTTTCATCGGCATCGCGGCAACAACACTCCAGCCTACTAACTATACCACAACAACTCTTCCCCACAGCAATACAAAATGGCCTCGCCCCCCCCCCAGTTTAATATTCTCGGAGGAGGGGTTTATGTAAATATTGGGGCTGGTGATGTCAGCAGCCCTGGAGAAATGTGTCTAGTCCCTACCGTCCGTTTGCTGTAGTCCTTAGAAATGTATTTCTTAAAAAGCAAATATCTCCCTTTGCTTTAAACTTTGAACGTTGTAACTTTGCAGATGTTGTTTATGCTCAAACAGCAACATTACACACTAGCTAAAGTTAGAAAAGAGAAATCGTGTTTTACCACCCCTTTAAGAAATGTTCCACGCTCGGTACAGAGTTTATTGTTCCCAGTTAAGTACGGTTATCAAAAGTTTAGTATTTATTGAAAGCATCAAAACTTGGCTGAGAATGATGCTTGAAATGTGTTCAGGAAGGGTGGCCACATTTTGTTGTTGACATTAACTTATGGAAACATGGTAATATGTTGTGGTCACGAGATGGCGGTGATTATTAATAAAATACCTTCTTTTTTTTAACCTTCCAGACAGTGTGGCATAACTGGCATTAATACAAAGCTATATTATATTATTTCGCAAACTCTCTTAACCTTCTGCATTATCTACTTTGATACTTCGGCCTGGTTTCACAGACAGGGTTTAGAGTAAGACAGGATTAGGCCTTAGTTCAATTAGGACATTTAAGTAGCTATAAACATGCCTTTAGAAAAACAAAAAAGAAAACATCACTGGTGTGCATCTTGAGTAAAAAACAATGGCACTGACATATTTTAAGATATCAGTGCAAGTTGCTTTCAGTTAAAACAGCTCAAAAATGCATTTTAGTCTGGGACTGGGCTAAAACCTTTTCTATGAAACTGGGGGTTAAGGTATACATATTTTGGAAGTTTTGTAAATGCCTGACAATTATGCTAATAAACTTTGGCTTGACATTATCTTAACAAAGCCTGGCTTGAGCCACGCCCCCTTATCTTTATTGGTTCAAGTGCCTTTAAAATAAAGCCTCATTTCATTTTAATTTCATTTTGGCCTGATTTCCATTTAATTATTCTGCTCATTAGTTTTTACAGCATGCCATTACATTCCAGCATGCCATCTACTTTGTTTATTGCCCCTTCTCTGTTTGTCTCTACATTTTGAACATCTATTGAGGCACTCCGTTTAATATTTGGGTTTCTGATGATAACTGACTTTGACTAACCATCTTATCACCTTCACTTTCTCACAGTTTCTTATAGTGTCATTGTCTTATCAGATCCTTTTTTGTTTTCAAGTTGCACCATGATTTGTTTTTTCATTTTAGGATGAAGATCGGCTGTGACAAATGTGGTGAATGAAAAGGTACTTTGAATGCCCTTGTCTTATTTTGTGTGACAGTTTACTTGTCAGTCTCTTAAAAGCCTGCTTTTGGCTGCTTTCAAATGGGCCATCGTGAGAGAAAAATGCTTTTTGCTCTATTTACAACATGTACCAGCGGGGACTGATGGACTGTGATAACTAGCCAAACACTGACCCCTTGGAATACTGTTCTATGGAATGATTTGTAGCTACAGTGTTGTATTTCAGCTAATCTAACTGGTGTTTTCTGGACAGAATGTGTACAGCATTTTATGGGCAGAAGCTGAATTTTGGTTTTGCCAGAACAGGAAGTTTCTGTGTGAAGTGTTTTAAAAGTATTTTTCTTCTGAAGTCTAAGAATAATACTACATGATAGAGACTCAAATGCTTGCATTACTTTCTTCCAGTATTGGGGAAAGTTACTTTTAAAAGTAATGCTCTGCAATATTGCGTTACTCCCTAAAAAAGAAACGAATTCCGTTGTAACTTTTTATGGAAAGTAATATACATTACTTTTTTCCACCTGTGCTGGGTTTGCTTGATTGTTTTTTTTAACCCCTTCAGACAATAAAAAGTTATATTTTGGGTAAATGTAAAAGTGCAAAATGATAAGTAAATGCCTGCTCACATTTAGGGCCAGATTTGCCAGGATTTTCTAAAGACGCGCAGTGATAAATTAGCGCTGAAAAGGCGTGGATGGTTATTTTTGCGGCTGACCTTATTGTATATGAATCTAGGAGTTTCCCTTTTCAAATGCAAAATTAATGGGAGGAGAGTATTTAAATGAATCTCGCAAGGTGATTTACTAAGGTTATATAACACCCAAAAAAGCATGTCTGAAACCAGATGCTAATTTGTGCTGCTCTTGGTAGATTGTGTTGGTCATTATGGAAATGATCCGGCTGCCTTTGTGGTTTTTAATTTGCACATCGTCACTAAATCACGCGCAGAACTCTCCACTCCCATCTGCGTTTTTTGTAATTGCGTCCTCACGCTAATTTGCCCTGTTTAGTAAATCTGGCCCTTAGTCCAGAACTACAATAACCATCACAGCACAAACGCTTCTGCACTCACTCCCAAATTCTCTCAACAGGAGTGGTGTCAGTCAATAAATGTGAAAACAAAGTAATTGTGTTACTTATTTTGATAAAGTGACTGATATTTTGTTGTAAATTTAAAAGTATTGATTTACTTTACTAGTTACTTGAAAAAGGTAATCAGATTATGTAACTCGCATAACTTGGTAATGCATTACTTGCATTAATTTAGAAATTAAATATATTTTCAATTTCTTTTTCAGGTTATATTCTTTTTGCCATTATTTTGGTGTTTATCATATTTATGTCATAATTCTCACCATATAAACACTGATTAGCACTTTTCACACACCAGTGAGAATCTCGACCCTATTAACAGAATATAAAAATTTCATTTTCATATTTTATATATTAAATAATTAAGTATATGATGCATCAAAGTGCCCATTTCAAACCTTTTGACTCCTGACTCAATTATTGCATTACTCTTTCTCTCTCTTGATGAAGCTCTGTGTCTAAAGTCAATCTCTGCATCATTGATTTATCATAAAATGAAAAATGCTCTGTTTGCCTTGGATTCAGTCATTTTTAATAACTTTTTTTTCTCCCTTTTACTTTTTCTCTAATTTTTTTCATGCTTTTTCCGACCTTGACCCCTATGATCCCTTCTTTACACTTTTCCTTTCTTGAAGACCAAACCCTTCCCCTCTCCTCATCTTCTATTAACCCCAGAAGCTGTGGATCTCTCTGCTGGCTCTGTCTGTTGAGCGTCTGCTGTACTTGTTATTGAGATTCCCTGCTGACAGCCCAGAAACCTATGGAGAGGGAGGGATCCTGGTGTACCTGGCACTGCCATGTGGGAGGAAGGTGGGAATCAGTACTTACTGCATGTAATGGAAATAATTTATTACCTTACAACCTCAATCACATCATTCCACAGCCACACACAACCCTGGTGTAGATTATTCATAACTGTGAGAGAAAATCGCCTGTGGTAGCCAGGCTTATTTATAAGGCTTCACATTCCTTCACTGATATAAATTCTCACATCACATGAGACTCTTGGCAGTCTTTCTGTTGTGCTTTGATGAGAGTAGGCTATAGAAGCCTGATAAAGCCACACTTAAAGGTCCTGTTCTTCGTGATCCCATTTTTCAAACCTTAGTTAGTGTGTAATGTTGCTGTTAGAGCATAAATAATACCTGTAAAATTACAAAGCTCAAAGTTCAATGCCAAGCGAGATATTTTATTTAACAGAAGTTCCCTTTCAAAGCCTACAGCGAACGGCCGGTTTGGACTACATCCCTGTACATCCTGCTTTAATGACGTCAGTAGAACAGTTTGTTGACTAACCTCTGCCCACAAGAATACGCAAAAAAGGGGACGTGGTCTTGTTGCTCTCCCACGTGGAGAAGAGGAAGTGTTGCGTTCGGTTGCGTTTGTAGTGTGTTTGTCGCCATGTCGTCGAGACGCTGTTATTTTCATCCCGGAGTCAAATCACCTTTCTTTGGCCAGGGACGCTGTACTTTGAGCACATGCATCTCCCCGTTATGGTAAGAGGCGTGACCTTTCCGGGCAACGTGTGCTAAGCTGCTGTCGAATCACAACACGGGAACCGCTGGCACAATCAGAACTCGTTACGTATTTCTGAAGGAGGGACTTCATAGAACAAGGAAATCTTTCAAGCCGTTTTGAGGACAGTGAAAACAGCGGTATACAGATAAGTAAATTGTGTGAAAAATACTGTTTTTTTACACGCGAAACATGAACACTTGTTATATTGCACACTGTAAACACAATCAAGCTTAAAAAAAACAGGAAAAACGGGACCTTTAAAATGGTCTGAATGTCAAATATCAAACAAAGTGGCCTTTATTTTAAAGATAACAAAAGCACACTTATCAAGCAAACCATTTCACATTTCAAGTTTGTTAGGTTTTGAATGATAAAGTCTCATCGAAAGGTGTTCAAAGTTAATATCACAATGAATGACATTAAAAAAAAAAAACGTTTTAAACCAATTTAAAATTATGGTAACACTTTAGTTTAGGCTCCAATTCTCACAATTAACTAGTTGCTTATTAGCATGCATATTAAGATATTGGCTGTTTATTAGTATTTATAAAGCACATATTAATGCCTTATTTTGCATGACCATATTCAACATCCCTTAATTAATCGATTAATCATGATCAATCGCATCCAAAATAAAAGTTTGTGTTTACATAACATATGTGTGTACTGTGTATAATTAGTATATATAAATACACACTCCTTCATGTATATATTTATGCGTTTACATTTTGAAAATGCTCAAATTATGGCAAAAAAAATTGTTTTTTCAGGCTGGACATCTCTAAGAAAAAAACACATTCTCACCTGTGAAAGGGATAACCATTTCTTTGAGAATTCAAATCTTGGCTGTTTCATAAACAGGATCTGCGCAATGTTGTGGCATCACTGATTCTCTGTGAGTGACGACACATTGACCGTTCCAAGATGGTGGGTGCGTCGCCGTGTCTAGAGCGGTCCGATTTGGCATCTACGTATACATATCTATGTTTCAGAACACAGAGGCAAAAGTAGTTTTCACCACCGAGAAAAATAAATCCAATATGTACATAGAAATGGGTTTTGCATTTTATGCAAAAAGATTAAAACAGTGGCCAGTAGCACACCTGCTATATGTGAGATCATAATTTGTGCTGAGCGTATGGGTTATGTGAATAATGGCTGTAAAAATAACCAGAATTGTTAGCGAATAATCTGAATAATGAAAATAGCATGTAAACAGGAATGAAGAGGTTTGCTCGTCTTATGGAAGCATCTTACTGCAATTAGGTCCTTATTCTGATTATGGGAAATAATCTCATTATTGATGCACACTGCCATCGTGAGGCCATTGATCATAATGCAACGAGAGACAGGAATCATAAAACTTATTCTCTTTCATGCATAATATATCGTTTTATATATCGATGCTTGCTCACACACATACACACTCACGCCATTCTGTCTTCCAAGGACTGCTGGATCTGATTCCACAAGTTATCTTAGGTCACAGAGGGCATTGGTAACAGTACAACACACACACACACACACACTACTTGTTGGCGGTGATTGTATTTGACAGCTCCGAGGCGTAGGAGAGAGCCGGACTGAGGTTGTGACAGCGTCTCTGCTGTCGGATCTTGTGGCAGCATTGATTGCTGGGTAATGGGTGCGGCTCACAGCCATCGACCGGCTGCTGGGCTTCATCCGCCTACAACTCCCTTTGGGCCGAAGGAGGCAGACAGACAGACTTTCCTTTCCTGCTCGTGTCAGATTGTGCTAAGAGAAACAAGGTGACGAGAATGGATGCTTCTCAGTCCTAAAGCTAATCAACAGAGTTCTGGGTACTTCTAAATCTGTGATAGTATTGATATTTCTCACAAGTGACAAGACCTTCAAGCTTGGAAGGTTTAGCAGGAAGGAATGTTGCCGGAAGGTTAAGGACATTTAGGAAAACAATTTTGCTGAAGAGATTGCAAGACCTTGTTGTGGAAGAGCATTCCGTCAATACTTGAGGGTTTCTGCTGGTCTCAATTCACCCTTTCACATATTAAGGCCTTAAAAAGGTCTTAAATCACAACAGAAAGTTTTACATTCATAAAGTGGCGTTAAATGTTGCATGTACTGCACAAAAATGACTATCTTCCTCAATTTTGTTATTTTCCCATATACAGGGCCGTTTTTAGGCATCGGTACACTAGGCGCCAATAAGCACATATCTGGCACTAGATTTTTGTGTTTAAAGGGTGTCACGGCCCCCCTAAAATGTTATTGTCACCCCACACTATTGGATCAGAGTACTGTCAATCTGACGATTCCTATATGCCATTGGATCAGAGTACTGCCAATTACTGTCAAAAAAGTTTGCATATGGAGCGTTCAACAACCCCATTAGATCAAAGAGCTCGGTCAATGCTTTGGCAAGGTAATGCTTTTTTTAACCATGCAATAAAGCTAAATTCAAACTAAAGGCCAATTGAAAAAAACAGGTACAGTAAGAAGTGAACAAATCTGTATTTTGTTAGGGCAGTTTTTGTGGCAGTCGAGAAATCACGCTGTGAAATGGGCCGATGGCATTGCTCTGTGTATGTTAGAGGCAAAATATAACTGCACAATCACTTCAGCATTTCACGATTCAATGCATTGTTAAAAGAATCAGTGTGTTTTGTAACTGTCCCATATAAAACTTTAACGGCCAATTTAAAAAGGGCATAATAAAATGTGCTAATTCACAACATTAATACATCCTTTATTAAATCACTTTGCCGAATTTAACGCATCTTCACGGATGATGTTGAGTGTTGAATCGATTCATTCATTTCTAATCATGGTTCTAATAGTGCTTAATGCAAGCCGCATTATTTAAAGGGGAAGTTCAAGCATCAATGAGTAACAAAAACCGCACTGAATCAGTATTTATTCGTATTACTTTCATGTGAATTGCACAAATATATTAAATAGGCCTAGGGTTATACAGACACATCTGGCTACACAATTGTATTACTGGTATTAATTTTAATTCTTATTGACAAATATAATTTGGTATGTATGTATGTATTTGTTAATTAATATCAGTAATACCATAACAGTTGACTGGGGGCACCAATAAGGATTCCGCCTAGGGTGTCAGAATACCGCCAGGCCCTGCCCATATAAATATCAACAAAAAAAAGGAAACTGATGCAAAATGCTATTTTAATTTTATTTTTTAAATTCTAAATTAGCTTAAAATAATAACAAATGTATCAATGGGGTATTTTTTTTGTCTTTGTATTCTTCTTTTGTCTCAATATTCAAAGTCCAAGCAGAGGCAAAACCAGAGACCAGAGCTAAGAGATGGTTACAACTACACAGCCCAGCCTAAGATATCTTTGATATTGGGAGACAGTCTATTGTGTGTCGTAGAGCTGTAAATTATTTGACCAAAAATTAAAATCTAGATTAATCGAACTTTGTAACTCGATTACGATTAATGAATGAATATTTTGCTCTTTTTTTGTTTTTTGTTTTTGCTTTCCTTTTTTTGCCCTCATAGTTCACTGATAAGGTTTGTACTGTAAATATTTTCTACTATTAAAGGTGGGATATTTTTTTTCTAAAAAGTGCATTTCTTTGTGATTTTAAAATACTTGAAGGAAACGGTTCACTTTCAGCAGTTATGGGGCAGATTTCTGTTTGTTGTACATCAGATACAGAAAAATTAGTAGGCATATGCCTACATTACATTTATGGTTTGTACTTACTTCAAAGGAATTCAAATGGACGCAAGTGAAAATGATCTGACTTCAGAGCACGCGCGCTGTCAGAGACATGACGCGGCTCAGCTCTATGTCACAGAAAACAGCTCATGAGCACTGAACGGAGAAGTTTTCCATAACGTTGTTCTTGAATAGTGCACAATCGCTTTAATGTTCAAACTGGCAAGCCTTTAAATGCATTTAATTGACAAACTTCATGAGGACGCAAGTGAAAGCGATCTGGCTTCAGGGCTTGCGCGCGCCATCTCTGTGTGTGTATCAGCGCATAGAAGAACAGCAATTAACTTACCTGTATAAACTGTGTAAAACATGCAATTACCGTAATAATTCTGAGCATCTATAAACAAAGATAACTGCTCCTGCATCTTTCCGTGTGCCCGCAAACTGCACTTGATGTGACTGAAGGGGGGGAGTCACATGAAAACTGAAATAACCAACATGGGAAAATTACATCGGTTAGAGGTTCTAAATTTCGGTTTCGATTAGTTTTCGATTAATCGTCCAGCCCTAGCGTGACACCTAATTGCGCAAATCAGGGAGCTTGAGTTTTACTTTCGTTTTCATATTTGCGATCGCACGTATTCAATGCTAATTTCACCCTCACGCTCCGTCATGACGATAACGCGAGACAGCTTTTCACTCAACGAGAAATCTCGTCACATTTTAATATCACGTCACACCCCTAGTAAATATATCTTAATTTAAGAATCTTTAGACATTTGCACCGGAAAACATGACAAAAACTGAGGAAGAACATCACTTTTGTTTTTTTTTGCAGTGGAATCGGAAGGAACAGTAAACGTTTTGTTCATTGTAAGTTCATGTTAGCTAATGTAGTTAACTTATGTTACCATATGAAACCTTATTGTAAGTGGTACCTGATCAGTCATACACGATGCATCAAATCACGTGATATAAATTATTTATTTACATTACATCGAATAAAAACATCACAAGTATGTTAACCTATTGGAAATATATTTTACATAACCAAAGAGAGCCTTTGAGGGCTAATTTTTTTCGATGGTGTCATAGACAACAAATACAAGGCAACATGTGGCACACTGCTCCAGTCATCCATCCGTTATCCATTCATCCATCCGTCCATCCACCACAAGCACTCCTCTTTTCCAGACTGTTGCAACCCCAGGGAAGGGGTGTTTTTGGCTGTACGCTCTGACGCTTTGACGAAGCTGACTGCCTGTTCTCTTTCCCACTGAGCCTTACTCAAGCCTGCAGGCCAGGCCCATGAGGCCCATCCCCTGTTTGCATCCTATGGGAATCAAGAGACGAGAAGGTTTGCACACTGCCAGGAGTCCCGCCTCAGTTCTTACACACCTGTCTGGAAGGGTGTGTGTGTTCCCACAATTCCCTGGGGCCTTTCTCTGCTGTCTTTAGCACATGTCACTCTAAGTTTAAGGGTTCGTCAGATGAGTCTGGTGGAGGCCCGCAGGGTGTTTTCGGAGTTGAAGTGTGGAACATTTTGTTTCTGCCGTGCTATCCGATTCCCACGTGGACACCTTCTGTAAACACACAAAAAAGGAAGTTTTATATTCCCAACCATCTTCCCAAAATTATAATGAGAAGCGTTTATAAACTGGCTGTTGTTAAAACGCTGTGGTTTTCTGTCAAAATTAAAGTTTGACGATAGCATAAATATAAGTGACCTGTTACTGTAATTACCACAAGGACCCACCGTTAACAATCTGTCCTTCACGGACTGCATAACTTCGCCACTTCCTGTTTAGTTTTTTTTTTTGCGACTAACCGAATAATACAATTTTGCTCGACCTAATGTTTAGTCGACTATTAGGGGGCATTACTATTATAATTAAATTAAATAGTACAACAATTGTTTTTTTTGGGGGGAAAATCACATTTAGATTAGATTTTAGATTAGGGATGTCAATTAAAAAAGGGCTGTAGATAAAAACAACAACAACAACATGTAATCAATTTAAATAAAAATAATCACGTATCAATACTTGCTGGAAAAAACCCCTACAATTATAAAGTTATTGACAAAAAGACATTTAGTTTAGAATCAGTTTCAGTTTAGCATCACTTTTTTCTGTTAAATATTACTTTTTGTAATATCAGTGTTGGGGAAAGTTCATTTTAAAGGTAATGCATTACAATTGCATTACTCCCTAAAAAATGTAACTAATTGCGTTAGTTACTTTTTATGGAAACTAATGTTGCCTTTTTCATTACTTTTCTCACTTGGACTGCTCTTCCTTTTTTTATATACAGTGGCAAGAAAAAGTATGTGAACCGCATGCAGAATCTGTGAAAATGGGAATAATTTTTACTAAATAAGAGAGCAAAATATGCAAAAGATGCTGGAAAACTGAAGAATGTGCAGGACCTGGAGGATTTTTCTGAAGAACATTGGGCAGTTTAACTGCTCAGGACAAACAAGGGACTCATGATGAACAACCATCACAAAACAAAAAAAAAGCAGAGTATCATCCAGGGAATGAGAATCAATGGTTCATAAACTTTTGATCAGGGTCATTTTAATAAATTCAACAATTTTTTTGTCTTGTGGACTATATGTAAACATTTTTTTATGTAAAATCTCTTCTTCAGGACAGTACTAAATAAAGAAATAACATGCATTTTGTATAATCCCCCTTATTTAGTTAAAATTATTCCCATTTTCACAGATTCTGCAAGCGGTTCACATACTTTTTCTTGCCACTGTAAAAAAAGTAAAAAGTTCTATTTTTGGCAACTGTAAAGTTGGCCCTTTCCTGCCAAAAGTGAAATGAATAAGCCTCAGGCTGAAGATTTCTCTCAACATGGGGACAGGAGAGGTGTCAGTGAATAAATGGGAAAAGTATTGAGTAACTTGCGTTACTTATTTGAAAAATATATATATTTTTATTTAAAAGTAATGCGTTACTTTACTAGTTACTAGTTTAAATAAGTAATCTGATTACGTAACTTACGTTACATTTAATGTGTTAAACACTGCCTATTACAGAATTCACATAAAGGTCAGTGGGCATGATTAAATGAATTGATTTTTCAAGTTATTTTTGTAGGCCTACAATTAATTGTACTACATTTATGTGTTAAATTAACAGCGCTAATCATAATGTATAAAATGGCAGAAAAAGGCAGACGGAAAGAGAGACGAATGGAGATCAGATACCGACAGACAGGCACTTGCTGTGGTTTAAATTGTCTCATTAACAGCTTCTCTCTCTTCCCTAGCAGCTCGGCATGGGAAACCTTCCACCACAGGGAATCTTTATTATATTTTTCTCGACGCTTTATTAAATGTCATGTTTTGCATAGGGCAGAGTGCGCCCCTGGCTCTTAAATCGGCTCGGAGGCAGCAGGGTATGCGGGGGACACTGATTCCTGACCAGACCAAAGCTGTTCCTGTTTTAATTAGTTCCATCCTCTCGCTCGCAAACATTAAGTTTTACACAGTGAAGAGAACCTTTAACTCACTGGCTTTACGGGTTGAGAAAACCAATCACCTACCAAGTCTTAAAGCATTACATTCATTGCCTAAAATTTACTTTTTGCCACACCAGCCAATGGCGGTTGTATTGAGAAAATTAACAGCCATACATATTTCTAAACAGCCATGAAACTGTTTTGTGCATTATTTAAATTCAATGAAATTATTTTTGAGCTGTAGCTTCTCTTGCTGAAACTGAAGTATCCCGCACATCCGCTACTGTCAAAGTTTGGGGTTGTACCCTCTGATGCATTGTGAACACTACAGATGTGCATCTCTCTCAGAATGAATAATTTGAAATGAATAATTACAATTATAATTAAGTAAACTAAAACCATTCTAAATTGGTTGTTAATTGAAATAAAACTGAAATACAATATAAATAGTAGATGAACTTAAATTAGAAATGTTGTCTTGGAAAACTAAATTATCAAAATCAAAAATATAAAAAAGCTTTCAAAAATTCAAAATATGAATAAATATTATAAATAGTGTATAAATAATAGTAAAATATCACATAATTTTCCCCATTTTATTTAAATATTCATGGATCACAGGGTTAAAGTGTCACAACCCTCCTGTTTTAGTGCTGGTCGTTCACACCAGACATAATTATGCCAAAGTACTTTTTGTTTTCAATAATTTCATTTGTTTACTGCGTGTTTGCTCTTCATAATGATATCAGGACCGTATTACCAACCTTCTATTTTTGATGGCCATCAGCCCAACTGTACTCCCTCTAAAACTGTAATGGCAAAACGGTTCAGAGAAGGCCTAAACTACTGTAAAAATGCATTTTTTAAAAACTTACAATAATAACTTAACTTTTAAAATAATAGTTTAAAAAGTAAAAGCCTTTTGATAAAAAGTCATCACATCTAATGTTATTTTAATCTGCCTATTCAGTTTGTGTTGGAAAGTGAAGGGTTAAATGAAAAATGTCCAGTATCTCTATTAGAATTTTTCTGACTAACTCTTTATTACAGACAGCCAAGCAATAGCAAGTCAACTAGAGACTAATTTCAAGTGACAGGAAAATTGACCAAATTATATTGTCCCTCTAAATTGGTGGAGTTTGTAAACCAGAGCTTAACTCTTTCCCCGTCAGTGTGTTTTAAAAAAGTTGCCAGTCACCGCCAGCATTTTTGATCATTTTAACAAAAATGTCACGACCCCCAGAACATTTTGATGTGTGAATATCTGAACATGCACTATATCAAAAGAAAGAACAGCCTCTGCTTAAAACAAATAAAACGTTTTATTCTAGCTTCATGGATTTTTTTAATCAACCCTTGAATGTGGGTAAGTTTCATAAAAAAGCTACATTTTGGACAAAAAGCTTAGGGAAAAATATTTCAGACTACAATGTGCATAAGCAATGCTTTTATCACTTGTTTCTACCCTTTTTGTTGACTGTGTTGTGATCCGGAGATTCTATACTCTTTATTAAGAAGTGTAATAGCACCCCATATTACTGTATAATACTGAAAACACGAGAAGCCGGAAAATTCCATCAATGGCGTGGAAAGAGTTAATTTGGTGCAGAAAGCCAAAACTTTTGAAAGCATTTCAATCCCAGAAAACAAGCGCTAGCCCTGGATGACAGCATCAAGCAAGAAGCTAAAGCTTTACTGCTGGAATTGTTTGCTGTTTGGGCAAGTGATTTAAAATTATTTATTATTTAAAAAAAATATTTAATTATTTAAAATGGTCATGTGTCAACTGATTTTATTCTGGCTGTTGCTGCCAATTTACACTACATTACCGAAATTTTGGGGATGCCTGCCTTTACATGCACATGAACTTTAATGACATCCCATTCAGGACTATGTGCAGGCCAGTCAAGTTCCTCCACACCAAACTCGCTCACCCATGTCTTTATGGATCTTGCTTTGTGCACTAGTGGGCAGTCATGTTGGAACAGGACGTGGCCATCCCCAAACTGTTCCCACAAAGTTGGGAGCATGAAATTGTCCAAAATGTTTTGGGTATGCTGAAGCATTAAGAGTTCCTTTCACTGGAACTAAGGGGCCAAGCACAACCCCTGAAAAACAACCCCACACCATAATCCCCCTCCACCAAACTTTACACTTGGTACAATGCAGTCAGGCAAGTACAGTTCTCCTGGCAACCACCAAACCCAGACTCGTCCATAAGATTGTCAGACAGAGAAGTGTGATTCGTCACTCCAGAGAACACGTCTCCACTGCTTGTCCAGTGGCGGCGTGCTTTACACCACTGCATCCCACGCTTTGCATTGCATTTGGTGATGTAAGGCTAGGATGCAGCTGTTCGACCATGGAAACCCATTCCATGAAGCTCTCTACGCACTGTTCTTGAGCTAATCTGAAGGCCACACAAAGTTTGGAGGTCTATAGCTATTGACTCTGCAGAAATTTGGCGACTTCTGTGCATTGTGCGCCTCAGCATGCGCTGACCCCGCTCTGTGATTTTATGAGTTGCTGTTGTTCCCAATCGCTTCCACTTTGTTATAATACCACCGTGGAATATTTAGTAGTGAGGAAATTTCACGAATGGACTTATTGCACCGGTGGCAACCTATCACGGTACCACGCTTGAATTCAATAAGCTCCTGAGAGCGACCCATGCTTTCGCAAATGTTTGTAGAAGCGTCTGCATGCCTAGGTGCTTGATTTTATACACCTGTGGCCATGAAAGTGATTGAAACACCTGAATTCAATGATTTGGAGGGGTGTCCCAATACGTTTGGCAATATAGTGTATATGTTAAGCTTTATTTGAGAAAAGTCATTTTGCAGAATTACTGGTCAATCTGTAAATTTACCAACTCAGCAACCATTATGCACATTTGCTGTAATTCTGCATAATAGTACAAATTTTCCCAAATAAAGCATAATTTTATTATGGTCTGTTACTTGCATTTAATAGGCCTCCATGCCAATTATTGATTATCAACATTGCTTGTTTGTGGTGGTGGGTTCCAAAATGCCACAATCGCTGTTCATGGTCTATGTGTCTGTTGCTAATTTGCTTTGTTCTGAGCGCTGTCATGATGTGTCGGCTTACATCAAATTTTGTTGATTTTGTGTGTCATACGCTGAAATGCAAATTTCTTACATTTTGTTTAATTTTGGTGATAACTCTTACACTCACTGTGCTGTTTGCTTGTTGCATTTCCTGTCAAAGGTAACGTATGCATACTGTATAGAAGAGGAAACAGTAAGCTAGGCTGATTTTAGGCTGAGTTTGCCTTTTTCCGATGAGGGAAGGGGATGAGAGGGCCAAGGTTCATGAGTCATTATTCGCTACTGGGCAAAAGTTATCCCAAAAAAGCTAGACATTAAAGGTCCTGTTCTTCGTGATCCCATTTTTCAAACTTTAGTTAGTGTGTAATGTTGCCGTTAGAGCATTTATAATACCTGTAAAATTATAAAGCTCAAAGTTCAATGCCAAGCGAGATATTTTATTTAACAGAAGTTCCCTTTCAAAGCCTACAGCGAACGGCTGGTTAGGACTACATCCTGGTATTTCCTGCTTTAATTACGTCAGTAGAGCAGTGTGTCGACTAACCTCCGCCCACAAGAATGTGCGAAAAAGGGGGCGTGGTCTTGTTGCTCCCGCGTGGAGAATAGGAAGTGTTGCGTTCGGTTGCGTTCGTATAGTTTGTTTGTTGCCATGTCGTCGAGACGCTGTTAGTTTCATCCCGGAGTCAAGTCACCTTTGTTTGGCTTTCCCAGGGACGCTGTACTTAGAGATCATTGAGCGCATGCATCCCCGTTATGGTGAGAGGCGTGACCTTTCCGGTAACGTGCGCTCTGCGTGCCCTAAGCTGCTGTCGAATCACAACACGGGAACCGCTGGCACAATCAGAACTTGTTACGTATTTCTGAAGGAGGGACTTCATAGAACAGGGAAATCTTTCAAGCCGTTTTGAGGACAGTGAAAACAGCGGTATACAGATAAGTAAATTGTGTGAAAAATACTGTGGTTTTTTACACGCGAAACATGAACACATGTTATATTGCACACTGTAAACACAATCAAAGCTTCAAAAAATCACGAAAAACGGGACCTTTAAATCCCTGTGAAACACTTTGCAGTTTGCCCTGTGAAACACTTTGCTGCATTGTTGTGTCTGTTTGGCAAATCTTTCACTTTAATCAATAAACCTTCTGCTTTGGGATCCTGCAGGGCTACTTTTGGAGATTTATATTAAATGGATTGTAGTCAAAGACCATTTGTGCTGATTATACGAAAACGAGGTGGCAATTTCTCCCTGGGGAGGAAACACTGAGGGCAACAGAGTCATTATGGCATCACGGTCCATTCCACTGCCCCGCTCGTCCCTGGGAGCCTCGTTACGGGACAAAGCAACAATCACAGCACAACCATTACACATTACAGGCCTCAGAAAGCCTGCTTACAGGTGGAGGCACAGCGGAGGAAAAACAGACCAGCGGTACCGTGGGTTGTAAACTTTTAAAAGGTCAAAGAGTCAGAATGATTGCTCATCAGAGAGTGCTTGATTTTCCTTCCTGGCTTTTTGTATTTTCACTCTATTACAATCTCTCTGAACCATTACTTTTGCTACCTCCCTGACTGTAGCTCTTACACTCTGCATGCAATGCGGCGTCAGAGAATCATTACAATCACCTAATCACTACGCCCTTGCAGGAGTGTGTTTGATTAAACATGCTTCAGATTGAGCGTCTTTGATTAGCTAGACGGAAAGACAGCGAGAGAGAGAGAGAGACCATGAAAGACAGGACTTGAGAAAATTAGAGCGAGAAAGCAAGAGGAGACAGATAAGGGAAAGACGTCCTAAGTCACTGCTGCAGTTAGAAAGTGTGTTGCTATAGAAACCGGTTGCGGGCTGTAAGGTGAAGGAGGGCACTGCAGAGTACACTGTGCACTCCCGATCCAACTGAGACCCCGGCACCTTTCACTTCGTGTTTGTTCATGAGTGTGCACGTGGGTTTCATAATCGCAAATCACAATTGTTGATTATTTCTCTGGATATTGCGATCAGTTATTCCGATTTACATGGTTTACATTTACAAACGTATTTTGTGTTTGCAAGTGCATGCCATGTTATTTATTTATTGGAGGCTTTGCATCTATATCAAGCTGAGAACGGTTACTGAATCAATCAGACAATCAAGAAAATCACACTGTCCCTCTCAGCAGCAGGAAAAACAAAGCTGTTGAATTTTGAATAAATTATATGCAGGCAATGTGCAATGCGACAATACTAGAACACTCCAGTCCCATTATAATCAGCCAAGCTGTCACCGGATCCCTACATATGTGTTTTTCTGTATACATGCAATTAACTCTTTCTCTGCAGGCGTTTTTGAAAAAAAAATTGCCAGCCAGGGACAGCATTTTTGATCATTTTCACAAAAGTTTCATGGCCCCCACAATATATTGTTGTATGAGTATCTGAACATGCAATATATCAAAAGAAAGAACAGAGCCTATGCTTTTAAACAAACAAACAACAACAAAACATTTTTATTCTTCTTGTATTCTTTTTTTTTATATCAACACTAGAATGTGGGTAAGTTTCATAAAAAAAAAACATTTTAAGCAAAACGTTTAGAAAATCGTATTTTTGTCAAAGACTACGTCTGGATCGGATTCAGAACGATGATCAAAACACAGATAGAGTAGATCGAGTCCATCAACAGGGGTGCAAACTTGTCAGCTTTTGGCAAAATTCGCAATTTTTTTAACACAAATAGGTCATTATTGTGATTCATCTAGATCCGATGAGTTTTTTAAAATGGAGGGATGGGATGGGGTTGCCAGGCCGGAGTCACGATGAATGACATCAGACTGGCGCCTACTGAAATTACTAATTTGCAAGTATCCTTATAAACACAGTCATTTGTGTCTTAAATGAAAGTAAACAAGTAAACTGAGAAAAAAAAACGCAAGTGTTACAATATAATGGACCTAGAGCTATAGAGAAACCCGGGCAACGCTTAAAGCGACAGCTGTCTAATTTTCCTGCTGTCTATCATTCATATTAATCAAACAACAAAAAAGAGAAAATCTCTCTCTGCTCTTGACTAATCCACTTTTTTAACTTTAATCAGAGTAAATATTTATTTAATTTACACAATGAAGAATAGTATCAGTGTTTTTATACATATGATTAATTTATACAATGCATATAGCATTTATTTATTTATTTTTGTCCTATTTCTTGTAATTACTTATTCTTATTTAATCACTAAATGTTTACTTGTCTTCAGTGAGCTTGAGTTTTTGTTTTTGTTTTTTGGGGGCTAGTAGTTTTTGTGATATTGACATTGGTGACAAGAATTGTGACATTTATGGTATCAAAAATGTTGATATCATACTTATTTAAAGCAAAAATTACTATCATGATAAATATCCTATCATTATCTTTTATTGTGATTTTATACGATTTTGGTCATATCGCCCACCCCTATTAAGGTAAGCATCTGTTAAAGAAATGTTATGATAAACTTTCAATATTTCAGTAATATGTCAAGTTTGGAACTGTTAATTAGCCTGACGTGGCCAATTTTTATTTTTATTTAAAGTTGTTGGTGTTATTTTCACTACTAACATTACTATTTTGCCAATGAATTTAGCTTTACTATCAATGCTTTTTTGTGTACTTTTTCACACACAAGATATTCTGGTTTGAAATTAACACCAAGCTGTCAAATGCGGGTAAATGCGTTTTTTTGTTGTTGCTTTTTTCTTTGGGGGGGTTTTGTGTTTTTGTCACCTTTTTCACCCCCAATGAGTTTGCACCCCTGCATCAACACCCCTAAAACAAGATGTGTCATAGCGCTCCCTATTGTATGACTGTCAAAACACCGAAAGGGGAAGCGTTTTCTCATAAATTACGAAAATTCCGTCAATGGCAAAAAAAGTTAACATATAGTGGCCCCAAAGTATTTGGACACTTAAGTTTAACTTAAAATTATGTAAAAGACATGTGGAAGTGTCCAAATAATGTTATGTTTGGGGCTACTGTGTATTATATATTATAATAAAGGGATTGTTTGCCCAAAATCATTGATGTATGAATCAAAAGATTGGGGTTGGTAAGATATTTTTATTGTTTTTAGAGTCTCTTATGCTCACCAAGTAATATGTTATGTATGTAATTTATTCCTTTCATAGCAAAGCGGAATTTTCAGCTTCATTACTCCAGTCTTCAGTGTCACATGATCCTTCAGAAATCATTCTAATATGCTAATTTGCTGCTCAAGATAATTTTTTTATCAATGTTGGAAACAGCTGCTTAATATTTTTGTGGAAACATGAACATGATTTTTTTGGTGGAACATAAAACTATTTTTTCAGGATTCTTTTTGAATATGAATAGTTAAAAAGAACAGCATTTATTTTAAATCATTTATAACCTTATAAATGTCTTTACTGGCACTTGTGGTCAGTTTAATGCATCCTTTCTGAATAAAAGTGTTAATTATTATTATTTTTTAAACAAGGGGAAAAAAGATGACCCCAAACTTTTGAACGGTAGTGTTTTCTGTACAAGGAGAGATTATATGGTTATCTATCTCCAAAAGAGAGTAGTCCAATCCAACTCTATTTAATTTAAAAAAATTGGGGAGAACAGAGATATATATAGCAACTTTATTTAGTATAATCCAATAGATCATATTTAGATACATAACGAAATATACTGTAAATAGGTAATTAATAAATAAATATAATAACATTATTTAGAGCCCATATATTAGTGTTATTTTTCTGTTGTTTTCTCAAAAAAGAAAGACAGACAAGAAACTCGAAATTACTTGTATGGCCTTCAAATGTGCTGCCGTGATTCCCCGGAACTGAAATCTCTGTGCTGTTTAGTTTAAATAATACTCTTATGAAATAACCATTGCCATTTCCATTTCATAACCATTTCCACACAATTCTTTACAGCTTCAGTTCCACACTAATAAAAATGCAAATGTGGAACTCCTGTCATTCCTTATTCTCCATAACTGTCAGATTTTTTCCCCCAGCTGCATGGGACCAACATCAGAAAAACATGACCGTACGTTTGTGAAGTTTGAGTGTTTGGAGAAAAATGTGTGTGTTTAAGCTTACCGTGTGATGCAGAGCACTACCAGGCAGATAATGGCCACTTGCAGAGCTCCAATGATGGATGCGATCAGAACGTAACGTAGTTTTCCAGAACCAGGTACCACGTACATCACATTATAGTCCTTCCTGTCACACTGCGGCCCAATGAAGCCTGAATGACAACTGGAAAACACACACACAAGATAAAACAATGTTAGTGTTTAAAGCAAAGAGAAGATGGGCATGATCAGTAGACTATAACAGCAGAACTCATGACATCGGGTAGCGTGTGTGTCGATGTGATGATGGAGAGCAGTGAAAGAGTGTGCGTATAATCACATGGCAGTAGGATGTTGATGCCATTGTTTGTGGATAATTACTAGGCATTCCGTGTTTATAGGTGCAAAAAAGCAGTGAAAGTGTGTGTGTGTGTGGGGGAGTGAGTGTGCAGCAGGGAGCTGGTGCAAACTGGGAAAAACATAGTCTTGTTTAATTAGAACCTCGACCTCTCAGAGGAGGCGGTTAAAGGGACACCTGCCAGCCAGCGCACGTTCACACACACACACACACACACACACACACACACACACACACACACACACACACACACACACACACACACACACACACACACACACACACACACACACACACACACACACACACACACACACACACACACACACACACACACACACACACACACACACACACACACACACACACACACACACACACACACACACACACACACACACACACAGCTGGTAGGAATGAGTCATCTTTCAGGAGGAGGCACATACACAATATCTCTTCTCTTTTTCTCCTTCCTTCAAATCTTTACTCACTTCTCATCTTCTCTCATTTCTCATTCTCTCCCCTGCTTTTGTCTTCTCACCGCTTCTCCAAAATCAATCTCACACTGTCCTTTTAAGAGTCTGTGGGTGTATAGGTGAGGACATAGAAGGATGAGTTTACTATGTTGTATGTGCCGTGTGGTGCGGTTACCTGCAGGTGGGGGGTGAGAGGTTGCTAGGATACTCGCACTCTCCATGGACACAGTAGTTCTTGTAACGCTCCGGACACGGGATGTAAAGACCCCATGGTACCTCGCTCACCTGGTCTTTCTCCTCTAAACACACCCAGAAAAAGAGAGTTGTAGACTGTTGTAGTTCTGCAACCATGTTTATGTTGTCAGGATGTTTTGAAGGGCCGGTTTGTAGTGTCTTTGATGAGATCATGAATGTAGTGTAAAAAGTGTAACATAAAAAGATGAAAGAGGGGGAGGGGGGGGGGGGACTTTTGAACAGGATGAAAATGTCCACATTTTTTCTTTAAATATATATTTTTTACATTTAGTACTGCCCTTCGAAAGCAACAGAATATACTAACATGTTTCCCAGAAGACAAATTAAGTACAATTTGTCTTAATCTTCAAATTCAAAAGTTTTCACCCCCCGCCTCATAATGTATCATGTTTCCTTCTGGAGCATCGGTGAATGCTTGAACATTTATTTTAATAGTTGTGTTTGAGTCCCTCAATTGAAAAGATGGATCTCAAAGTCATACTGTCACAGCTCGGTTCAAATATGCAAAATATGCTGGAAAAAAAGAATTTGCAGGACCTGAAGGATTTTTCTGAAGAATGTTGGGCAGTTTAACTGCTCAAGACAAACAAGGGACTCATGAACAACCATCACAAAACACAAAAACAGTTGTGGATCATACAGGTGACGACACAATATTAAGAATCAAGGGTTCATAAACATTTGAACAGGGTCATTTTTATAAATTCAGCAATTTTTTTTGTCTTGTGAACTAAATGTAAACATATTTTATGTTAAAGGGATAGTTCATCCAAAAATGAAAATTAGCCCATGATTTACTCACCCTCAAGTCATCCTAGGTGTATATGATATTCTTCTTTCAGACGGATAAAATCAGAGTTATGATAAAAAAGTCCAGGCTAATCCAAGCATTATTATAGCAGTAATAGTTGCTCTGTTTTTGAAGTCCATAAAAAAATGCACCTGTCCATCGCATAACGTGCTCCATGCGGCTCCGGGGTGTTAATAAAGGCCTTCTGAAGCCAATCGATGTGTTTGTGTAAGAAAAATATCCATATTTAAAACTTTATCCTATAAGTAAAGTTCCAGCCGATTGCTTTCCGTGGAAAAGTGTTGAAATTACCTTCTCGCAATTCAAGATGCGTTCTTGACGTCTGACGAGTGTACCTGGTTGCGTTAGTCTTTCGATCGGCAGAGGCACTTTCAAGACTTTTTCCCATAAATTGAATACAGAAACTGTATTCTTTTAAAATATGGTTATTTTTCTTACACAAACGCATCGATTCACTTCAAAAGGCCTTTATTAACGCCCCGGAGCCGCGTGGAGCACGTTATTTGATGGACAGGTGCATTTTTTACTTCAAAAACAGAGCAACTATTACTGGCATTATAATGCAAGGATTAGCCTGGACTTTTTTAATATAACTCAGGTTTTATTCGTCTGAAAGAAGAATGTCATATACACCTAGGATGACTTAAGGGTGAGTAAATCATGGGCTAATTTTCATTTTTGAGTGAACTAACCCTTTATGTATCTTATTCAGGACAGTACTAAATAAAAAAATAACATGCATTTGGTAAGATCGCTCTTATTTTGTTAAAATTATTCACATTTTCACAGATTCTGCAAGGGGTGTGTAAACTTTTGAGTAAGACTGTATATATATATATATAACCATAAGTATGAACACAGTGGTCTCAAAATCAGGGTTCTGTTCTAAAAACAGAAAACTTTGTATGCGTTTTGGCCATTCATTTACACAACAAACTTTTGAAAACGGAAACCAGATGCGCTTAGTTTTCTTTACAAAGTGGCATCGCCAACTACTGGCCTGGCATGCATATTACAGCGTTTTAGTCGTTTTCAAGCATCCATGTGAATGGATCTTTCGAAGGGCGCAATCGAAGGCTGATTGCGTCACCACGGCTGTCTAAATTAGAAGGACCCTTCAAATGCGGCCTCGAAATGCATCCTTTGTTTCCCGTGAAATGAAGGATACAACAGATGGATCCATCGTGGCTTTGCCAACCCCAGAATTCATTAAGCCAGTGACGACAGGATTTTTTTTTTTAATTGCAGACTTACACTTTTAAACGTAAGTATTGCTTAAGCCGTGGCCTTTGAAGCCTGAGTCCTTCGTATGACGCAGTCTTTGAATTGGGACACAGCCTATATGTGAATATGAATGAAATTTGAGAGCTGTGGGGAAAGGAAAAGTTTCAGCAAATGATTTAATCTTCAATTTCAATCTATTCCTCATAGGCCGCTCTAAAATAATTAGACTTGGCACAAAGAGGCTGAGCAAATGATGGCAGAATCTTATTTTTTAGATGAACTAGCCCTTTTTAAAGACTTTTTAGACTATTTAGCAGCGAGTACGTTTCGTCTAAACGGTGAATAGAAAAATGTGTGTGTGCATGCAAGAGAGCATTTGAAGGGTATTCGTGTAAGTCAATGGAGGGATCAATGCTACAGCAGTGACACCACACCCTCCTCTGTTTACTCAATTAATCACAATCTTTCTTCCTTTCTTTTCTTCTCTCTTTCTCTCACTCTCAAACTCTCTCCTGACACTGTCTGTGAAGCAGGTCACACCACTCTGTCAAACTGTCACACACACTGGGAGGTATCAGGGTACGGTGGCCTGTTGAGGACACATAAAGCAGGCTAGTTCTCCAGAGACTCACTGGTTTCAATATGCTCCTTCACATATGTTTTTCACAAGAGAGGAGAGAGACTGTTTTTAGGGCTATTAACGTCTATGTTTGGTGCGATTTTATTTATTAATCTGTTTAGTTAATTTGAAATTAAACGTAACCAGACTCTAGCTGAACATTTCTTTAAGAAATCTTGAATGTCAAATTTATTTATAAATAGCACTTTTAACAAAAGTAGTCATTTGCAAATTGGAGTAGATCAGAATTTAATTAAAATGCAACATCTATGAGTGAGAAACATTCATATTAATAGCAAAAATCTTTGATTAACATTTTGATTTCTTTCCCTAAATGGGAAACTTGATGTACAAAAATTGTATGTGTTTTAAAAAGAAAAAAATACATTAACCTACACTACCTTTCAAAAGTTTGGTAAGATTTTTTAAATGTTTATGAAAAAAAAGAAGTATCTTGTGCTCAACGTAGCTGTATTTAATTTAATCAAAAATATAGTACAAACCATAATATTGTTAATATTATTACAAATTTAAATTTGAATATATTTAAAATGTAATTTTATTTCTGTGATGGCAAAGCTGAATTTTCAGCATCATTACTCCTTAAGTCACATGATCCTTCAGAAATCATTCTTAATATGCTGATTTGCTGCTCAACATTTCTTCTTATTTTCAATGATGTGCTGCTAAATATTTTTATGAAAACCACAATGCATTTTCAGGGTTGTTTGATGAATAGAAAGTTCAAAAGAACAGTATTTGTTCGAAATAGACATTTTTGTAACAATGTAAAAGTCTATGTCACTTTTTATAAATGTAATGCATCCTTGCTAAAAAAAAAAAAAGCAATTCTTTAAAAAAAAAAATTTTTTATTTGTTTTTTTACAGTAGCAACACTTTTTTACAGTAGCAACACTACAGTACCAACACTTCAGGAACCTTCAGGGAAAGAAATCTGTTTTATATTTATTAATTAATATTGGGCCAATAATGCAAAAAAATGCTGCATAAAAATAACCAAATTTTATACAAATTATCATGGGTCTCTGATTATGACTGAGGCTGGGTCAAATTATCAAATTATGCAGATAATATATATAAAATAAAATGTGATTATTTGAATCCACTAAGCTCTACTAACTATCGCTTGGCTACAGAATGTAGTTATACATATTAAAAACAAAACATATAAAACATAAGCCTTTTAAGAGAGGTGGTGTGTGAGGGGTACCTTTCCTCATAACCTCCTCAGATCAGGAGTCGAATTAAAGTGGTTAGACTGTCAGGCTGGAGCAGAGTAAACACATTTGTGTTGAATAAATTGAGAGTTGAGACTGACCCTTACAATGTCCGAGGTATTTGACCTCAATCCTCTCCTGCTTCTGACACGACACCTCTTTCACCTGGCAGGGGTTGTCATAGGAACGGCCGTCTGATGCACAAACTGGATTAAAACTGATGTGGGAGCAATCAATGTTACACACACACCTACAGAGAGAGAGAGAACAGAGCAGAGTAAATGTTACTGTTCAAACGAGATGGAGATTCATGGGTTTTCTCGTTGTCAAAACGATCCCCGTTCACATGGATCCGCAAAAACAACTAAAAATGCTGTATTACACTGTCAAGCCAGTAGTTGGTGATGACACTTTGTAAAGAAACATACGCGCCTATAGACTATAACCAAGTGGTTACCTTTCGCAGTTTCTCTTGAAGCCAATACGGAAGTGACTTAAACTGCAATGCATCGACTGGCTGCTAGAGACAGGCTCCAGAAGGGAGCAGAATCTCATTGAGCCCCATGTTAAAATGCCCAACTTTACAGCAGAAAAAAACATGTTTACAGCCTGGTACAAATTGTGGTTTTGGTCTATACGGCTAATTTTGCCCTTCATGACAACTGTGAGGGGGTGATTTTTTTTAATAACTCATTCATTTACATTATATAAAGCCTTAAAGTTCTGCATAATTAAGGGCGTGGCCACTTTGAGTGACAGGCGGATTGCCGTTTGTCTGCTTATGTCCCTCCTCTTTGCCCATTTTCTATTATCCGGGAGTGATGTGCGATGACGCGCTGACAAGATGGCAACGGCCAGCTCGTCCCTACTTTACGCTTCAGAACTGCTCTTCAGAATCCTATGGGTGACGTCACGGACACTACGTCCATATTTTTTTTACAGTCTATGCTTATAACACGTAATACGCAATTTTTGCGGCGTCCAAATTCACCTACTTATATTACACCCTAAAAGTATGTACTCTTTTTGTGAATAAAAAGTACATACTTTTGAGTGTGTAGCAGAAGACTAGGCAAGCTTTGGGACATACTACTTTGTCATCTTTAACGGACAGCTCTGTTGCTTAGTTACGTGCATCCTGTCACCGTTTAAACTGCCCTGTCAATCATCTTGTCACAGTTAAAATCCTCCACATTCAATCTAATTTCATTTCCTACCGTTTCAGAGAGAAATGTAATAGCCCGTTGATCTGCCAGTCGTGGGTCTTTCATGCGGAGACTCTCCTCATGTGTTTGCAATTTGAATATAATGATGCATTTAAAAGGTAATGGCCAAACGTATCATTACAAAAGTTCTCAATGCTATTGCAGATGAAATATAATGTGGATAACTTTGAATAAATATTTTTTCGTCAGATTAGATACTGATAATGAATCACTCAAAACCCTTTATTTAAACCTCTCTACATTACCGAATTGGGATACGAATTGGGATGCACCGTTTGCGTTTTCAGGCCCCCTAAACAGCCCAGACAGACTTCCAATCTTAAAAGATAAAAATCTTTCATGAAAGTATTAATTGATTTAAAAAAAAAAAGGTTATGTATTATGAATAAAATTACACTTTATTCATGTCTTCATTTCCATCACATACAACAATTTTATCCCTATGATAAGGTTTTTACAAATGTTACTGTACTTCATTACCAAAAAGACAACAATGTCAGTGTACATACATGATATGAAATATGAGTCATGTGATGTACAGTATTAATAATCCAAAGAAAATTCATAGTGCATATCACTTGTTAACATTTCCAATCAAGTTGTAATTATGTAAAATGTATGCAATATTATTTATGTGAATTTAGGTTACAAAAAAATTTGCTATATAAAATAGTTTATCATTATATCTCTAAAATGTAATTAAAGCTACAAGTAAGCGCGGGGTTGACCTCGTTGCTATGGATGATGTCATCATGCTTACTAACTATGGCCATAGTGATTGGCTGATAGGGGAGGAGGTCTCTGTTAGTGATTTAATTATAAAATATTGCAGAATGAGGTATCATTTTATCATATAAAAAAAAATGTTTTAAAATAAGAATGTTTCCAAATTCAAATAAAGATTTTAAAATAAAATGTTCACCATATTCAAATAAAGATTTTATTTGGAGGGGGGTTTGGGGCTAAATTCTGAGCTTGGAGCCCGCAAACCCTAGCCAAGAAATATAGACGCACCCTAACGGCAGCAAATCTAATTTGCAGCCAGGGTAGTCTAGCAACTCTCCGTTGGCTTGCAAGCTGGATAAAGCAAACTCTGGTCAGGCCAATCACATCGTGTATAGAGTCGGTGGGCGGGATTAACATAATGACGGCAGAGTTGCCGCGGCTACTTGTAAACAAAGAATCTGGCGAACAGCGGTCTTTCGAAACAGCTTTGGCCGCGACTCTGTAAGACTTGCCGTTAAGCTTTTCTTTGAGAAAAGAACAAAGAACGGCACTGAAGTCATTCTTAAAAAAGGAAGATGTGTTCTGAGTTTTGCCGACCAGATACGGCAAAAGTTTAATCTATCAACTAGCTCCGCTTCACCTTTTTCATTTCTCTGGTTGGTTGTAGCGTTATCCTATTGCGTGCAGAGGGACAACCGTTTATCCTGCCCCTCGGATGAGCCCTGCCAATGGTGAGTACCCAGACCCAACATCTTGATGTGGGTCTGGCTATTCAGGCTGCTCGAACACCTCAGACAGCACCCCAAATAGGCTTATTTTACTCTTTTACTCTATCCAATCATTTGTAAGTGTGAACTCATAACAACTGCCACAGGTAATCAAATACACTCTAAAAAAAAAAAGGTTCTATATTGCACCAAAAATGGTTCTTGGCTCGTAATCATAGGGGAACCTTGTTTAGTGCTATATAGCACCAATTTTGGTGCTTCAGTGGTTCTTCAGCGGTTCTTCAGAGGTTCTTCAGCGGTTCTTCAGAGGTTCTTCACCGGTTCTTCAGAGGTTCTTCAGCGGTTCTTCAGTGGTTCTTCAGCGGTTCTTCAGAGGTTCTTCAGCGGTTCTTCAGAGGTTCTTCACCGGTTCTTCAGAGGTTCTTCACCGGTTCTTCAGAGGCTCTTCACCGGTTCTTTGACTAAGGTGCTATATAGCACCTCTGAAGAACCGCTGAAGAACCACTGAAGCACCAAAATTGGTGCTATATAGCACTAAAAAAGGTTCCCCTATGATTACGAGCCTTTTTTTTAGAGTGTATTATTTATTTTATTATTTATTAATTTACTTATTTAATAAATAAATATTAATTTTGGCATTTATGCCTTTTTATTATGATAGGACAGTGAGTTGACAGGAAGCTAAATGGAAGTTAGAAAGGGGAGAAATGTCCACAACAGCTATTAGGATTGTTTGTGATTTGTTCTAAGTGACTTAGGAGTCCTCTTGACTACCTCTAACATTTCACTGATTTAGGAGCTAGTTTTAGCACTAAAATGTTTTTTGGAGTCCTAAAATTAGGACTGACACGCTCATTATTTTTAAGAGTTTCTCCTAAATCGGCAAGTTAAGAGCTACTTTTAGCTTTTAAGATGTTTTGTGAATACGGCCCCTGGTCTACAGAGCCCCTTAAATGGACATGATGGAAAAAAATACAAGATGGGAGGACAAATTATAGGTCAATGCGAACGCAAAAGCATTGCAACCTCATCTATTTATTTTTTTCATCGCCATGTCCTATAGGGGCTCTGTTGATCTGAGATGGTGGAAATGACAGTTGTTCATGAGGGATCAGATGATGTTTATATATCCACTGTTGGGCGTTTTTAGGAGACAAATTTAATGAAGCATGGAGTTTAATTTCTTATAAGTCCACATGGTCAATCATGTTCCCAGAGTCAGAAAAACACAAATTAATAAATCAGATTCACAATACAATTAAAAATATCTGACTTCCTGTTGGTTTTCAGATTTTGCACTAAGAGACTTTTTTGCAGGTATTGGGCTGTTACATGTGTATACCGAATTTCATAGCTGTACGTGGAACGTAGCGAGAGGGGCACTAAGTTAGGTGGCACTGTCGAGCCATTTTGCCACGCCTAATTCTGAATCCCATAACAGACCAACATTTTCGCCACTTCTGACGCGTGTGCAAAGTTTTGTGAGTTTTCGAGCGTGTTTAGGCCCCCAAAAAAACGATTCATTTGGGAGAAGAATAATAATAAATAATAAACGGAG
Source organism: Gobio gobio (assembly GCF_949357685.1). Taxonomy (NCBI): domain Eukaryota; kingdom Metazoa; phylum Chordata; class Actinopteri; order Cypriniformes; family Gobionidae; genus Gobio; species Gobio gobio. The sequence continues at coordinate 40,493,161 of NC_137110.1, read as the reverse complement.
CAATTCCAATAGGGTCCTTACACCATCGGTGCTCGGGCCCTAATAAGAAGGGAATGCTAATTGCACAAACAAATTACAGCAAATCAAATACCAAGGACTTGACAAACATAAAGACGTATTCAAATAACAATTTGTTTCTGAGACATTCAAAGAAATGGGAGAGAAATACTTGGATAAACATATCCAACAACACATCCAACTTATAGGAAATATGTTTCTTTGATTTGCGAGTTTGTGAGACAGATGCATCTATAAAAAGAGGGTTACATCCTGCACCATATTGATGATTTCTGCATCTATTTGCCAAGCAAAGAAACACATTCAAAACATTCCTTTAATATATTATTCTGTTAAAATCTAGTTTTATTCAAGCAATATGTCATGAACTGCTGCTTTAGCAAAGCGAGAGCAGCAATGTCGAGGTAAAAATAAATGTGAGACAACAGATTATTATTTAATAATGGAGTGAACCAAGGATTTTAATGATAACAGTTTCACACTTACTTTTTTAATGACAAAAAGTAATTAAATATATTTTTTTAAAAATCCAAATAAAACTTACAATACTGCTTGAATGTCAGTTCAACACATGAAAAAGAGTAGGTTTCAATAAGTCATATTTTATCAAGACTTTTTCCGTCAAGAGGTGTAAATTAATTTTAATATAATTTTTTTTTAATGTTAATGTTTTTAATTACTGTTTTGTATGAGCTGAATCACAGATGCGACACACTGAACTTGGAAACATTAAAGGGATAATTTACCCAAAAATGAATCATTTACATCATTTACTCACCCTCAAGTTGTTACAAACCTGTATGAATTTCTTTCTTTTGCTGAACACAAAGGAAGATATTTTAAAGAATGTTTGGAATCCCCCCCCCCCCCCCACCCCCCCCAAAAAAATTGAGGGGGAGTCAATGACAGAATTTTAATTTTTGGGTCAACTATCCCTTTAAATTGCAATAAGCAACCATGTTAATAGATAAAATGTACCTACAGAAAGCTTTATTGGATTGTTTTAGAGCACATATGCAATGCCAGGATGTCATCATGTGATGCTTTAATTATGTTATGACGTTATGACCAAAAGATTTGTGGAAATGACTTGCAATTTCCATCACTTTTCCTGATGTTCCAATAAGAGTGCAGGTAAGCACTCACAAATAGATGCGCACAGATTCTTCATTTATTCAAGAATTCTCCAACCGTATCTTTCAGTTTGCTTTGCATTGCTTGTGCAGTTTATCAGTTTATTTATTTATCTAAACACACAGTTCTGCCAGACACCCCATTACTGGAGACTTCTGCTATCCTGGCAGAATGAGCATCGTCTCTGCCTCTCTTGAGATATTTATCTATGTGGATGAACTTCGATATTGCCATCTGTTTGCCTGTGTGGTCTCAGATTAAATATATTCTTTTTTTTTTTGCCAAATTTAGCCTGCCAGTTCTTATGTCTGTTTGCGTCTTTATGGATATGTTTGCACGTACAGAAGAGTCCAAATATCAGAGACCACTAGTGAAGATGGAACTATTCAAAGTTGTAAATATAAACTGAAAAACGTAAAATGTTTTCAAGAAATGAAACAAAAATTGACATGTTGCCATGGCAACTAATTAAAATAAAATGTGAAATTGAATACAGTATATAAAAAAAGTTGCCTTAAATTAAGTACAATCAACTTGGATGTTTAAGTCATTTCAACTTAAATTGTAACTTTAACTTAAAAAGTTGATGAGTAAAAGCATGTAAAACATGTTGTCATAACTTTTTGATCATCATTTTTACAGTGTAACAAAAAAATGCTAAACGTTAAACTAAAATGACTGAATAATTGTATATCAAATTAATATCAATTAATAGAGTAGCAGTGTATAAATAATACTAAAATAATGCTGATTTACATAGCGGGGTATGTTTTTAATGACCCTACAAATTCAATTAAACCATCAAAATATGAGGGAAATATTTTATATTTATTGTTATATAAAAATTGTTTTATGATTATTATTTTATACATGAGGGGGAAAACAAAACACAAAACTTGGTTAAGGTTTTTATCAGATAAAATTATTTGTCAAAAAAGGCAAACCACAGCTACAGGTTGCTTATAAGCAAAAATAAAATAAAAATGCTTACAAAAAAAATAAAAGCTCACAGGAAAAAGCATACATTGACTACAACATAATCAGTTATTAATATTTTGTTGGTTCTCGTTTTTTTCATTTGTTCACAATTTCTTTGTATGACAGCCTGGCCAAAAGTGATGTCTGCACAATTTGGCATGTTTCATTGCGTTATTACAAATAAAAATTAGACTCCAAGCCGAACTATGCAATATGCTTACAAAATCTTTAACAAATTTTACATTTTTTAATTAGTCAGTTTTCTCTTAGGCCGAACTTATGTATGGAAGATTTTTTTCCGCCACAGAATAAAACATTTTAAAAGATAATTGCCAATTTTTATCTCACAACTGTGAGTTTACATCTCGCAATTCTGACTTTTCCCCTCAGAATTGCGTGATATAAAGTCAGAATTGCTTCCATACTTATGGCCACTACAGCATGTGTAAAAAAAAAAAAAAAAGAAACATCTTGACATAAAATGTTAAAATTTACATTTTAACATTTTATGTCAAGATGTTTCTTTGGTTGAATACTAAAATACTAAAATTACTTGTTTTCTTGGTATAATATTTTCAAGATGTAATCTTTGTTTGAATTCCAGATGTGGTTTCAGGCTTTTGTACCAAACTGTTTGAACTCATAACATTGAATATAAAAGAATCAAATAACTTTATATATAGTTATATTGCTAGTTAATAAGATGAAAGTGTGTGTGCGCGTGTGTCTGTCTGTCTGTCTTTGGGAAGTATATAACTAGCACCATACAGGCAACACTTTTACAAATTCTTAGAGAGAGAGAGAGAACGAGAAAAAGCTCTTAGACCACATACATTTGTTGGACATTATCTGTGTAATATATTTACTGTCGAGCACTTCATCTCGGAGTCTGGTATTGATTTATAAAACCCCTCTGTAATATTTCTAATCCCTCCATATATGCCCAGAGGATAACAGACCAGACCTGGCAGCATTTGGCAAGACATACACAAGACAAAGCAACATGAACCATGTCTGACTCTCACTCATCCACACTTATGTTCTCACACAACCATTTGACACAAAACACGCACATGCAGGCACGCACACAAGATGTGATTCTTCCAACAGCATGCTTTGAAGCAGATTTTGCATTTCCACTGAGCTGAATTAAATGTGATTAGAGAGTATGAATTGATTACTGTTGGCTTGAGCTGGATTTCTATGCTATAGGACCAGGCCGCATCAATGCGCGCAGATGTAGCTGCTAATTGGCTATCAGACACAACACGCACATACAAATAGATTCTATGGGGAATGAAAGGTAAGGATGGAGAGAAAGAGAGAGTGATGGAGAGAGAGGACTTCTATAACGTCTGGAATTACAGCTCTGCAAATCAATCTAGCACACTCACTGTTCGCTGTGGCTGATGGAAACTATATTTTCTCATTTTTCACAGCTTTCCAAAAATATAATTGATGAAAGCAACTTAGGAAGGATCAGTAGGGATTTCATGACTCTCAAAGATATACTTAATCTCATGGAATTGGAGCAGCTATATTTGGTTTAACGATTCCCTGCATATTAAACCACAAAAATCTACAGCGACTGTAACACACAAACATTTTCGAACAGGCCATGTTCTATTCATCCGTAGCTTTTTCACTCTCTTTTCAAGTCTGTTAGTCATATTTTCTTAGACCAAAACAAATCACAACCATTTTTTTCTTAGTTTTACTTTTTAGGTTTTTTCTTTTTTTGTAATCAGTTATGTACAGTAGGGTTTTATGTTACATTTAATGTTAATAAATTAAAGTTTATTGCATTTTTTCAATTTGTGTGTTACCATGATGATATTTAGTGTTTGTGTGAATGACACTGTGTACCTTCCATATATTAGTATTGTCCTCCTAAAAGCTGCTTGTGATGAGCTTTGATTCGTCACGTGACTCTCATCACCACTGTGATTGGTGGTTGTCAGGATATATAAGGGGTGGTGAACTCCGTTCCTGGAGAGCCACAGTTCTGCCGATTTTTGCTTCAACCCTAATCAAACATAACTGAACAAGTTAGATCTGAATGGTTACTAGGAAGCTACAGGCTGGTGAGTTTTATCAGGGTTGGAGCTGAACTTTGCAGGACTGAGGCTCTCCAGAACCAGAGTTCGCCACCCCTGGTATATATAAAAGGTACATAACAAATAACAGGTACAATATTTCATTAGGTTGGTAATTTAACATTATTTCAGTTAATGAAATACGGTTATTTACTGTAAATCTAACTTAAATCTGTAAACCCTAAAATGTTTTTTTACCGTAAATTTTACGGGGATTTTTTTTTACAGTGATGCCTCCAGAGCAAGACATTGATGAATAGTTATACATCATTACACCATAGGCAGTTGCCGTTCAGTCACTTAACGGTGGACATTTGCGTTGTGTCAAAAGCAACCCATTGATGCTGTCTACACTGGATACAGTGAGTATACAGATGCGTGTTCAGTTTCAGACATACTCCACACGCTTGAGTCTGCCGACAACAGGACAAATGGAAGAGTGAAAGAATGTTCCCTTTGTCATGTCCAGTTTAAACAGCTCATTAGCTTCTCTGTAAAGACTTCAGAAGGATCCCAGCATTCAAAAGCATTTTAATGCATGTCGGAGAATTATAAGTTAGTTCGGAGCATTTTGTTTTATAAACGAGGCACAGTTAGCATGACAAGCCAGACCCACATCAAGATGTTGGGTCTGGGAACACACCATTGGCAGGCCTCAATCTGAGAGGCGGAAAAAACGGTTGTCTTTCAAATTCCCTCTGCACGCAATAGGATAGCGCTACAACCAACCAGAGCAACAAAGAAGATGAAGCGGAGCTAGTTGATAGATTAAACTTTGCCGTATCCGGTCGGCAAAACTCAGAACACATCTTCCTTTCTTAAAGGGTTAGTTCACCCAAAAAAATATGACGTAGCGCCGGCGTTCGGGAATCCATGAAATACACACTTAAGCCCCATTTTGAGCACTACGCCGAGACCTAAAGCACGATCAATGTAGAATCCAACAGCTTAGACACGCGCGTCTTCCTCTGCTCGTAAACAAATAGCTTCTGGGTCATATGTCCGAATGCCGGATCTGCGTCATATTCTCGCGCATGCGTCGTGGAGGCATACACGGAAGTCGAGAACAAGTTGGATAAAGGTGTTATTTTGATTTTTTTTTGCGCACAAAAACTATTGTCGTCGCATCGTAAAATTATTGTAGAGCCACTGTGGTGAGATACTGTGGCGTTACTTTGTAACGACGTTTTAAGTGCCTTTCATGGAAGTGTCAATGTACTGAATGCCAATGGAGGCCTGTCTGAAGCCTTTCTCAGCCATCAGCTTTCAACTAAAATATCTTCATTTGTGTTCCGAATATGAACGGAGGTCTTACGGGTGTCCAACGACATGAGGGTGAGTAATTAGTGACATAATTTTCATTTTTGGGTGAACTAACCCTTTAATAATGACTTCAGTGCCGTTCTTTTCTCAAAGAAAAGCTTAACTCCAAGTCTTTTAGAGTCACGGCCAAAGCCGATTCGAAAGACCGCTGTTCGCAATGGAGAGTGGCCAGACCATAGATATCCATAATAAATCCTTTATTATGGATATCTATGGGCCAGACTCTATGTACAAATGAAATGTACAGGAGTCTGGTAAGACCAGGCTAAGTGTAATGGAGAGTTCGCAAAGAAACTTTAGTTGAAAGATGAATCAGCAACTGTTTTTGCGGATATTTGTGCAAAAAACTCTGCTAAAATTATAAGTGAACTTAAAAACAGAAAAATTAAATGTATATACATATTAAAATTAAAAATCGATGTCATGACCCCTTTATAACAGTTGTGCTACTTAAAGACTGCATGTGGTGAAAATAAAGTTTTTAATATTTATATGTCTATGTGGTGTTTTTAATATGCTTTAAGTAAAACCATGTGCAAATTCATAAGTCTTCACCATTGCTGATCAATTTCTTATGCTGGTGTTTCTTACGTCACAAACTACCTTGTAACCAATCATGTCAACGTGTGGGCAGGCTTTAGCATATCATTAACTATGCTCTGATGCAGGGGAGTCTCAAGAGAAGCCAGGTTATCTCTGTTTATTTTTCTGTTGATATGAAAAGTCGCATACATTTAGCAATATAGCGGATTAATTTTATGATGTATATTACAATGTTATGATGAACTATATGCCTTTCTCCACTGACGTTCTAAGTTGTTCAAAGTTTTTTTGGTTTGTGCAACATTAGCTACACATTATCAGCTGTTTGATAACGTAGTCAAGCAAAAGTCTTATCGTATTAATTACCGTTATGTGTCCGACATTGAGGAGAGCGATAAAACGCATTACCATTCTGCCACATCAGCTTGTTTACAAGCCTGTATAATTCATTCTTCCATTTCTTCAAACATATATGGCTAAATTAAGTATTTCCACTTGCCATTGTGCAGCGTTTACTAGAGTAAAGTTGAGTGAGTGAGTCGCTGAGTTGTTGTGAGGCGGGGCTAATTTGCATATTCATGGTATCTCGTATACTAAATGAAGAAAAGGTGTACAGTTACATTCAAGCTATTTTGAGGCGTGAATAAAAAAAATTCCACAGAAAAAAAAAACATTTAAATATGTCATTTTGGTGATCAAAGATGACGATTTTTGACTACAGGGGGGCTTTAATATTTTTGTGGAAACCACAAAAAAGTTTAAAAATCTGTGAAAAAGAAGCAGAACTTGTGTACCTGAAACAAAAAAAGACAGAAAAAAAGAGCATCTTCCAGCGTAATCAGCAGAATGAGGGAGAATTGTGACTGCAGAAGAATAAGCCTCTGATTTCACAGTGAAAAATTGAGCTGCTGTTCCTACATGTAATTGGCAGGTGTGGCACAGATCTTTTGGTAGTGCTGCTAAATGACATTATCTTTGGTCAGTAATGGAAAAGTAAAAAAGAGTAAAAAATCATATTCTTTTTTTACATTTTTTTTAATAATGGTTTTGTAATTCCTGTCACTTTCCATGACATTTCTAAATCATTAGAGGCACAGACCCCATGCTTTTGTAGTGAGAACTATTTGATATGTTAGATAAACTATTCTCTAACATAAAATTTACCTTGAATAAAAAAGTAATATCATCATTTTGACATATGAATAATTTATATTCAATTCACTGCATTAAATTAAACAATTTTTAGTAAATTACATAATTTCACGTTTTATACAATTTGTAGTTGACTGCACTGAGCAAACAAATATATTTCTAATATAATTGCAAATATTCCGCCTTGTTGGCAGAGGCTATTTACATCACCAATATCGGATTGAGCCAGACAAAATTACAAAAGACATTTACTGATAACAGGATGGCGTTTAAAGGAAGGCGGGTGGCATTATCCGCCTTTTTCCGAACTCATTTTCCACCCTTTTACCATTGCATATCAACTCAGAATAGTGTTTATTTTCAAAAATTACGAAATTATTAATAAAATTAAATAAAGATATTTAATAGTGGGAATAAGTGTTTATCGGGATGAACATGCAACGAGAGTCAAGCCTGTATTCTGTTACCTGTAACCATAGCGACAGCGACAGAAGCTTCAATGCAAACACGCTAGCCGGACCCTATAACTGTGCGTTCACACCGCCACCGACGAGAGCGTCAAAATTCGCTCTGGCTGCCCTGCCAACAATGCTGAGGAAAGATTTGCGGATGCTCTGACGAAGATCGAATGCTTGGTCTTTTTTTAAACTTTATTTAAAGGGTTCGCAAAGCAAACAAGCATTTTTATTGACATTTATGCAGACTGACCACAAGTAGGGTATAAGTTAACCTCATGAAATCTTTTATATGTGAAAGTTTAAAAAAATTGATCGATGGAAAGAACTTAACAATTATAGATACATGTTTGCTAACGAAATAAACCAATTGAAAGCCATTTGTGTGGTGTGGCTTTTGTGTTCATGGTTAAGTGCTAGTCTAGTTTCAACATGCCGTTTACTAGCCTCCAATTAGCCGTCCTTAATGGATTGGTTCACTTCAAAATGAAAATTTTCTGATAATTTACTCACCCCCATGCCATCCAAGATGTTCATGTCTTTCTTTCTTCAGTGGAAAAGAAATTACGTTTTTTGAGGAAAACAAAATGGTCTTCAATGGCAACCAAAATGTTGAAGGTCCAAATCAATGCAGTTTCAATGGAAGGGCTTCAGATGCTCTGCACGATCCCAGCCAAGACATAGGGTATTATCTAGCCAAACCATCGGTCATTTTCACCGACACATCACGGAGTGTGCAATCACGTCGGAAAGGTCACCCTAGACGTAGGAAGAAGTACCGCCCCTGTGTTTACAAAGCGCGCATGCGAAGACTAATACAAACGTCCTTTAGCAAAAAAAGTAAAGCAACGATGTCGGGCGATTTTTTTAAGTTGAAGATGGAGTGTTTTTTGGTAAAGGGCGTTTGTCTTAATCTTCGCACGTTCGCTTGGGGCGATGCTTCCGCCTACGTCTGCCGTGACCTTTCCGACGTGATTACGCAATCCGTGGCACGTCGCACAGCTGCGCAAGATGACCAATTTAGGTTAAAAAGTATACAAATTTATATTTTTACTTGAAAATGAATGATGGTTTGGCTAGATAAGACCCTATTCCTCGGCTGGGATCATGCAGAGCCTCTTAAAATTTTCATTTTAAAGTGAACTTATCCTTTAATTAACATTTATTTGTGTGCAGCCTACATTACAATAACTGTCATGGTTGAAGTGTAGCCTTAATAGCCTGGTCTTACCAGACTCTCGTACATTTAATTTCATTTGTACAGTGAGTCTGGCCACTCTCCATTGACAAGCGTTTACTTCCTTGAAGGCGGGTACTCTGTTGAAGTCTAAAACTATTGGATCTGCTCAGAGTCACTCAGATCTGCCATAACCAATCGCTAACGTTTGGTCGTGACGTATATCATGTGCCGTTCGGCCTCTGTTTCTCACATGGAAGTCTGTAAAAATAACTGGTCAGATTGTGAACGCCACCTCAGTGATAAAACCTTTTGTATTCGGATTTTGATTTATTCACAGTGGAGGGGAGAGTTTTGTGATCGGGAATGCGCTGCTCTCGTGGTCCGTAACATGATTGTATATGCGGTAAATAAAATGTCATATGATAAGAATAAATGCTGCCGTAAATAATGGCCCAATTCAAATGTTTATGTGCTTTTCTTCTTTTTATTTTTTGAGTGGTGATGAAATATATTGCTCTTGTAAACACTTGCCAGCATTTAAAGAAATACTAGTCTAGACATGCATCCAAATTACAGCGCACGCAACCGCACGGTGCTCTGCAGTGGTCAAAAGGGTTATATTCTGGTCAAAGATATAGATATAGAAAACTCAGAGATGTGGATTCGGAGAGCAATTAAATTACCACACGACCATGGTGTTTGTCTAAAACAGTAGGTAATTCGGCCGGGTATTTTTACGTGGGTGGTGGGAGACGGACGACAATAAAATCACTGACTAGCCCCTGTCAATGATGACAATACCTTCCGACCGCACGAGAAACAATTACCGGCCGAATAGGGCTTCAGCAACTCCTTCGCCACTAACGGAGTGAGCTGGAAAATCAAACTTTTCTCCGCCGCCATTACTGAACTACAACTCAAACTAGCGCACAACATCAACGCCATCGTTCTCAGCCACTCCCTCTGTTCGCTGATTGGGCCGGTAAAAAATTGTTCAGAGAAAACCTAAGCACGTACAGCAGTCCCAGACGGAGTACTGAAGGAAAATGAAAATTGAGTGGAAGTACGTAGGAGGGCGGAGCCAGGCTATAGCCTTAATGCAATTGGTCAAATCTGTGTTGTTTTGAGTAAATGAACTGCATTCCCGCTGAAAAACAAGCGTTCTAGCATGAAAATGTTGCCTATAAATAGTGTTGCGCACCTTCTTATCAAACCCCCCACAGCAATGATCAACCTCTCCTCCATTTTGCTGGGGAACTAATGTGGTCGGAACCAAAGTTTACAGGACTGCGTTCTCTGGAACCGTCTCATGCGGAGGACTTGTACATTCCATGTGGTTGCCGCTGAACCACGACACGTCATAGCTCATTACCATAAAGTTGACCTGATTTCAACTCTCCTCGACGGCCAAATCATCCAAGACGCGTCGCGCTGCTGCTCGCCAGAGCTCGCTTCCGGCTCACATTGAAAATTAAATGACTTCCGGCCACTTTGACGCTCTCGCCAGCGGCGGTGTGAACGCACGGTAACCGTAAGTTAACGAAAGCGAAACCACACACAATATGACTGACAGACAACTACTTGTCTAGTGCAGCTCTGTTCACACAGCACAGGTTGTGAGTCCTGAAAATGTAAGGGTGTGAGTTTGTTTAGAATGCGGTTGTCACTCCTGAAAAATAACCATACTGTGTGAACTTATTAAGGACTCAAATACTGGACTGACAACCGTATTCTGCTGCTGTGTGAACGTAGTTTATTCACACTTGGTGTGAAAAGTGTGAAAAATAACTTTCTTTAAATAATGGGGAATGTAAGCTTATCAGTAAACCAAATATATTTTGTCTATTTAATTTGAATGTTTATTTTATTTATTGCAAATCAGGGTTTTCAGGACCTTTATTTTTCCCTCTTCCCTCCCAATTTTACAGACCAAATGACTCTTAACGTAGACACACTTACACAGATGAACTGCCTGAAATGCCTCATTTTACCTCTTTTCATCTCTGTCTCTTTCTGACATTTTCTCCCTCAATCGTTCCTGTCCCTTTTTTCACATCTCTATCTCTCTCGGCCTCCCTCTGATCTGTCTGGTTAGTGTATTACCGTGAGGGATATTTGAATGGTAATTGCCCTCCCATGGTCCTGAGGTTTTAATCTGTCTGTGAGGGAAGAGGAACTCTATTAATTGAAGATGGAATTGCAGCAGAGAGCTGCACTCTTTTGCCCTTCCATCTCTTGGGTTTCCTGTCCACTGTCCTGAACGTTGGGCCTCGAACTAGGAAATAATCCATCATCCTTCCAGACTGACAGAGAACTTGCCCTAACAGTCCGGCGACAATACAATTAACATTTACAATCTGCTCAGAATGCCACAGAATGCCAAGGGACAACATGTTAGTCAATGGGTTAAATAAATTACAAGGCTGAAATGAAACAGAAAAGGAAACCTGAAACCTTGTCCATGTGAGAGTGATTACAAAAGGGTCAGAATACTGACCTGGAATAAGTTTTTTGCAATTTTTGCTATACATGGTGCAAGATGGGAGGTTGGTAAAGTTAATATGACATTAAGAATACACCATTTTGTAAATGAATATTTCATCAAAATGTAATAACTTGCTTTGCCTCTGAAATTACCCGTAGTTTCCTGTTCTGCTAACGTGAACTGGAAAAAACTTGGACTTAATTAGTATTTTTGTCCTCATTTCCAGTTAAAAAAAATCGAAACATCCTCAAAACAGGATCAATTTACTAGGATCTATTTTCAATTTGAGTGAGACAATAAATTCTCTATATATCTATGGCCAGGGCTTGGTTGTATTTTTTTATCATTTATATATGAAAGTCACTTAACTTCTTTTATATTATTTTAGACAGTTATTTTCATATTGAGTGTAGTATTGACAGACTATTATAGTTTTTATTAATATTTTATGCTAATATGGTAATGTACAACAATACCGTAATGTGCTATTATAAACAGAGAAAATCTGTTTATAATAGGCTATTAGGTTTGAACTTATTGGTCCTGCGCTGCCTATTGATTCAGTTAATTTGAATAAAAATACATTGCATGTATCTGATCTATTTTTGTGGCATTCAGTATAAGGATTTGACTGTTCATAGATTAGGTCAGTGGTCCCATTCTCTCTTGCGCTGCTGCTTCGCTAGCATCATCGGCACCGGGAGGAAAGACCGCAGTTTGAAACACACAGATACACACATATACAGTGTAGCCTATATATACAGTGTGCACCTGCCTTTACATGCACATGAACTTTAATGACATCCCATTCTTTATCTGTAGGGTTTAATATGGAGTTGGCCCACTCTTTGCAGCTTTAACAGCTTCAACTCTTCTGGGAAGACTTTCCACAAGGTTAAGGAGTGTGTTTATGGGAATTTTTGACCATTCTTCTAGAAGCGCATTTGTAAGGTCAGGCACTAATGTTGATGAGAGAGCCTGGCTCGCAGTCTCCGCTCTAATTCATCCCAAAGGTGTTCTACCAGATTGAGGTCAGGCCAGTGAAGTTTCTCCACACCAAACTCCCTCATCCATTTCTTTATGATTCTTGCATTGTGCACTGGTGCTCAGTCATGTTGGAACAGGACGTGGCCATCCCCAAACTGTTCCCACAAAGTTGGGAGCATGAAATTGTCCAAAATGTCTTGGTATGCCGAAGCATTAAGAGTTCCTTTCACTGGAACTAAGGGGCCAAGCCCAACTCCTGAAAAACAACCCCACCATAATCCCCCCTCCACCAAACTTTACACTTGGCACAACGCAGTCAGGCAAGTACAGTTCTCCTGGCAACTGCCAAACCCAGACTCGTCTATCAGATTGTCAGACAGAGAAGTGTGATTCGTCATTTCAGAGAACACATCTCCACTGCTCTAGAGTCCAGTGGCGGCGTGCTTTACACCACTGCATCCCACGCTTCGCATTGCACTTGGTGATGTAAGGCTTGGATGCAGCTGCTCGACCATGGAAACCCATTCCATGAAGTTCTCTACACACTATTCTTGAGCTAAACTGAAGGCCACACGAAGTTTGGAGGTCTGTAGCTATTGACTCTGCTGGCCCCGCTCTGTGAATTTACGTGGCCTACCACTTAGTGGCTGAGTTGCTGTTTTTCCCAATCACTTCCACTTTGTTATAATACCACCGTGGAATATTTAGTAGTGAGAAAATTTCACGAATTGACTTGTTGCACAGGTGGTAACCTATCACGGTACCATGCTTGAATTCACTGAGCTCCTGAGAGCGACCCATGCTTTCACAAATGTTTGGTGCTTGATTTTATACACCTTTGGCCATGGAAGTGATTGGAACACTGAATTCAATGATTATTCATCACTCGGAAATTAGTTTCCTGTTCGGCTGATGTCACTCAAAAATGGTATTAATCAGTATTTTGGCCTGATTTCCAGTAAAAATATCTAAACATCTACAAAACAGGATCAATTTACTTATCTTGAATTCAGTTTATTTTACTTACCCTACTGGCAAATTGTTTTTCTTGCATTAATCATAAGCCTCAATAAAGATAATAGACAGATACCACAAGAGATATCGCAAAGCTAAAAGGGGAGCAAGATAGAGATGAAGAATACAACAGAAAGGAGATGGAAAGACAGAGAGAGGGACAATTGAATAGAGATTATTTACTGCAGCGCACACCATACAGCACGCACCCTCGGCTATGCGCTGTAATGTATTACAGTGAAATGCCGTAGACTTTATCAGCCATCAGAATCAGTGCCAGGAAGAACAGAAACAGGCCTGCAGAAGACTCTGCATCTGATACATACCATTAGACACATCCCCATATTCCTGAAGCCCTCCGGCTCTCTGAAGAACAGAACATCATGACCGTGAAAAGCTTTCGCACGTGTTTGTGACTCACCACACGTCCTCAGAGTCCTCGTCACACTCTGCCCCGAACTGACAAATGTCGCACGTTGATGTCTCCTTCTGACTGATCTCTGCCGAACCCTCGTTAACTGGTGAGAGCGAAAGAGAGAGAAAACAAGTGAGATAAGAGATCTTGAAGGATTTAAAGGGGGTCATGTCATGAGGTTTTTATAGTGCTTCATTTTCAATCAAGTCATTTCAAATGTCCATTTTCCACACCAGCCTATCAATTACAAATGTCATTTTGTAAGGTTATGCAAAAAGTTTACAAATATTATTTATGTTTATTGAGGATACTTAGAATGCTAGGTATGGAAGTAGCCTTGGCAACACAAACAAGTTGGTCATTTTATTCAGAAAAGAAAATAATATATACACGTATACTTCAAAATATCCTGTAAAATTTACAATAAAAAAATCCTTTATAAAAAAATGCTGATAATGTTTCAGGTGTTACAGGATGGTATATTGGTGCCTGTATATTTTACTCATTTTAAGCGTAACATCAAGTGATTTAATGTTAATGCAAATCTACTTGAAATAAGTACCTTACAATAACCATGTACTGATAACCATGATAATAATACTGGTATTAAAATAGAAAGCCATGCGATGAATCAGAATTCATCATAAGTGGCCCGTCTATAAAAATGGCCAATGCTCGTAAACAGTAAATAGGGACAAAACACTATCAGGGTAACACACATGATGAAACTAAAGTAGTGCAATAAAAATAGTTTCTGACAACAAAAAAATAAGAAGAAACAAAACTAATTAAATACAATATATGTGACTGGTCATGCACATGTTATTCACAGTTTTTACTTCCAATTTTACTGTAAAATTACATATAATGTGATGATAAACCATTTATAATTTTTCACCAGATATGATATCATACAGTTAACCAGTTTTCCACTGTAGCATTTTTACAGTCTTTTCTGTAAAATGACAGCATTTTTTACACTGAGATGTGGTGGAAATGACATTGTAGTGGGAATGACAAAAACAAAGCCAAAATTCTTGTGATGCTTGTATACTCCTGAAAATGTTTAGTGTACCAATTAACTGAAAATGTGAGTGTGTTTTTATTTGATTATTTTAAATATATAACATGGCCAAGTTACCATAAAATAACCATAACATGCAAAGGTCCAGCTATAATGCTTTTACATTTGAGAAAAAGCGCTAACTATTTACAATAAGGTTTATTTTTTTTATATGAATTAATGTATTCACTAACACGAACTAACAATGGGCAATACATTTGTTACAGTATTAATATTTGTTAATATTAGTTCATATGAATCCAGCTGTTCATTGTTTTTCATGTTAGTTCACAGTGCATTAACTAGTGTTAACAAATATAACATTTGATTTTAATAATGTACAGTGAATGTTGAAATTAACATGAACTAAGATTAATAAATGCTGTAGAAGTATTGTTATTTTTTAGTGTAAAGTCCTTATTGTAAAGTGTTACCGAAAAAACATATGTAATTAAATCTTTGAATGTCAGGGGTTTCTAGACGACCATATAGATGACAGCAGAAGCCATGAGGTGTATGGTTAAATAATTGGTTGATTATTGCTATAGGTATGAGCCCACTGGCTGCAGTATAAGCCAATTAGCTTCTCTACAAAATAAAAACGTAATCGTAAAAGTGATTTGTGACGGATTATTGATGGCAAACAGCCAGAGACTCGCCTGCATGAAAATCTGACGTTACCGCCAGTTCATCAACACAGAGACACCTTACCTTAGTGGTTTTATGCCAAAGAAATGAACAGTGTTCAGTGTGTATTTGCAATGTAATCTAAGCTTTAATAGAGCACATGACTAAAGCACTTCAATTAGGACGGCGCTAATTGCAAATTTGCAGTGCTTGAGCAGCAATTGGCAGTAAATGAAAAGATCTAAGTAAACCTAGCACGGTAGGGCTTCTGAAGGCTAAATATGGGTCAAGCAGCAGCTTTTAGCCTGAAATAAAATGCTGGTTTGAGTGGGTGTAAAAGAACGGCCTGATTTTCCACACATTATGGAGTATGAAGTGTCAGGGTTGAGCTGCTGCACGGTGGTCACATTTAGATTCAGAAAGTATGAGATGGTGTGTAACGTTGCTAATAAAAGCAAGATAAATGGATGTGCTAAAACGGAGAGATTAGCAATGGGCTAAGATGCATTTTATGAAGAATCACCTTCTTCTTGTCGCTTACAATCAAATGAAAAATGTTAGTAGGGTTAGGCCGATAGACGATGCCATCGTCCATCGCCGATGGCTGACAGACATCTTGATGTTGTCAATCCCCCCCAGCCCCCCGCAAATAATGAAGTTGTTCCCAATCACAATACCAATTACATACAAAACAGTTCAATGAACACAATTTAAACTCTAAAGATGTTATTGTGCAAGAAACACCAAACGAATGATAAACTACTAGATGTTTTACACTTAACAAACCAATGATTTTGAGCAGAGTGTCAAAACAGCAGGTCGGATCATACCACAAGCACTCAGGATCGTTTGTGGTAATGATATTTCAGTGCTATATCCTTGAGTAGTTTTATCTACAGCCAAACACGCTTCATTCAAGCCCTTTCAGCTCCTTGCACGTTCTCTCTTTCTCCAGATGCGGACCACATTAACGGAGCTTAATTGACCTATCGGTAAGCCCCTCCCCTTGAACGCAGATGCCATAGAGAAACATTGGGAAATCCGAAGCTCTCATCGGTTGGATGGTGTTTATGCTACAAAAATGCTAAAATGTCGTGCCTGAGGTACTGTAACACTGATTCCAGGGATTCTGTTTGTCATACTCTCGTTAAGTTACGATTAAAGCCCCTGCTAACATACAAACCGAAATAACTAACTGTTCTCACGTCATGTAACACTGTAGGTCAAAAACACGAAGGTCTACATTTAGGTGCCTCTCCATATTAAACTGGTTATATGTAAATTAATTTAATTTTAGATATGTTTAAGGTCTACATTATCTGTCCTACTAAGGAGGAATCCTATTTTGATGGGTATTATAGTCTACGGGTAGTGAAAGAAAGAGCTTGCACGCAGTTTATCGGAGTTGTTTTGCAGATACAAAGTTTACCAGTTATTAACTGCACCCTCGAAAAGGCATACGGTCTGTGTATATGTTTGTTTACTGTTAGTTGGATGAGTGTTAGTTGAGTGTTTTTGTGTAATTTGCTGTGTATGTTAATGGTAATGCAACGGAGATAGTTTGTGAATGAGACGTTAATGCACACTTCTTATGTTTTGTTTGTTCAGCTCTTACCATTATTTTTTGGAGTGAAAAAGGACATAATAAACTTGATAAACCATCAGTAAAGTTTGGCCATCCTTCGGATGGGATATACGCTACATTCTGTGTCCAAAAACATCTTGGGATAAGGTTTTCACACTGACAGCTGTCATTGTAAGATATAGCAACTCCGTTTGTTTGTCCGAGTTAGCAACAGTAACTAAGGGGGGCGGGGCTTACCGATAGGATGCGGAATGCTCTGCGCTGGCCGCTGGGTTTAGCGTTGCCCTTCAGATACAAATTGATTTGCGCTACGCTGGCCAGAGCAAAATAGTGTGTCTTTTGGCCTAAATGTAAACATCTTTTATGTAACATATCTTATTCAGGACAGTACTAAATAAAAAAATAACCTGCATTTTGATTGATCCCTCTTATTTTGTTGAAATTATTCACATTTTCAAAGATTCTGCAAGGGGTTCACAAACTTTCAAGCACCACTGTATATCATCACAATCATGTTTATTGTCTTCATGTTTCATCAGTCGTCTCTATCTGTCTCTATCTTCACTGTAAAAAATAAAAATGGAAAATGTACTGTTACATTATCCAGTAATTTTACGGAAATTTCCGTTAACCCTTAAAACACAAACTAATGCAATGTGTAATTCAAAATACAGGTAAAAAAAAACAATACACAAAATTCCTTCATATTGATACAGTACATTGTGCCCTATTTTTACTGACTTTTTTTTTTACTGTGTATGTTATTCAGTTGTAGTGATATCTGATACATTTGTCCATATAAGGGATTTCTTGAGACGTCATAATTGTAATATTTAAATGAGTCTCACTTGTGGACTTTCTGTGCGAGAGTGCCCTCCCGCTTCCAGTATGAAAGAAACCAACATTACAGGAAAATCGCCTCATTTTGGGTTAAAATAGAAAAAGTAATTTGTAACGCAGTAACTTGTGTAGTTTTTCAGCAAACTACTGATTTACTATTACTTGAGTCATATTATTTATCAGTACAGTAATTATTTCTTAAGTATCAATACTTTTAAGTACAATTTTTTTTGTATTCTTTCCACCACTGCTCTTAATATAAATCATTATTGTTGGCTAAAACAAGGTTCTGAGCACAGATTTAGTTTTTATTTGCTCAATAATTGATTTCTAACAGTTTTTTTCCCCAATATATTAGGTGGAAAACAGTACGTGAAAAGAGTAGAGTGTCCGAATTTACACTATTCATAAAATAGTCTTTTGTCATTACCTTTATGTGTGTGTTTTTGTAGATTCTTGCGTATCGTTGCTCAGTTATGTGAGGCAGAGCAAGAAGGAAGTGTTGTTTCCACGTCGATAGAACATATCTGATTCTAAGTGTGTATGCGTGTGATTTAGAATGTATGAGCCAGAGCTCATCAATGATTTACTCTCAGACATTAAAACATGTTTGATCCTACTGGAGGAGGGGCAATGCTTTCCTCAAGCTAAACTCTTCTTTTGAGCCACACCGATCTGTCTCCAAGCGGCTGCACCCCCTCCATCCGTCTCTCTTCCTGCCCTTTTCTATTTCTCTCCCACAGTGGATACATTTGTTCACTTGTTCTGCGCTTTCTCCCTCTTGTATGGCTTTCAGATGCCTTTATCTATCTGCTTTCGTTTTGTATCCTCTCTTATTTCATTTCTTTTCTTCTCACCCTCAATTTCCTGTTCTTTGCTTTTTGAGCCACATTCTTCTGTTGTTCCGCTCTATTTTATCAACTCCTGATCAGATATAGGGATGGGCAGGGTGGCTGACTAGCTGTTCAACAACAGTTGAGTAAATTATTGGGACTATTTTTCTGTAATTTTAAGAAATTAATAAATTGATTCTGGATGCATTCTTTCAGACACAAGCAGGCACCCCATGTCATTGAAGATACTCCGCTGGTCCCTCGGCCTCACGCGACTCGACCGTATCACAAACGAAGATGTCCGAAGGCGCATTGGCGTGCAACCATTGTCGACAAGATACACAAAGCCCAACTCTGCTGGTATGACCACGTCCTCAGAAGCACCGACAAGTAGGGTTGGGTATCATTTGGGTTTTTACTTAAAAAAACTTATTTTACTTAAAATAAAGCCACAAAACGATACTTAAAAAAAAGCCACAAAACGCTTACATAATGGTTATATAGGGGTTTCGGTACCCTACACTACCGACAAGACTAGGGTTGGGTACCGAAACCCGGTGCCAATATGGTACTTATATGGTACAATACTGGTAGGCCTACTTATATAACCGGTATGTACCGGACCGAATCAGAACGCAGATTTCGGTTCCTCATTTCGGTGCCAAAATTCAAACGTACTTTCGCGCTTTGGCTGGCACCGAGCCAGAGAGAGATGCTCAGCGCTGGTCACATCACAACTCATGACAACTATTCAGTGTTTTCAACCACATCATGTTTATTTCAGCTTTCAGACATTTAAATGCTCATAAGTAGGCTACTAGCAAAAAACACACATTGATATATGAAAGCGGCTATGACAATCCTTTCAGACGGTTATAATTTGACTAACGTTACTTGTTTTATTCACATCAGATACATGCACATTATTTAGTAACTACATAGTTTACTCTATTCTTGTTCCAGTTCACTGGTCACTTCCTTTCATGTATTTCCTCAAGTGTTGTAAATCCGACAGATCCGATTCTGAGGCGCAAACTAACATGACGCCACCCATTGCGGTTTATAGATCAACTAACACACATTCACTCACACATTTGAACATCAGATAGTTTGTGACACAGTTAAGAAGTTTGTGAATATTTTGAATAAAAATAAAAACCGAAATAAACCCGATACAGCTGCGCTGTCAGCGCTATTGCGGCTGCTGTGTGTCATGACGCGTCGCCATGGAAACATTAAGGCGATGCGTTCTAAAATATTTAGCCAGAGAATATGACCATATTTCACAATAAAGCTGAAGCTCGAAGCTGGTTTGTAGCATACCAAGAATACAGACTCTGCTGTTATTACTGTAACTGTTATTTAGAGTTATTTTAGGCTTGTTGTAGTTGGGTTAGGTGGCTTAGGTTTTACTGTGAATTTGTAAATAAGTCAATAATAATTTGTAATTAAGTAAATTGTGTTTTGTATTTATTTATATTCATACGTTTAAGTATACATTAAACTTTTAATAAATGGTTCAATTTAAATAAAAAAAATAAAAAGCCATTTAATGTCATCCACCTCGTTTTGTGGCCTTTTTTTAAGTATCGGTTCAGGCACCGTTTAGGCACCAGTACCGTTTTAAAAGTATCGGTTTGGCACCGGAATAAAAAAAAAACCCAAACGATACCCAACCCTAGACAAGACAGTGGCGAAAACGGCCTATCATTTATCACCACCTGGACAATGACCACCCGATGATGCCCTGGATCGAGGCAAGTGGCGAAAGGCAAGTGCGAACAAGCGTACCCTGCACCAACACATGCTAAGATGAAGATTCTGAAAGGATTCTGAACTGCCTGAAACGAGCCGGCAGCAATTCCAGTCTTACTTCCTGTAACAATTTAACATTTGCATAATGCCATCCTATAGTCTTTATTGGCTGCCCACGCATGCCGTCTACTTTGACCCGTCCTCAAATACTGTAGTTGTATCTGAGGCCTGGAAGAGTTTGGGTCGTGTTGTCGACATGTTGAGAAGACACTGTTTTCTGTGCTGCGAATACACTTGGCTTGCTCTTCCAAAGGATGAGGACTCATTGGAATCATCAGGAAACAAACAAAGCCATTGTTACTGTTCATATCACCGTGTATAGCAGCTCTGAGGAAGCCTCCGGAGTTGGAATTCAGATATGGTAATGGCCGTTTCTGACATGTGCTATAAGCGGTAGATCAATCACAACGACTGCATCATCTGACCCATCAGAGCAGAGTAGGCTCTTGGAAAGAGGGGGTTTAGTGAATCTTTGAACGATGAGGTGATGTGCAATGTATATTATGAGAAAATTAAAGTGTTTTTTTACCTTTGATGCGTGTAAATTTATTGTTGGAACAAAATTAGGAACCTTTAAAAAAAGCATGATAGGGGCACACAAAAAATGTAATCATAGAAAATGAATTACGGAATGCAAAATCATGGAGAGCGTTGTACCTCTCAGTAAACACAGCTGCACGTCTCAGTAAAAGCCCTTTCACATGACTCACATCAGCATTGCCCAATAAAGAGAACTCTAAGAGAGAAACATCAGCTATTACCTCCAGTGGCAGCGTGCCAGTCAAGCATTGTAATGCGTCGCTCAAAGTTCAAACTATTTCAAATTTGACCTTGTTTGCCATAACCTTTTACAGCCAGTGATGACTGAAAAAATCCATGGGATGAATTAAATTACAGGTCCAAGTTTGTGATTTTTACACATGCTTTTACATCTCTAATTGTCTTTTTAAAGAATTTTTTTTAAATTAAACTTTATAGGGATATATTGAATTCCTCATAATTTCCTTTTATTTAGTTATATTTGCCTTATTGTTTACAACAGCAACCCAGTTTTTTTAATCCAGTGCTTGGACTAATTCATGCGAACCAATGTTTGATGATTGCTACAGGATATCCCTTTCTTATTTCTTGCCAGGCGCTTTTTCTATTCCAATCTTAAACTAGATTAAAAAGTTTGTCGAGACAAAAAGTTGGCTTTAAGTTGGCTTGGGAAGTTGACCAGAAAGTTTGAAAAAGTTTTTAAAAAAGTTTAACACTTTCAGTTTAAAGTAGTTTAAAGGTTAACTGTTTTGAAGTTAATACAGTCTATCAGAAGATGATAGATAGATAGATAGATAGATAGATAGATAGATAGATAGATAGATAGATAGATAGATAGATAGATAGATAGATAGATAGATAGATAGATAGATAGATAGATAGATAGATAGATAGATAGATAGATAGATAGATAGATAGATAGATAGATAGAGTGTTAGAGTGTTAGATTAGATAGATGATAGATAGATAGATAGATAGATAGATAGATAGATAGATAGATAGATAGATAGATAGATAGATAGATAGATAGATAGATAGATAGATAGATAGATAGATAGATAGATAGATAGATAGATAGATAGATAGATAGATAGATAGATAGATAGATAGATAGATAGATAGATAGATAGATAGATAGATAGATAGATAGATAGATAGATAGAGTGAAAGATTAGTTAGATGATAGATAGATAGATAGATAGATAGATAGATAGATAGATAGATAGATAGATAGATAGATAGATAGATAGATAGATAGATAGATAGATAGATAGATAGATAGATAGATAGATAGATAGATAGATAGATAGATAGATAGATAGATAGATAGATAGATAGATAGATAGATAGATAGATAGAGTGAAAGATTAGTTAGATGATAGATAGATAGATAGATAGATAGATAGATAGATAGATAGATAGATAGATAGATAGATAGATAGATAGATAGATAGATAGATAGATAGATAGATAGATAGATAGATAGATAGATAGATAGATAGAGTGAAAGATTAGTTAGATGATAGACAGATAGATAGATAGATAGATAGATAGATAGATAGATAGATAGATAGATAGATAGATAGATAGATAGATAGATAGATAGATAGATAGATAGATAGATAGATAGATAGATAGATAGATAGATAGATAGATAGATAGATAGATAGAGTGTTAGAGTGTTAGATTAGATAGATGATAGATAGATAGATAGATAGATAGATAGATAGATAGATAGATAGATAGATAGATAGATAGATAGATAGATAGATAGATAGATAGATAGATAGATAGATAGATAGATAGATAGATAGATAGATAGATAGATAGATAGATAGATAGATAGATAGATAGATAGATAGATAGATAGAGTGAAAGATTAGTTAGATGATAGATAGATAGATAGATAGATAGATAGATAGATAGATAGATAGATAGATAGATAGATAGATAGATAGATAGATAGATAGATAGATAGATAGATAGATAGATAGATAGATAGATAGATAGATAGATAGATAGATAGATAGATAGATAGATAGATAGAGTGAAAGATTAGTTAGATGATAGATAGATAGATAGATAGATAGATAGATAGATAGATAGATAGATAGATAGATAGATAGATAGATAGATAGATAGATAGATAGATAGATAGATAGATAGATAGATAGATAGATAGATAGATAGATAGATAGATAGATAGATAGATAGATAGATAGATAGATAGAGTGAAAGATTAGTTAGATGATAGATAGATAGATAGATAGATAGATAGATAGATAGATAGATAGATAGATAGATAGATAGATAGATAGATAGATAGATAGATAGATAGATAGATAGATAGATAGATAGATAGATAGATAGATAGATAGATAGATAGAGTGAAAGATTAGTTAGATGATAGACAGATAGATAGATAGATAGATAGATAGATAGATAGATAGATAGATAGATAGATAGATAGATAGATAGATAGATAGATAGATAGATAGATAGATAGATAGATAGATAGATAGATAGATAGATAGATAGATAGATAGATAGATAGATAGATAGATAGATAGATAGATAGATAGATAGATAGATAGATAGATAGATAGATAGATAGATAGATCGATAGATAGATAGATAGATAGATAGATAGATAGATAGATAGATAGATAGATAGATAGATAGATAGATAGATAGATAGATAGATAGATAGATAGATAGATAGATAGATAGATAGATAGATAGATAGATAGATAGATAGATAGAGTGAAAGATTAGTTAGATAGATAGATAGATAGATAGATAGATAGATAGATAGATAGATAGATAGATAGATAGATAGATAGATAGATAGATAGATAGATAGATAGATAGATAGATAGATAGATAGATAGATAGATAGATAGATAGATAGAGTGAAAGATTAGTTAGATAGATAGATAGATAGATAGATAGATAGATAGATAGATAGATAGATAGATAGATAGATAGATAGATAGATAGATAGATAGATAGATAGATAGATAGATAGATAGATAGATAGATAGATAGATAGATAGATAGATAGATAGATAGATAGATAGATAGATAGATAGATAGATAGATAGATAGATAGATAGATAGATAGATAGATAGATAGATAGATAGATAGATAGATAGATAGCATCCTTGTACAAGTTGGCTTTCCGTAACTCTCTCTGCAATGCCTTTCGTGTGGTGGTCAAAAGGGCACATGGTGCTTGCATTGAAGACTTAATGTGAGTCATATGAAAGGCTGATGTTTGAAATGGAAACCTTGCATACTTTCTGAATACTGCTCAGTTTACAATGTATAGTGCCCACTATTTTATTTAATAATAACTGAAACAGAAGGCAATATTCCTCAAACACAGAAAAAAATATATATATTTTGCATTTAATTTTGTCTAATCATTTTTGTGGCTTGAGTCTGATCAAAAAATGAATGGCTGTAATTATCGTTCATTTTGGAAATGTAAAGTCAAGCAGATCACACTGCATTGTAGGAGCCAGTGGACATTTTGGCTAATGTAGTAGGTCATCTGTACTCTCAAAAAAAAAAAAAAAGTACAACATATGTCAGCGGTACCCTTTCAAAAGTTAAAGGGATAGTTTACCCAAAAATTAAAATGTTGTCATAATTTGCTCACCCTCAAGTTGTTCCAAACCTGTATGAGTTTCTTTCTTCACACAAAAGATGATATTTTGAAGAATGTTGGTAACCAGACACTTGATGGTAGCCATTGACTTCCACAGTAGGAAAAAAAAATACTATGTAAGTATTTTTATACTGGTTACCAACCCCTGTATTGGACAACTTGAGGGTGAGTAAATGATGACAACATTTTCCATTTTCAGGTGAACCATCCCTTTAAGGTACCTTTGTAGCTTATTTTCCCCTTAAAGGAATAGTTCACCCTAAAATGAAAGTCATTCTTTACCCACACTGGTATTGTTTTAACGCTGTATGCCCTTCTTTCTTTTTCGGACCACAAAAGGAGAAATTAAAAAAGTGTCATTCTCACGCTCGTCCAGTGAATAGCAACCAGCATCAAGCTTTAAAAAAAAAATACAAGAGTATCACAGAATGATTCCATGCATCCCTTGCATGTCGTGCTTTTCTTAGTCTTGACTTCCCACAACTTGTGTGCTTTTTTGTGTGTATGCTAGTTCTGAACGAGAACTGCAATGCTAATAGAGTCTCATGAAAGAGAACGTCATGCAGCCATGCACAGAAGACCAACAGCCAAGGAATTTCGGTTTGTTTTTTTTACCAAACCTAATGTTTTACCCACAGAAAATGTGGGATATACAACACATGTCGTATGGGACCATCTTGTAATACGTTTGCATCTTTTTTTTAAAGCTTGTTGCTGGTCACTATTCACTGCCTTTATTTGCCACGAGCATTTAAAAAAAAAAAAAAAAATATATATATATATATATATATTTCTCCTTATTGCATTAAGTTTGGTACATACTCCGCAAGAACAAAGAAATTTGTTTGTTTTCTCGAGGTGGCAAGAACAAGAACAAAGTTAATTCTGGCCAGGACGTTCCATACTTCACTAGAAAAGCACTTGCCGAACTTCTAGGGAGTCCTCAGAGGCCCCGCCCACTTCAGCATGTGTTTAATTTTCTGACCAATCTGCTCAGATGATATGTCAAGAACAAGCTGCGAGAACTTCCAAACCAGGGCTGCGAGGAGCGAGAACTTTTTTCTCTGTTCTTGTGGAGTATGTAATAGCCTTTAGGGCAGAGGTCTTCAACCCTGCTCCTGGGGACCCACTATCTTGCAAAGTTTAGCTCCAACCCACAGGTGAAGCTAATCAAGCTCTTCAGGATCACTTGTTGAAAATACACAGGCAGGTGTGCTGAAGCAGGTTGGAAATAAACTTTGCAGGGCAGTGGGTCCCCAGGAGCAGGGTTGAAGATCTCTGCATTAGGGTGATCAATCATTTTAAAGGGACATATTAGTACCTGGTCCATATTAGCTCCTTGTGAACGGGTAGGTACCACCCCAGTGACAGATTTTGTACCTTTTTTTCTACATGTGTGTATTCCCTGCATACAATAACTGTGCACAGTAAACACAGAGTTTACTACATGAAATGCTTTATCCCAGAATGCAATGTGCTTGATTTGACCTTGATGAATGTACCTGAATATCAGGAACAATTTTCAGATCGCTTTTTGTGTCACACCACTTTATCAAAAGTGAACACAAAACTTACACAAAAATTATGTTCTGATATAAACATGCAACTCGGTAAGGTCATATTATATAGCATGATATAGCAAAATGCCCACTATTTCACAGTTTCTCTCTCTCCATTCCTTTCATTCCCAGTTGATCAGTTCTAATATTTCAGAATATATATATATATATATCATCCCTCACTTCAGAGCATCCCTCCCTCTCTCTTTCTTTCTTCTGTTACTCTCTTTCTAGATCTTCCCATCCCTACATCCTGTCTCTCTTTTTAATTAGCCATGCTCTAGAGTGATGTTCTTCATCCTGGATTCACTTCATAAGTACCGCTGGCATATTCACATCTATCAAGAGAGGCGAACAGAAGCTGCTGTCATCCGAACTCAGTATGAGTGTGCATGTGTGTGCGGATGTGAACAGACAAAGCGAGATATGAGATCATTATTGTAACGCTCCGTATTAATTAGAGATGAGTTGGAAATACTCACCATCATCCCCTGATCCAGAGCCAGCATCTACAAATCAGAGAAACAGATTGTCAGGAACAGACGTGTCATGTCCGTTCAAACAGATTTAGTTATGTCACAACTTACAAACAAACTGACAATATATTTGGTAATTAGATTGCACACTCATAGATACAAAAGGTGGCAAAAATCAATCATTCACACCTCTAAAATCCATCTGTCAAACGAGTCGCTGTTTTTGTAAATCATTTGCATTAAATTGAAAATTCAGTCATCTACCCAGCCGTGCACATTTTTTTCTTGTGGAACACAAAATGCTTATTGATTACTGGCTGTCAAGTTCAGTTGCATTTTCATTTCATTAAAATTAATAAGGTTGGGATTTGAGCCCTCTTTGCTCACTAAGCAAACTGTAGGTTTTAAAAAAAGAAAGAAAACTGCTGTAGTTTAATTAATAATCAAGAAAAGAGGCATAATGTCACATTGATATTAAAGGGCACCTATTACGCAAAATTCACTTTTGCATGGTGTTTGAACATAAATGTGTGTTGGCAGTGTGTGTACACAACCACCCTATAATGGTAAAAATCCACCCACTCCTTTTAATCCCCATAAATCATAAGGATTGTCTCAGAACAAGCCGTTTGCAGAATCCTGGGAATGTGACGTCACATTTCACAGGCCCTGCCCACGAGTGTACACAGTCAGCCATGATTATCTCCTTGCCAGAGCATTTAACAGCAGCATTCAAGTAAGAAATAAAGCTACTAAAGTTAATCCAGTCAAGAGTCGTGATTTTCTTTTGTTGTTTGATTCATATTAACAGTAGATACTGTATATTACACTGCTTTCACTTTAGTAACGTTACACGGATCTAATATACACACAGGATTTCTGTACTTGCCGCATAAGTGCACAAACATAACCAACTGTTTTCATGTGAACTGTGTTTGTTTCTGGCATAAACTTGAGTGCATTTGACAGTTTAATCGCAATAACACATGAAAGAGACCTAGTCTAGTTTCATAGCCTACTCACGGACGCGCCGGCATCCAGCTCTCTGTGCGCATGCGTCGGTTGTGTGTGCTCAAGTTGAGAGTGATAAGGCTTTAAAACGCATGCAGATGATAATATTTCATGATGAAGAAATGCAATGTCACATGAGCGGGTCTGCATAGAGATGATCATCAAAACAAACTGATGCATCATGTTTCAGTTTTCATTAGCGTGTTCACTGGTGTTCACAAGCTGCGAAGGCTCTGCCCTTTAGGGCCGGGAGCAGCAACTCATTTGCATTTAAAGGAGACACACAGAAAACAGCTCATTTTTCTCAAACCCAAAAACTGGCATTTTCAAAATGGTATATTAAATGATCTGTCAGGAATTTTGATCTGAAATTTCACAGACAAACTCTGGGGACACCTGAGACCTATATTACATCTTGTAAAAAGGGGCATAATACTCAAAAAAAAAAAAAAAAAAATTCTCTCACCAGATCTATTTTTTTTTCTTTAGATAAACTCTTTCTTCAGATAAACACAAATTAAAAAAATTATTTTTAGAAAAATAATCAATTTGTGAGTCTATAATGGAAGTATTGTATATGGGACCCCCAAATGTAACGCGTCATAAACAACACAAAGCGAACACAATGGTAATCCATATGACCCCGGTTGATGAATCAATGGGTGTGTCCCAATTCGCATACTATCCATCATAAATAGTATTCGAAAATAGAATTAGTATGTCCCAAATCATAATATGTTGAAATGAGTATTCCAAAAATTCCCGGATGGTCTACTATTTCCTGTTAAAATCCAAAGTGCAGATCTGTGCACACTCTGACGGTTAATATTGCCCACAACCCATTGTGAGTTGGACGAGGATTCGATCAGAACTACAAATGCAAATAAAAAGTGTTGAAACTACAAACATGGCGGATGTACGAGTCCGTCGGTTATGTAGAGCGGTTTAGATAAAGGGGTTTGAGTAAATAATTATCAGTATCTAACCAGACGAAAAGATGTTTATTCAGTGTTATCCACATTATATTTCATCTGCAATAGCATTGAGAACTTTTGTAAGGATATGTTTGGCCATTTACTTTTAAACATCATCATATTCAAATTGCAAACACACGAGGAGAGTCTCCGCATGAAAGACCCACGACTGGCTGATCAACGTGCTACTACATTTCTCTCCGATACGGTAGGAAATGAAATTAAACTGAATGTGGAGGGTTTTAACTGTGACAAGATGATTGACAGGGCAGTTTAAACGGTGACAGGATGCACGTAACTAAGCAACAGAGCTGTCCGTTAAAGGTGACAAAGTAGTATATCTTGCCTAGTCTTCTGCTACACACTCAAAGGTATGTGCTTTTTATTCACAAAAAGAGTACATACTTTTAGGATGTAGTATAAGTAGGCGAATTGGGATACAGCAAATGTCTTCTGAAGCTAAATGATTGTTTTCAGAAAAATACTAATATTTGTAACATTTTGACCTACAAACCATCGTTTCAGGGCCAACTGTCATATACACTTCACAACACTCTACCTGTTGCATGAAATCAGGTTTATAGTTAAAATGATTCAAATATTGACATTTAAAAAATATTAGCATTTTCAAATATTAGCATTAGTAGGCCTACATCTATCGTTTTGCTTCATAAGACAGCGATTCAGCGGAGTCGTATGGATTGCCATCGTTTTCAAGTTTGTGTGGTTTTTGAAGTGTCAACTTTGGGGGCCATACACTAGTATTATACAGATTATTTTTTCGAATTATTTCTACTCATCTGATAAAGAAAATCATATTCATCTGGGATGGCATGAGGGTGAGTAAAGTTGATGAAAAAAATTTTAGTTTTCATTTTTGGATGAAGCATCCCTTTAAATACAACCAAAAATATATATATTTGCTAAATACACTCACCTAAAGGATTATTAGGAACACCTGTTCAATTTCTCATTAATGCAGTTATCTAATCAACCAATCACATGGCAATTGCTTCAATGCATTTAGGGGTGTGGTCCTGGTCAAGACAATCTCCTGAACTCCAAACTGAATGTCAGAATGGGAAAGAAAGGTGATTTAAGCAATTTTGAGCGTGGCATGGTTGTTGGTACCAGACGGGCCGGTCTGAGTATTTCACAATCTGCTCAGTTACTGGGATTTTCACGCACAATCATTTCTAGGGTTTACAAAGAATGGTGTGAAAAGGGAAAAACATCCAGTATGCGGCAGTCCTGTGGGCGAAAATGCCTTGTTGATGCTAGAGGTCAGAGGAGAATGGGCCGACTGATTCAAGCTGATAGAAGAGCAACTTTGACTGAAATAACCACTCATTACAACCGAGGTATGCAGCAAAGCATTTGTGAAGCCACAACACGCACAACCTTGAGGCGGATGGGCTACAACAGCAGAAGACCCCACCGGGTACCACTCATCTCCACTACAAATAGGAAAAAGAGGCTACAATTTGCACAAGCTCACCAAAATTGGACAGTTGAAGACTGGAAAAATGTTGCCTGGTCTGATGAGTCTCGATTTCTGTTGAGACATTCAGATGGTAGAGTCAGAATTTGGCGTAAACAGAATGAGAACATGGATCCATCATGCCTTGTTACCACTGTGCAGGCTGGTGGTGGTGGTGTAATGGTGTGGGGGATATTTTATTGGCACAATTTAGGCCCCTTAGTGCCAATTGGGCATTGTTTAAATGCCACGGCCTACCTGAGCATTGTTTCCTTTCCTTCCATTCCTTTATGACCACCATGTACCCATCCTCTGATGGCTCCTTCCAGCAGGATAATGCACCATGTCACAAAGCTCGAATCATTTCAAATTGGTTTCTTGAACATGACAATGAGTTCACTGTACTAAAATGGCCCCCACAGTCACCAGATCTCAACCCAATAGAGCATCTTTGGGATGTGGTGGAACGGGAGCTTCGTGCCCTGGATGTGCATCCCACAGATCTCCATCAACTGCAAGATGCTATCCTATCAATATGGGCCAACATTTCTAAAGAATGCTTTCAGCACCTTGTTGAATCAATGCCACGTAGAATTAAGGCAGTTCTGAAGGCGAAAGGGGGTCAAACACAGTATTAGTATGGTGTTCCTAATAATCTTTTAGGTGAGTGTATATATGCTAAATATATATTATCTAAATATTCACCCCAACCCTCCCCACCGCCTGCAGATTTGCGCTACGCCACTTTTATAAGCTTAGAGATCAAAATGTATTTTAGATCATGAGAAGCATAAATTTGGCCCCTATAAACGTCACATAAAACTGTCTCTTTGTAAGGTTAGATGGTCTCTTCATATAACTGGCCGGTTCTTGCCATGTGGCCTGTTTCATTCTGTTTAGTGCATGCTTAGATTACAAATACAAATTCACTTGTTGTGCCATTTTCCCAATAGCCACTTTATCTATTATGAATCTTTGCAGCTTTATCTGAGTCAGTGAAGGTTGCACAGACAGAGCAGAGGAGAACAATAGAAGCAATATCACAGACTTCATGCAAAACAAAAGTCAATGTGGCACAGTGCACTTCTCTCTTAGCCAAACTTAAAAGAGGCATTTATGGAACACTAACGTACACTTGAGACTTCTAATTCTAGATCATTCCAAGGACTTAAACTGAGCTTTTCTAAGCCCAATGTATCTGATCTGTAGAACTGAGAACTAGAGGGTGAAAGAATAAGAACTATAGAGGGAAATGTATACATTAGAGAGGAAGGGGAGGGAGGCTGGCTGTCACCTCATTTCCAATTTTTAACACTTATAAATCTGTCCTCCGGCTGCATCTGTACCTCTCAAAATATAAATAATGGAGTTCTTGTGGTTTCATTTGAGGTGAAAACAAAAAGTAGCCCCAGATAACCCCACTCTCTCTCTCTCTCTCTCTCAAGTTCAAGGGCACAGCCGCTGACTAGGCCGTACTATGTTCTCTTGCTCTCAGTCTTTCTCGCCATCCGCCCCTGGGCTCGACGGCAGCTTTGGGAAAATCTGACATTCATCAATTTGTTATGATGGAGAGGAGCAGCTTATAGCTCTGTGCCCTCCCATCAATCACCCCACCAATTATTCCCCGCCCAGAACAAATATAAATCTTCGTTTGAGATGGCCACAGGAAGGCGAGGCCTTAATGTGTTATTCCTTTAATTCAGAACTGTGCCTCTCCTGCAGCACTGCAAAAATGATTTTCTTAATCAGTATTTTTGTCTTGTTTTTCAGTACAAATATATTAACTTTTCTAAGTAAGGGATAATGTATTATTGCGAAATAATTAATTTTAGTTCAATCATGACATCTCTCGGAATAGTTTTAGCATGTTATTGAATATGGCAATAGCCAGGTTTCCATCCAAGGATTTTTTTTTGGCGGAAAAAGGTTTAGCGCATCAAAATGTTTACCGGTATAGCTGATTGACATGCCAATTATTGATAATTTTTTGCAAACGTTGACAACATTTTTTTCTCTTTAACTTTAGAGTATAAATTCTAGGTCGATACATCAAATGTTGTGAAAAACTAGTTTGGACTAGGGCTTTAACGCAAATAAGTGTGGTGTCACATGACAGAATTAGCATATACAGCGTCCTCCTCCGTGGTGTTGCTCCCTTTAAAGCGTTGTTTCTCTGTAGTTTAAAGGCGCATTAAATCTACCTATTATATTCATATTAATATTAAATAATATTATTTTAGTAATTTTGTCTGTTTTTTACAATCTAATAAAAGTTCATCAGAAAAATAATAGCTAACTGATACAGGATCTGGCTACTTGACAAATGAAAATCATAAACATGACACAATATTACATGTATAATATATATATTTTTTTAATAAAGTGGGTTTTGATGTTTTTGATTGATTTGATGATGAACCAGAACGAATAACCTTTTTTAGTTTGAATGATTTGAATAAATACGTTCTCTGCAACGTCAAACCGCGACTGGCTTGACTGCATGTTCAAGGCTTATGTTAAAGATCGAATATTGATGACCGAATATTTTACTGTATACAAAATTTTGCATACAAGACAAATGAGCTGCCCTATGTACAAACCCATGGGCTTCATAACAAAGGCAGTTACATGCAGCCCTGTCAGGCAGGTGGAGCTGGGGGAGGTGGATGGTTTCAGAGGAAGAGCGTGCTGCAGGATTAGTTACAGCAAACAGTGGACCAGGCTATTTAAATGTTGAGCAAGCGATCTCATTGGCTGCAGAATCAGCAGAAACCAATCAGCTTGTGCCGTGCTGTAATGATGTGGTTTCTTGCAGATTGCATGTAAAGGACCTATCAGCTAGTTTCATGACTGAACTAGACACATCATTAATAATAGAACCTATTGTATTAGGGTAAGTTTACATGACAATAATGTACTAAAAATGGAAAAGTTTTTTCTTTGTACAGATGACAACATTATCAAAATGATCTCCGTTCACACGGATCCGCGAAAATAGCTAAAACGCTGTATTATGCATGCCAGACAATGTGCACGCATGCCTATAAATAAACACGTAATACACATGTGCACCGCTTTCACACATTCACAGTTTACAGTAGCTATGTTTCCATCCAAAGTTGCGAATATAATTTATGTGCAAAAATGCAATATTGCATAAAACATTTGCGAATAAAGCACCGTTTCCATCCAGTGAGTCGAAGAGAACATAATCGTCACTTCCTGATAAACTACCGCTAAAAAATCACTAAGAAACATAAGAGAAGCCCCCATATATAATAATTTTCGTATATAATAAATTATTTGCATCTCAGAGAAACTTGTGCGTCTCAATAAACTTGTTGTCATGCTTTCAGAGGCAGATGTGCTGTTTGGGAACGCAGTCGTGTAAGACAGTTCTAGGAGGGAAATATACCGAGCATCTTTGTCAACAGACTTCTGAAAGACCAAAACAGCATTTCAGATGCTGTGCAAACAAGATTTTTCCGCTGGTTAGTACAGTTATGCTGTTACATCGCGAAAGTCACATGATTTTCTTTATGCGCATCAAGGAATTTATTCGGTAAACGTGTTTCCATCATAGTTTATGCTCATGTTTTCGTATCGGATAGAAAATGTATCCTACTCAAACGAGCGCATAATTTTTTAATGCGCATTTTTAGAATTTATGCGCATCTTGGCGTTTCCATTCAGCATTTTTTGATGCGATATCCTAAAATGTGCATAAAAATAGGTGGATGGAAACATAGCTACTGAGACGATAACTGTATAGTTTTCAAAAACTTGCTCTTTGAAATATTTTTTCAAAAGTTTGCGTTTTCAAGCCACCAAAACGCTGTTGGCGTGTAAATGCATAACAAGTATAAGCATTACAAGTTTTCTGTTTTTAGTTCTGTTTCTTTTTTGCCTGTTAATTATGTTCAGCAGCATTTTGGTTGTTAACATAACTGAAACTGTAGTTCCCAGCATGCTTTGCATGGAACTTAATGGGGAAAGTAAACATTTTGAAATTAAGTACCATTTTGTTTTTGTGCTGGATGAGAAATATACTGGGTTAAGAGTACGAAAAAAAGTTACCAATTTGCTATCTATCAAGTACAATTTTATAAGTCAGTGATGTGATACAAAATATATTAACCTGAATAAATTCAGTCAGGGAAGCATGAAATTACTTTACTAACTGACTAATCGGGTCACTTAAAAAAAACATTTAATAATGTTGAAATTACATGAACACGTTATTTTTGTGTAAACTAATTTATGTGGAACCAATATACACGATTAAATCATGTAAATTCAACACACATTTTAAAAAACAAGACAAAATAAAAGAAAACAATATTTTGCAATGTCCTCTTCCTCACCCTTTCAGTTTCTCACTTCCTCTCTTTCTCCTTCCCAAACTTCTGTGTCCCCTGCTGGGTCACAGGTAACACAAATAGTCGCAGATGAGGTATGCAGATGAGGCTGAGCTCGTTCATATTCATGAGGCTGCGGTTTTAATGAGGGACTCAATTACAGGACCACATTACACTGAACCTGTGACACTTTGGCTGTCTGAAATAAAAAGAGAGAGACAGAGGCTCTATGTATTCAGCATCTCATTTTTTCATCTTCAATCTGCGTTTTCATTCTCCAGATCATTCCTCGTTCCCTTTGCTGATCAGACCAATCCCCGCTGTACTCATGATCTTCCATAATTAGCCAAATTATTTGTCTGGGTCTGTCCTTTTGGTATTACATCAGACTGTCTCTCTCTCTGCCCGTCTCGCTCTCAAACTGCTCTGTGGGGAGCGTCTAGATGTTCTGATGGATTATACTAATGATGACTTTTCCGATTCCATCTTCCTCCAGCTTTGCCCCTTCCCCAGCACACACAAACACACACACACACACACACAAACAGGGTCTGATTTATAACTACCTCCCACTATCTTTCTCTTCTTTACAAGTAATGGGTGATCAATTTGAGAACACTGTGACCTGTGTTTATTCTGTCTCCAAACACACACTCAGATTTGTGTACACACATATAGCACACACAATGATTTGTGGTCTGTGAGGAAATGTAGCCCACTTTACTTGACACTGATTACTGCCTTTGCCTCTGAACAGCCCCACATCTCTGCATCAAATACAGATGGATGTTTTTTTACCATGGCTGGGACTCTACATTCCACTGTTTTTGTTATATATGTTGTATCAAACATACAATTCATATAGCCTGAAAAGCAGTTTGTTTAAAACATATCTAATGTTTGTATCCCCCACTTAAAATGGGAATTGTGATCTGTTCCAAATCTACTGAGCTGATGAAAACAGCCATTTTGAATCGTAGCAATTAACTGTGTCCCAAATTTTGCGTGCAACTGTTATTTTTCTCAACTACATAAACTGTAACATTCCCTAAAATTACAACACACAAGAAATAATTGTTACACAAATTGCAGTGTTGACTCCATTCAAACCTATACCCAAGTTATTGGGGTATATAAACAAATATTATTTTCTATAATTTATAGGACTACAGTTAAAAAATGTGTGGTCTTTAATATTAGTTTTTGAAAAAAGTATCTTAGGCTCACCAGGCTGCATTTATTTGAGCAAAATAAGTAAAACAGTAATATTGTGAAATATTATTACAATTTAAAATAAAAAATGTTTTCTATTTAAATATATTTTAAAATATAATTTATTTATGTGATGGTAAAGCTAAATTTTCAGCATCATTACTCCGGTGTCATATGAGCCTTTAGAAATAATTCAATGTCTTTATTTTTTTTTTATTTTTTATTTTTTTAAACCTTTCTGACTAAAACTGTAGTGTAATAACTACAAATATTTTCTATAACCTACAACTACATATTTAGATATTTATGATTAAATATTTATCTTTGTTCTTGATTAAATTAATAGCCGCCTTCCTCATTTAATAAATTATGTCAAAAATTGGGCTAAAGACAGAGGACAAGAAGAGGACATTGTAACTGGACCAAAATACTTTGTGTGTGTGTGTGTGTGTGTGTGTGTGTGTGTGTGTGTGTGTGTGTGTGTGTGTGTGTGTGTGTGTGTGTGTGTGTGTGTGTGTGTGTCCTCACAGGAAGTCACCTCTATTGAGTAGAAGTGTGTATCTGTGTGAGAAAAATGGAAAGAGGTGGAACAAAGTCATTTGCCATTGTAGCAGTACACAAGCCCGATTGTGATTCCCCTGAGCTTTTCTAAAGAGCCTTCCTAAAGCTGTGTCTCTACACTTTGGATAATTGATCAGATAATGAAGAAAGGGCGAAAGAAAGAGACAGAAATGAGAGAGAAGAACAACGGGTGAAGTAGTGAACACAAACAAGAATTGTTTCTGGTATTAAATGTTATTTAAAGATTCAATTTCAGTATCAGTCTTCACCGGTGACCTCTGTCAGCACTGTGCTCTGTTTCTCTTTCTCTCTTCCACTATAACTTTCTGTAACATTGTACCAGAGATGGGTTGGAATTGCCATCACAAGATCACCTGTCACACTGTCAGAATGTCAGTCAAACCTGCACCTTAGCTGTCTCCCTGAGCAAAACAAACTGTAACCTGCACAAAATGTCTGTTTTTCAGTAATAAATTGAGCTTTTATTTAAATCCGTACGGCCTGTTTCACACATTAGCAGTGTGCAAGGGGAGCTGCAACAGCCGGTGTGTGTTGAACTTTCACACTGCGTTTCTACTATATAGCAGTGAAATCAGATTTGCCAAAATGTCCAAAACACAAGATTTTAATATGAACTCAAACATCTAAATCATTTTAAGTCTTTGAAGACAAATGTATCTATACAATTCACATTAAATGTTAATTTCTACTGTACATTAACAGTACTGTCATACGGTACATTAACAGTTTCCCCCTGTTTTTCTTTTAAAGATTATTATACACTCATTGGCCACTTTATTAGATACACCTTGCTAGTACCAGGTTGGACCCCCTTTTGCCCCTTTAAGATCTGCCTAAATTCTTTGTGACAGATTCAACAAGGTGCTGGAAACATTCTTCAGAGATTTTGGTCCACATTGACATGACAGCATCACGCAGTTGCTGCAGATTTGTCGGCTGATGCAAATCTCCTGTTCCAGCACATCCCAAAGTGCTCTACTATATTGAGATCTGGAGGCCATTTGAGTATAGTGAACAATGTCATGTTCAAGAAACCAGTTTGAGGTGATTTGAGCTTTGTGACATGGTGCATTATCCTGCTGGAAGTAGCCATCAGAAGATGGGCACCCTGTGGTCATAAAGGGATGGACATGGTCAGCAGCAATCTCAGGTAGGCTGTGGCTTTAAACGATGCTAAATTGGTACTAAGGGGCCCAAAATGTGCCATGAAAATATTTACACACACCTTTACACCAGCAGCAGCCTGAACCCTTGATACAAGGCAAGATGGATCCATGCTTTCATGTTGTTTACACCAAATTCTGACCCTACCATCTGAATATCGCAGCAGAAATTGAGACTTATCAGACCAGGCAACGTTTTTCCAATCTCCTATTGTCCAATTTTTGTAAGCCTGTGCGAATTGTAGCCTAAGTTTCCTGTTTTTAGCTGACAGAAGTCACCCGGTGTGTCTTCTGCTTCTGTAGTCCATCTGCTTCAAGGTTTGACATGTGTTCAGAGATGCTCTTCTGCAGCCCTTGGTTGTAACAAGTGGTTATTTGAGTTACTGTTGCCTCTCTATCAGCTCAAATCAGTCTACACTCCAAAAAAAAAAAAGGTTCTATATGGCACTAAAATTGGTTCTTCGCTCGTAATCATAGTTGTATAGCTCCAATTTTGGTGCTTCAGTGTTTCTTCAGTGGTTCTTCACCGGTTCTTTTGCTAAGGTGCTATAGCACCACTATCATATACAGAACATGTTAAGATATGGTGGTATATAGCACCAAAAGTGGTTCCTCTATGATTACGACGAAGAACCACTTTTAGTGCCATATAGAACCTTTTTTTAAGAGTGTAGCCATTATCTTCTGACCTCTAGCATCAACAAGGCATTTTCACTGGATATTTTCTCTTTTTTCGGACCATTCTCTGTAAACCCTAGAGATGGTTGTGCGTGAAAATCCCAATTGATCAGCAGTTTCTGAAATACTCAATCTGGCACCTACAACCATGTCAAAGTCACTTAAATCACCTTTCTTCACGTTCTGATGCTCAGTTAGAACTTCAGCAGATCGTCTTGACCATGTATACATGCCTAATGCATTGAGTTGCTGCCATGTAATTGGCTGATTAAATATTTGCAGTTGAACAGGTGCACCTAATAAAGTGGCCTGCGAGTGTATATCCCAGTTTCACAAGTGTCATTATCAGCATTACCATTCAGAACCAACTGTGTCGTTCTGTATATCACCCGACACCAGGTGCATTTGTCACTCTCACTAGTCATTAGCTGTCAGTGAATGATCATTATTTTAGCTTATAATCGCCGTTATTTCCTCAGCAGTGTGGCTCTAAGGAACCCGAGTACTGCCAGAAGTCAGAACTCAGATTGAACCCCGCTGGATGTTTCACTGTGGAATGTTGCGCCTCTGAGCGTCAAGGGGAACATTGACATACCACTGCTACCTGCTAATGGAAGTTTGCAGTTAAATTTGTCTTTGAATTTGTTGACACTTATTGACAAAGCTCTAACGCCTATGCATGAAAATAGAGTGATTCTAAGCCTACACACCCCACCCCCCGCCCCCTTTTTATTTTTGAGGGAACACCAGTTCTTTAAATGTGCAAAATGACAGAGGTTCAATTCCCTTCTGCAACTTGTTAAAAATATACAGATATAAGTGTATGTGTACATATGTACTGTATGTATGTATGTATGTATTTATTTATTTGTTGGTTGGTTGGATGGTTGGTTGGGAAGTTGCATTCAATAAAGGTTTCCAGAAAAATCTGGAAACAACCATTTATTTTTATGATGTAGAATCAAATTTAGTTAATGTCAAATATATATATATATATATATATATATATATATATATATATATATATATATATATATATATATATATATATATATATATATATATATATATATATATATATATATATGCTATACTTAAACGTATGTTTTGGGTACATTGTAAGCCAAGAAAGAAAAATGTATAATAAATTGTAAACAATATCCTAAGTTTAAGATCTTCTTTATGGCTGATTTGCTTCTCAAATAAATGTATCTTGTTTTAAAGATTTTTAGACTAGTTTCACTGCACAACAATACAAAGAAATTTGATTTTATTTTATTTTCTAAAGATTTGGTAACAGTACAATAAGGAACAATTTGTTAACATTAGTAAGTCATTAAAGAACAATATTTAAACAGCCTTTATTCATCTAGGTTAAAGTTAATTAATAGAAATACTGTTTTGTTTTTTGCATTACATTAGCAAATGTAAATGTATACAACTTGAAATGTTGACATGTATTAGTGAGAGTACGTAAAATTAATAAATGCTGTAAAAGTATTATTCATTGTTGGTTAATGATACCTTGCATTAACAAATAGAACCTTATTGTAAAGTGTAAATGAAAATTATGAAGATTTAGTCTATTTTTTAATAATGTGGTAAAACTACAATAAGGTACAATTTGTTAACATTAATAAATTGTTGAAGAACAATATTTGAATTGCATTTATGAATCTAGGTTAAAGTTAATAATACATTTTAAGCATTTTAAGTTAATAAGGCATTTCATGTATTTTTCATAAAACATTCCATAATGCAACTTGAAATGTTTAAAATGTATTGGTACGAGAGTATTTACAAATGAAGTATTGTTCATTGCTAGTTCCTGATACCTATTGCCTTAACAAATAGAACCTTGGAGGCGTTCATCGGCACCTCTACAACACAGGGACGTACCGACAGGGCAGGCGCCCTCTGACACCACCAGCACCTCCGTCTGCAATTTGCAGGCATCTTTGCGCAGGAGACAGTGGTTCTCATAGCTCTCGCCGTTGGATCCACACACTGGAGCATAGTCACTGCTGCACTGTAAAGAGAGAAAAAGGCAGAGGTGTCACAGATGCATTTCTGTTGTAAATGTTTAATGGTCGAGATCAGATGAGGACAAACTTTAATTACATCGCCGCTCTGAAACACAAGACACCTGTTCGGGTGTACATGCATGCGGATAGTGAAATAATGGTGAAATTACACCTGACCGTGACCCTAGCACAGGGGGAGGAACACAAGACCCCTGGTGTCGTTGTGGCCAGCTGTGGTGTGGCGCCTGGAGGAAGCAGGTAACCCAGAGGCAAGAGCACAGAAGGTGAACCGGTTTCATTCGTATATCAACCCCATAGAAGCAAATCGAGGTTATTTACATCAGCCATTAAACAAGAGGTCATCCATCTATCTGAATACACACGGGCACACACAACTGACACACAGCAAACACACAGTAAAATCACTGGAAACACACACTCACAACAAACACAGAAGTGCTGACTAATGGCCTTAGGGGGAAAGAGAGCACAAGTGAGAAGGACAAAACAGAGACACGAGCGGGAGGGTG
This sequence comes from Gobio gobio, assembly GCF_949357685.1. Lineage (NCBI taxonomy): Eukaryota > Metazoa > Chordata > Actinopteri > Cypriniformes > Gobionidae > Gobio > Gobio gobio. Next base: position 40,452,357 of record NC_137110.1, on the reverse strand, counting down.
ACTCTTTCAAAGTTTGAAATCTCTAGTGTTATTTATAAATCACAGGCAGCCAGCCGTAAACACCAGAGAAGGTGATTTAATGAATCTCACTGTCGGAAATGTCCAGCTGATATGTACATTGCAGGGAAGTCGGGTGGACTTCTGAAATGAACAGTCATGTTAATTAATGTTTCAGATTTCATGTTTATACCAGTTAAATGTATATGAAACCACATTTACCCTAAACTATCAACAAACATCTAATACTATAGTATATTTTAGCTTTTATACTGACATGATAGTTCACCCTTATGTCTTTCCAAACCTGTATGACTTTCTTTCTTCTGTGGAGCATAAAAGAAGATATTTTGAGAAATGTCCAAGAGTTTTTTTCCCCATACAATGGAAGTCAATGGTCAATTGTTTGGACATCAACATTCTTCAAAACATGAGGGTGAGTAAATGATGACAGAATTTTCATTTTTGGGTGGACAATCCCTTTAACATACTATTAAAGGTTCAGTTCACTCAAAAATGAAAATTCTGTCATTAATTACTCACCCTCATGTCGTTCCAAACCCGTAAGACCTTTGTTCATCTTCGGAACACAAATTAAGATATTTTTGATGTAATCCTTTCTCTGACGAAAACTTTCTGACCCCACATAGACAGCAACATAATGACCAATTTCAAGGTCCAGAGAGGTATTGTTAAAATAGTCCATGTGTCTCCAGTGGTACTAACCTTAATGTTATGAAGCGACGAGAACACTTTTCATGCACAAAAAACAAACAAAAATAACGACTTTATTCAAGAATCTCTTCTCTTCCCTATCACTCTGTCACGCTAGTCATATTGTTAGGCTATTCACACAGTGCAGCACTTCCGGGTTCTATGGCAGAACGCCGGCTCACTATTGGCTGAGCACCACATGCATGCGTTATGGTGCTTACGTGAATCGCGTAGGAGAATAACACGGAAGAGAAGAGATTGTTGAATAAAGTCGTTATTTTACTTTTTTTGCGCACAAAAAGTATTCTCGTCGCTTCATAACATTAAGGTTTAACCACTGGAGTCACATGTACATTTTTAAACAATGTCTTTACTACCTTTCTGAACCTTGAAAGTGGTCATTGTGGGGCCAGAAAGCTCTCGGATATCATAAAAAAAATCTTAATTTGTGTTCTGAAGATGAGGGTGAGTAATTAATGACAGAATTTTCATTTTTGGGTGAACTAACCCTTTAAAACCAAGTCTCAACAAAGTCCCATCAGCCCTCTGGTGCTCTTCTGTCATTTTTGACCGAAAAAGTTTACGTTTTGTTTTTTTTAGAATGTTTTACTTCATCGGAATGGTACAAAACTTGGTAAAGGTTTTAAAACTTGCTATGTGGACACACACACACAACAAATCATGACCATGATTCAAAAAGGTTAAATAGTTCTGAAAAAAATTGTCACACTTGCACTGTTCGCAGTCAAAAATGATCGCAATGGAAACGATTAGGGAACAAATTTCATCTAGTGGAAGCTTTTGGTACTGTGCTCAAACAAAATCTTACTGAAAGGTCATTTTTTGAGATATCAACCTTAAATTTGGAACATGACTTGTTTAGATGGCTTGGATTTTCTCCAGGTTTTAGAATAATTTTTTTTTTTTGGAAAATATATATTTCATGCAAAATTTGAAAATAATATTTTTGTGCATTTTTCGTAACCATAAACTTAAAAACGTCCATAACTTTGTTACTTTATTCACTTCAGCAATATTTGTCAAATGTCTTTTTAAAAAGAGATCAAACTTAAGTTTGTGCGCCAAAGCATTCAAGATTTACGACTTTCAGGTCTATTCTCAAAAAATGGATTAGAACTACTGCATAAATATCATTTAGTACCATATAATCCCCTAAAAATACAAAATATTAAATAAAAAACATTATCGAACTAAACCATAGTGCATTCATTTAATTAAAATAATAAATAAGGTCATTATTTACCACCACGCAAGAAGGTTTATGCACACTCTTATGGCAATTTGTAAATATTTTACAGTTTGGCACATTGGTGGCTAATTTGTACAAATTATATTCATACGTTTTCTTACAATCTGCTTATGTTAGATTTAGGGTTGGTGCTTCATCACCACCTCATAAATAGTTGTTTTCTCATGAGATCGGGTAGAAGTTGTTGTGTTGCTTCAATAATACAGTACAATAATCAGCAGCTACAATAATACAGTACAATAATCAGCAGCTACAATAATACAGTAAAAAGCTAATTTTGTGTAAATTTTAAACTGAAGTTGGGCAGTTGTTATTAAAAACATTTACTTTCTTTTGGGAACTTCCTTTTTCTAGTCAAATCCTTAGTAAATGAAGTGCTTAATAAAAAATGCCTCAAAAAAGACAATTTCAAGTTCAAGTGTCCAAGTGGCTGATTGATTGATGTATTGTATTTACTGATTTATTTACTGTAATTAGTAAATCTAGTAACACATTCAGGTCAGTTTTACTTTTGGACCCCACAATATACACATTTTATTTTTGTTTTTTCTGAACCTGCTGGATTTATTGCTGTCAGAAATACATGCTTTGAAATCCTTCTCCATGTACCTAAATCTCAGTCTTGTAATTTGATAAAAATGTGTGAGGCAAAGGAAATAAAAACAGTACAAATCAACAAAATTAATTAGAAAGAGAAAAGACCAAGAATCTGCAGTTTGAGGAAGATACTCCAGAACAAGATTTCAACAGGTGTTGAAATCACACTTCAATTCATACTGACTTTACAAAAGTCAACTCAGAAAGAAAACACAACATTGCTTCCAGGCTGATGCTCAAACCTCAAAAAAGAGAGCATTGTGACAGTGAGTGACAGAATGTAGAGATGAATGAAAGATATAAAGAATTGAAAGGTTGAAATGGATAATAGCAGGTGAAGGATGAAAAGAGAGGAAGGAAATATGATTTAACTGCCGTTTCCTCATACATCTTCAACCAGCAGACGCTTTTTGACGAGGATATTAAAACATGTCATTAAAGAGAAATTCTTTCTTCCTGTTCTTCCATTTACTGTAACTGCTCTCATCTATCTCTTATATCGTTCCCTTTCGTTCAGTCACTACGACGTACGTTAGTGACTAACGAATGGGGGTTTCGCTTAGAAGCCAATCATCTTCATCGTATTCAACAGCGCCCAATGGCAGTGCCAATGCCATGGGCATGCGGAATTTGCATGCGTAACTCCGCCCCACCTCGTGGGTATATAAGGAAGTACGCTGCGAACATCGCATTATGTTTCTGCTTTGGAGCCAAGAGGATCTCTTCACTCCTACAAGCCTGATCTGAGTCATCGACAGCTTTCGAGACGAGCAGCTTTCCAGAGGCGTTGGTGTTACGGCGCGTTCCAGTGATCATCATACTGCCTGCCTGCTGATCTGCGCAGTGGTCCGCTAGACAGCTGGTGTGTGGTCCCTGGGCGCTTCGGCGTTCTCTGCGAAGCTTCCTCTCATAAAAGAGCTTACACGTGACGCGTCCTTTTCAGGATGTCTCGTCCGTGTACTTCTGGGTGTGGTCGGTTGCTTTCCTCTTCTGATGGGCACGAACACTGTCTGATATGTTTGGGCTTTCAGCATGCTCAGACAGCGTTCGCGGATGAGTCATGTTCTCACTGCGGGAACATGACCATCGCAATGTTGCGGTCAAGACTCCATGACCTTCGTACTGAAGTGAGAGTCCCCTCTACCACACCCCGATCTACTGAGTCCCAGAGGCCCAGTACTTCGGCTGGTGGTCAGGGTGACTTGACGGTTACGGTGTGGAACAAAGCCCCGACGCTCATGCCTCGGGCCACACCCCCGTCTTGCACATTGCAACCCGCGAGTGTTCAGATGCAGATCGCGGGGCCGGCTCCGGCCCCCCCGCGCATCTCATTTGGCGCTCCAGAGGAGGATGCGATGTCGATCACCGCATCACAAGGTGGGCTCGAGTCCTCTGGAGATGACGACTCGGCTGTGCTGCCGCCCTCGGGCGTGCCAGCATTGCCCGAGTCAGATCCAGAGCTGACAGCCATGTTGTCTCGGGCAGCCGCGAGTTTAGGGATCGAGTGGAACCCTCCACCCTGTCCCGAACGCTCAAGGCTCGATGATTGGTTTTTGGGGGCTCGCGCTGACACCCGTCAGTCCTTGCCCTCAATACCTTTCTTTCCCGAGCTGCATGAGGAACTCACGCGGTCCTGGAAGTCCCCGTTGTCTTCCCGTGACCGTTCACTGACTTCCTCCGCCTTCTCCGTCCTCGATGGGGCGGCAGCTAAAGGGTACACTGGGGTCCCTCCAGTTGAACGTTCTGTTGCGATGCAACTGTGTCCTCAGAGCGCTTCAACCTGGCGTGGTGATCCTAAGCACCCCTCCAAAGCCTGTCGATTCACATCAACCTTGGTGGCGAAATCGCACAGAGCCGCGGGGCAGGCTGCCGCTTCGCTGCATGCCATGGCGATCCTCCAGGTCTACCAGGCCAGGATCCTCAAGGACATGCACGAGGGTGGAGTTGATCCGGGGCTCTTAAATGAGCTGCGTGCCGCCACCGACCTCGCTCTCCGGGCGACGAAGGTGACCGCACGCTCCCTGGGTCAAGTGATGTCCACAAATGTGGTCCAGGAGCGTCACCTGTGGCTGAACCTGGCCGATATGCGGGACACCGAGCGAACCCGGTTCCTCGATGCCCCCATATCCCAGGCCGGCCTCTTCGGCGGGGCGGTTGAGGACTTCGCCCAACAGTTCTCAATCGCCCAGAAGCAGACTGAGGCTATTAAGCACGTACTGCCCCGGCGGCCAGCTGCTGCCTCCACCCCGCCGCCGGCGCAGTCAACTCAGTCTGCTCCACGCCGAGGACGCCCTCCTAAGGCTCCCGCCCCTCCCACCCGGTCCAAGCAGCAGCCTTCACCCGGGCCGGGTCGCGGAGGAAGCCGTAGGAAGGCGTCCAAGTCCCCTCAGGCCGCCCCGCGCCCCGCTAAACGCCAGGCCAAGCGGCGCTCCTGAGACGGACGGCTCAGGGATGGGAAATTCTTTCGAGGAGATGGTAGCAGGACCACTCCTTCCCCCGGTGGAGGGCTGGGGGAGAATCCTTTGTTCAGCTGCTGGCCCCCGGGTCAGCAGCACCCTATGTTGGTCAAAGAAAGAATTAACACTCCCATCCCTGAGCCCACAGAGTCCGGTGATGACGGTGCGCGCCACCCACGGGTCCCGCCACTCGCATCCCACTCTGTCGCCAGCCTCCTGGCAGAGCAGACCCCAGTGGAACGCTGGTCCTTCCCTGGTCTCCTCTGTCAGGACGCAGCTGTCAACCGTGCCCCCGCACCGGGACGCCCCACAGCCTCCCATGTCCGGGCCGGTGACGCTGCATCGCTGCAAGCCCACACCGGGTACGTCTGTACACCGTATGACCCCGCTGGTGCAGTTTCTGGATGTCTGGCTTCAGCTTCCAGGGCTGTCCCGCTGGGTCGAGCGGACCGTCAGGCGCGGCTATGCGATTCAGTTCGCACGGGTTCCTCCCTGCTTCCAGGGAGTCCGTTCCACCATGATCGGGGCCAACGCCCCCGTCATGCGAGCGGAGATTGCCACCCTACTGGCGAAGGGTGCGATCGAACCTGTCCCTCCAGCCGAAATGAATTGCGGGTTTTACAGCCCGTACTTCATTGTACCCAAAAAGACCGGTGGGCTACGGCCAATCCTGGACCTGCGCATCCTGAACCGTTACCTTCACCGGTTTCCGTTCAAGATGTTGACAGCGAAACGCCTTTTCGAATGCGTTCGTCCACACGATTGGTTTGCAGCGATCGACCTGAAGGACGCCTACTTCCATGTCTCCATTTTGCCTCGACACAGACCGTTCCTACGGTTTGCTTTCGAGGGGCGGGCATATCAGTACGCAGTTCTACCATTCGGGCTATCTCTGTCCCCTCGCGTCTTTACGAAGATTGCCGAGGCAGCCCTTGCGCCCCTTCGGCAGCACGGGGTCCGCATCCTGAACTACCTCGACGACTGGCTCATACTGGGTCCCTCTCGAGAGCAGGTTTGCGGACACAGAGATCTGGTGCTCCATCACCTAGCCCGTCTGGGCCTTCGGGTCAACTGGGAGAAGAGCAAACTTTGCCCCGCGCAGAGGATCTCTTTTCTCGGTATGGATATCGACTCGGTCGCCATGTGCGCGCAGCTTTCGAGCGAGCGCGCGCAGTCTCTGCTGACTGCCCTTCGACAAGTCGAGGGCCAGAGTGCGGTTCCACTGAAACATTTTCAGAGGCTCCTGGGGCATATGGCATCTGCAGCCGCGGTAACGCCGCTCGGATTGCTTCATATGAGACCGCTTCAGCACTGGCTACGCGATCGAGTCCCGAGATGGGCATGGCGGTCTGGCACGCTCCGGGTACTAGTGACTCGGGCCTGCTTACAGACACTCACCCCGTGGTCGAACCTCAAGTTTCTACGGACCGGAGTGTCCTTAGAACGAGCTTCCAGGCATGTTGTTGTGACAACAGATGCATCATCCACGGGCTGGGGTGCCATGTGCAATGGACAAGCAGCCGCGGGCTCCTGGACAGGACCCCAGCGCCTTCTGCATGTCAATTGCCTCGAGTTACTGGCTGTACGGTTCGCCCTGCACCGCTTCCGAGCGTTGCTGAAGGGTCAACATGTGCTAGTCAGGACAGACAACACGGCCGTAGTAGCGTACATCAACCACCAGGGCGGTCTACGCTCCCACCGTATGTCTCAACTCGCCCGCCATCTCGTTTTGTGGAGTCAGAAGCGCCTGAGGTCCCTTCGTGCTGTCCACATCCCTGGAGACCTGAACTGTGCAGCCGACGAGCTGTCACGGTTTCAGCCTCTCCCCGGAGAGTGGAGACTCCACCCCCAGACGATCCAGCTGATATGGGAACGGTTCGGCGACGCACAGGTAGATCTGTTTGCCTCCCAGGACTCTTCCCATTGCTCCCTGTATTATTCCCTGACCGAGGGCACCCTCGGCACGGATGCACTGGCGCACAGCTGGCCGTCCGGGCTACGCAAGTATGCGTTTCCCCCAGTGAGCCTTCTTGCACGGGTACTGTGCAAGATCAGGGAGGACAAGGAGCAGGTCGTCTTGGTCGCCCCGCTTTGGCACGGCCAGACCTGGTTCCCAGAACTCTTACTCCTTGCGACAGCCCCTCCCTGGCCTATCCCTCTGAGACCAGACCTTCTGACTCAGAGACGGGGCACCTTTTGGCACCCGCGTCCAGCGTTCTGGAAGCTCCACGTGTGGCTTCTGGACGGGACACGGCAGGTTTGAGTAGCCTTCCACCTGCGGTGGTCGCTACCATCACTTCCGCTAGAGCTGAGTCTACACGACGTCTCTACGCGTTGAAGTGGAACCTCTTCGTCACATGGTGCTCTTCCCGCCAAGAAGACCCCTGGAAATGCCCGATCGGGTCCGTGCTATCGTTTCTCCAGGAGGGGGTGGAGCGAAGGCTGTCTCCCTCCACCCTGAAAGTGTACGTGGCCGCAATATCTGCCTACCACGATCTCCTGGGAGACAAAAAGGTAAGTCAGCACGACCTGGTCATCAGGTTCCTGAGGGGAGCGAGGAGACTGAATCCTCCTCGCTCTCCTCTCGTTCCCTCTTGGGACCTCTCAGTAGTCTTAAGTGCTCTGCAGAGGCCTCCCTTCGAGCCTTTGCGGTCGGCCGAGATTAAGTTCTTGTCTATGAAGACGGCTCTGCTGACCGCATTGGCCTCACTTAAGAGGGTCGGGGACCTGCAAGCATTTTCGGTTGACGAAGCGTGCCTTGAGTTCGGGCCGGCTAACTCTCACGTGATCCTGAGACCCCGGCCCGGATATGTGCCCAAGGTTCCTACCACTCCGTTCCGAGATCAGGTGGTGAACCTGCAAGCGCTGCCTTTGGAGGAGGCAGACCCAGCCTTGGCATTGCTCTGTCCAGTACGCGCTCTCCGCGCCTACGTAGACATGACGCAGTGTTTCAGGACCTCAGACCAGCTCTTTGTCTGTTATGGTGGAGAGCGGAAGGGAAGTGCTCTCTCAAAGCAGAGGTTGTCTCACTGGGTGGTGGACACCATTGTTTTGGCTTACCAGCAGCAAGGTCGACCATGTCCCCTTGGTGTGAGGGCACACTCCACCCGGAGTGTGGCCTCCTCTTGGGCTCTAGCGCATGGCGCCTCGCTAACAGACATCTGCAGAGCTGCAGGCTGGGCGACACCCAACACATTCGCCAGATTCTACAATCTCCGAGTGGAGCCAGTGTCCGACTTTGTACTCGCCCCCCCGAGGGGCCGGTAATGGACCACGCTCAGGTGTCTTCGCTTGCTCGCCATTCCACTCCCATGACTGGATACGTGCGATATTTTCCTCAGGTGAGCTCCCCGAGAGCCCTGAGCTCCTCCAGCACTGTCGACGCCGACATCAGTTCAGTCTGCCCTTTCGAGCCCAGACCCTCATGTCCGGCCAGGTGCTCCGTGTGCATGGTTCCCCTCTGGCGACCCCCACACGAGTATTCCCACCGTAAGCCTCCTCAGTGAGCAGGTGTCTTTCCCTTGGCAAGTCCCTGCCACCCCTAGGGTTAAAAATCCACCTTCGGCTGGTACCCTAGAGATCTTCCATATGCAACCCTCAGCGGGTCATATGTGTATTCTCTAAGTCCTCCCTACGGTAGGCATCTTGGCATTCCCTCACTGGGATATGCTTCCCAGTGTACCTTGGTAATCCTGTGATAAGTGGGAGTCCTAGGGCCTTAAGTGGCGGGATCTCACACTTACGCAGGGCACTGGTTGACAGCTGAGTGGCGCTGTTTTACAGGTTCCCCCATTCGTTAGTCACTAACGTACGTCGTAGTGACTGAACGAAAGGGAACGTCCGGTTACGTATGTAACCCTCGTTCCCTGAGGAGGGAACGGAGACGTACGTTTCCTTAGCCACGTCAGCTGTGCTGCCTGGAACGCTAGGAGTTCAGTCTTGGCTCCTGCAGCAGTAACATAATGCGATGTTCGCAGCGTACTTCCTTATATACCCACGAGGTGGGGCGGAGTTACGCATGCAAATTCCGCATGCCCATGGCATTGGCACTGCCATTGGGCGCTGTTGAATACGATGAAGATGATTGGCTTCTAAGCGAAACCCCCATTCGTTAGTCACTAACGTACGTCTCCGTTCCCTCCTCAGGGAACGAGGGTTACATACGTAACCGGACGTTTTTCCTGCTCTGTAGAACAGTATCCCTCACTGTGTCCTGGCACTCAGAGCGGAGCCACAATCAGGCATCTTCTACCAGCCTGGTCTCAGTGTTATACATATACTGTATATGAACAGCTTCAGATCCAGAACTACAGCTGCTGTAATTACCACAGGATCCAAAGTGATGCTGGGCAAGCTAGCCAAAAACTAAAAGTAACACTTTACAATAAGGTTTCATTTTTTAACATTAGTTCATGTGAATTAACAATGAACAATATTTGTATAGCATTTATTAATCTTAGCTAAAGCTAACTTCAGCTTCAATTAACTTGCTTATTGCTAGGTAATTTTAGCTAATCCATTAACTAGCGTGGACAAATAAGAATTAGCTAAGCTAAGATAAATGAGAGAAAGTAGCTATGCAACTTTACATATTAAATATTAAAACTAGTGGTGGGCATAGATTAATTTTTTTAATCTAGATTAATCTCACTGTAATCTTGGAATTAATCTAGATTAAAATGGCTCATTTGAATTCTGCCGAAGGCATTCAGTATGTGTGCTTGTAAGTGATCGTTTGTCTTTTTGTAGTTTGAATAATAAATAACTTCTGTCCCTTTAAGACCTGACGCACACATGGATCCCAAACACTGTTCCTGTGAGCTGGTTATGACTATGTTTACGTTAAAACTCACCAAGATGGGCATCGAGACATTTTTGAGTGTATTTGACCATTAATAAGATTTTTTTTAAAAAAGGAAAAAGGAGCTCAATTTTGCCCTTGTATGCAGGGCCGTTTTTAGGCATAGGCGGTCGCCTAGGGCGCCATCAGCTGAAGGGGCGCCAATGAACGCATATCAGGGGTGTGTGTAAAGGGTGTCAAGGCCACCCTAAAATATGATTGCCACCCCCACTGGTTCCCCGAACACTATTGGATCAGAGTACTGTCAATTACTGTCTGAATGTTGCATGTAAAGTTTGCATTTGGAGCGCTCAACACCGATCAAAGAGCTCGGTCAAAGCTTTGGCAAGGTAACGCTTTTTTTAACCACACAATAAAGCTAAATTCAAAGGCCAATTAAAAAAACAGGTAAAATAAAAAGTGCACAAATCTGTATTTTGTTAGGGCCGTATTAGTGGCAGTCGAGAAATCATGCTGTGAAATGGGCAGATAGTGTAATATTGCTCGGTGTGTATTATAGAGGCAAGATGTAGGTTAACCACACTCAATTTAGCATTTCATGATATTATTATATTTAAACTCTATTAAACTTTCTTCTCTTACTTGCACCTCCAAAAGGTGTGTGTTTTTGCGCTAATGCATTGTTAAAGGATCAGTGTGTAATTGTTTCATATAAAACTTCAACGGCCAATTTAATAAAAATAGTATAATAAAATGTGCTAATTCACAATATTTATTATCCTTTATTAAACCGTTTTGTTTAATTTAATGCATCTTTACAGGTGGTGTTGAAAGCGGAATATATTCATTCAGTTCTAATAGTGTCGTACAGGGAACAGCGTTGCGTTATTTAAAGGGGAAGTTCAAGCGTCAATGAGAAACAAAGACCGCACTGAATCAGTATTTATTCTTTTTACTTTCATGTGACTGGAACAGCTTTTATACGTAGTTTCCAAATTGTATTTGTATATAATTGTTAATAAGGATTACAGTTCCAAAATTGTATGTATGTATGTATTTGTTAATAAGGATTAAAACGAATACCAGTAATACCATGTTGCATTTTAAGATTTGGCTGGGGGGTGCCAATAAGGATTTCGCCTAGGGCGTCAAAATGACTAGAAGCGGCCCTGCTTGTATGTCAGAGGCGGCTTTATTACGGTATGTGTGTGTGCGCTTCAGATGCAAGCGCGAAATCTGCAGGAATTAGTAGAATTAACGTTATGTGCAACCCCGCACGAAATTCAGACCGGTCACACCAATACTAACACGCTAAATCCAGCAGAACACGCGTTTGCCGTGTTCAGAGGGTTAACTGGACTGAATGAGAGGAGGCGGGTGCGTGTCAACTCGCTGTCAGTCGGAGAGGAGAGTGCGGCTGGTATCGATACTGTAGAAAATGAGTGTCGTATAGTTTCAGTAGGCATACACACAGGTTCGAAGACTCGTTCTCTCGCCCCCTACAGTGCAATTCCGCTAGGTATACATCCGCGCTAGAATATCAAGGTGAAAGTCATCATAGCTTGTGTAGTATAGACATAGACAGTAAAAGAAATGGACACAGCGACTCCATAGACTTCAACGGGGAAATTTGAAGTCAGTTAGAAGCACTCCCTTCCTGATGGCTGAGCGTACTGCGCAGCCTCAGACTGAGCTTGACAACGTAGATGTGACGTGATCAGCCTGTCTGACAGTGGCAAGTCTTCTAGTAGTTGTGCAACGTAAAATCTGAATCACCGAATCTTGTAGCGACACAGAGAGTGAGCAGGAGCAACTTTTGATGAATGAAGCAGGATTTGCGACATCTCTATCTGCGTTTATGCCTCCACGTCCCCCCGATTGCCTCATAGACAGTAAAAGATTGCCTGCGAGCTTCTCTTCGGGTCTATACAGTACAGCGCGACGGAGTCGCGTGGTTATGACGCAATCGTTAGCCTACTTTTTACAAAAACGGCTTCTACGGGGCTATAGTGTAAGATACAAGGTTACGGAGCATTTTATACATTGTTGTTTGTTTAGAAATAAACAATGGACAAATGGAGTCTTTAAATGCCTCAGATGTAAAGATATTCGCTGTCAAAGTGAGGCCAAAATGAATGGGAGTCAATGGGATGCTAACAGCAGGTGATGGCTTGGTTAGCAATGGCTGCCCCTATGAAAGGTACGCATTCCGGGGGCTGGATTACCCCCTTGAGTATAGACCAAGCTCCCAGCCCAACTTTGAGAATAGATTAACGGCAATATTTTTTTTATCGCCCGATAAGAGTCTCGCGTTAACGCAGCACGTTAACGCCGATAACGGCCCACCACTAATTAAAACCATATTGAATATGTGTGTGTGTGCGTGCGTGTGTGTGGGTGGTTCAGGTAAACCCTACCCTAGGGACAAAATGGCACAAAATGTCCCCACAAAGGTGGCAATATCCAAAATACTTGTCCTTGTGGTAAAAGTTTTTGGCCCGCATGAGGAAAACAGCTTAAAAATGTAATTAGATGATGTTTTTTGAAAATGTAAAAATAAAAAATAAAAAAACTATAAAACTATAACTATAAAAAAATCTAATAATTAATAATAGCATTATTGCGCTTTATTTAGTTCGTTTTTTAAATAAAATAATAAATAATAAAATAAAAAATAGTATATTTTAAAATAAAAACAAATGAGTATAAAATAAAAGTATGATTATTTTATAGTACACTTAAAAATACAATGCTAATATTTACACTTTTTTTCTTTTTTACTTCTTTATTTGTATATGAATTTTCAAAATTTTCAAACCTAAAAATAAGCAAGCTTCTATTTTGGCGGGTTGCCAGGAAGTTAATATGCACTGCCGGTGTCATGACAAATTGGGTCCTCCCTCGAAATCTAGTCTCAGCCTCAGACGTTACGCCCCGGCCGTGATGCATATAGCACACTTATCTGGAAACACTTCAGGAGTTTCGAAGTCGTCATCTGATTGGTTGAATTCTACAGGATGTCCGCGTGTTATGTGTTGCGCTCTTTAACAGTCCGCCTGGAAACAAATGCCCTGATACCAAACTCCCTCTGGAGGAAGAACGCTGTCATTTTTACACCTGTGACAATGAGCGCTTACCGGGATCAACTAAACACTGGATTTTCAAAAGTATGTGGAAATCGTGGCTCCATTGTTGCTGTAAACGTGCACAACATTCTTGAATGAATAATTCAAAGATGCACGCCGGTCTGTTATTGGAGGGACATCGACTTTACATTTTCACGCCCATAAACATGATGCGGAACAAAACAATCTGTGATTGGTTGCGTTACATGTCAGTCAGACGGCCAATTTGTCACTAAACCGGTTTTAGCACTGCCGAATGAAGCGCATCAGTGAATGTCACAGCTTTGCGTTTTGCTCTGAAACCAGCAGATTTATTATGCATTCAGTTCAATTTAAAATATTATACAGTATTACAGTTAGTCGATCTAAAAAGTGCATTAACAGCTGTCAACCATGTCTTTTACGCAAATGAGTGGTCTGAACTTATTTACCCAGTGCATTTTGTATTTTGCTCATGCATGTGCACCACTTATGTGCCCCCCATGTGTGTGTGTGTGTGTGTGTGTGTGTGTGTTTATGAGGAGAGAGAATCAGTGGTAATGGTTTGTATTCCAATATAGTTTTATAGTTTAAAATAAGATACTGTATATAATGTTGTAATGTCTGTTCAATAATGGAGTGTCTTACTTTAAAAATGAAGGGCATTTTTTTATAGATTCAATTTTATGGATGCAAATTAAAAGATAAGATTATTAATAACATGAATGTTACGTGTGTGTGTGTTTATGAGGAGAGAGAGAGAGAGAGAGAGAGAGAGTGAGAGTGTGTGTGTGTGTGTGTGTGTGTGTGTGTGTGTGTGTGTGTGTGTGTGTGTGTGTGTGTGTGTGTGTGTGTGTGTGTGTGTGTGTGTGTGTGTGTGTGTGTGTGTGTGTGTGTGTGTGTGTGTGTGTGTGTGTGTGTGTGTGTGTGTGTATGTGTGTGTGTGTGTGTGTGTGTGTGTTTATGAGGAGAGTGAATGAGTGGTAGAGTGGTTAAAAAATTCACTTAATTCAACTAAGAAATTTAAGGCAGCAACTGAACTGAATCATTTCAACTCATTTTTTCCCCGTTCATTTAAACTGAATCTTGTATAACTTAAAAAAAAATCAAGTTGCAGTTGGTTAAACTACTTAATTAAAAAATAAACTTGTTGCCATGACTTATAGATCAAAGTAGAGGTTCAGAATGTCATTAGGGTGTAAATAATTACAGGACTTGAATTTTTTGGTGAACTATTCCTTTAAAGAAAGCTCAATTTGTAGGAACAAATTTTACTGTAACACAGTGCTGTCAAAAAATGGTCTAAACATAATTAACATGAACACCTTTCATTTGTTTCATCATAAGGCATTTGGTGGGGAATTTGTTGATGTTCCCTTGATTACCTAAAGGGGTCACTGTATCCCCTAATTAAAAGAGCAAGAAACATGTCTCGTACTATTAAAATGATACTGTGTGAAAACCGAGCATCTTATACTGTAAGTCTCTAATACATTAGAGTTGACTCCACATGACTCCAGGGAAATCACTGCATACAAACTATCACAAAAATATTGGCAAATTACACACATTATCTGACTATAGACTGAGATGTGTTGAAGAAAGCATCGGAGGAAGACATTTGAATTAATCAGAGCTCTTAGATACAGTAATGAATTGTTAGGTGGGGGAAAAAAAAGAAAGAGAGGGGAAGGAAAGGGGCTGGGCAAAAGTCGGCTAGCATGTTGCTGTGTGTGTGGAGGTTATGTTACTGTGATAGTGGCTCCTAATGGAAGCTATCGCTAGCGTTATTGAGCTAAAGCACTCAGTCCTTCATATCGCTTCCAAGGTGATGGCCTCCATCTGTGGACGTTGAACGCGTGCATGTGTGTGTGTGTGTATGTGTGTGTGTGTGTGTGTGTGTGTGTGTGTGTGTGTGTGTGTGTGTGTGTGTGTGTGTGTGTGTGTGTGTGTGTGTGTGTGTGTGTGTTAAACCCTACGTTATGGTGAAAAAATGTCCCCACAAAGATGGCAATATCCAAAATTCTTGTCCTTGTGGGGACATTTTTGGTCCTTATGAGGAAAACGTGCAGCTTATAAATCATACTAAGTAATGTTTTTTGAAAATGTAAAAATTCAGGAAGTTTTATGTAATGGGTAGGTTAAGTGGTAGGTTTAGGGGATAGAAAATACTGTACTGTTTGTACATTATAAAAATCATGTCTATGGAAAGCCCCCATAAAACATGGAAACCCAACGAGTGTGTGTGTGTGTGTGTGTGTGTGTGTGTGTGTGTGTGTGTGTGTGTGTGTGTGTGTGTGTGTGTGTGTGTGTGTGTGTGTGTGTGTGTGTGTGTGTGTGTGTGTGTGTGTGTGTGTGTGTGTGTGTGTGTGTGTGTGTGTGTGTGTGTGTGTGTGGAGTGTGTTGTTAAAATGGCATGAATTACTGTTGCCTCAGTTCAAGCAAAGCGGGAGTGCACACAAACTGATCATCTCTTCCTACTAACTACTAGTTATTGTACTAAAAATATATTACATATTAATTATATTTTTACTCTAATATCATTCAAAGTTATTATTAACTTAAATATTATATAAACATCCTTAAAATGTAAAACAAAGTTTTTAATTAACCTTTAATAATAATAACCAGCTGGCAGGGTTCCCTGTATAGTTTACAACATTAGTTGAGAAAAATTAACATCCATGTATCCACAAATTAAATTTCTGTCAATAGCATTCCCTACCCCCAATTTACATTACATTCTTTCCTAGCTGAACTTAAAGCCCTGGCTCAAGTAAGATGAAGTAAAATTAAAACATCCTTCTGTCTGTACCATCATGACTTCTTTGCTTGCTTTTATTGTTGTGCACTGACTTATTCATTAAGCTGAACAGCCAATCAGAGTTCTCTCTCTCAGCGATGACACAACTCTGATTCGGCCCAAAAAAAAAAAAAAAAAACACAGCGCCCGACTAGAGCCAAATGTGCGGAACACGCCGAAAAAACTATGCCGACCGATGCTCAAAAACAGCCTGACGTTGCCCGACAACTTGGTGTGTACCGGCATTTAGGGTTAGGAATTAGAAAATTTGTAAATTAGTCATTAGCTCAGTATAAAAACCATACACCTATGGAATGTCCTCATAATGATAGGAATACCGGTGTGCGTGTGTGTTTTAGTGTATGTCTGAGGTAGAGGAGTACTCTACTTCTTTGCCAGGCCCCAAGCGACCATATATACAAGCAGGTGATGGAAGGGTCAGTGTGTCACACAGCACACACACATTCAGTCAATACTCCTTTTCTTTCTCTGGTCTAAAAATAATTCTGTTCATAAATAGTATTTTGTAAAAATGCTCATTTAATACAATCTTTATAATTTTATGACCATTTTCCTCATTTTCTCTGACCATTGAAATTGTTTTTTTTTTTTTACAGTGATGATGATTATTATTATCATCATCATTATTTTTTTATTTTATGCTTTCCCATATTCATTTAATACATTCTTTATCATTGTATTTCTATTTTTCAGGACAATTTTCCAAATTCTCTCTGACCCTTGAAATTGTTGATTTTATTTTCATTTTTACAACTTCAATGCCCTTTTTGCATGTGAAATAAGTAACAGTGCTTTGCTGAATATTATACTCAATCCAAATGTGCCCCATCCTTCAACAGCCTTTGTTCTTCACCATATTAATTTAATACATTCTTTATCATTTTATTTTCAATGACCATTTTCCACATTCTCTCTGACCATTGAAATTGCTAATTTATTTATTTTGAATTGTATTTATTTATTGCTTTTTTAATACTTCAATGTAAAAAAAAAAACTTAACAAATAGTAACATGCTTTGGTGAATTTCATAATAAATCCAAAGTTGCCCCATCCTTCTACAGCCTCCTTGGTTTCTCATTTTTTATTCTTATTGTTAGTTGTTGTAATGTTTAAAAATAATATAACACTTAATAGCCTTTATCCTGTTGACAACTCCATGATTAGACAGGCCACATTTCTGTTTATCCAATATGTTATAGTAAATGTGGCTGGTTATGTGTGTTCATCTATGTCAGGATTCTCATTTCTGGTCCTGGAGAGCCACTTTCAGTAGTTTACTAATTCTGTACTAATTCAGTTCCAACACACCTGGTTGTTGTTTTTTATGCAACCCTAGAGACCATAATTAGTTTATTGATGTGGGTTCAACAGTAATTAGAGCTGGAACTAAACTTTGAAAACTCTCCAGTACCAGGAATGAAGAACCTAGATCTACTGTAAGTAGACGATCATGCTGATATTCGGGAGAACACCACTCCATATAATTGTTGCCACATATATCTTGATTTTTGGGTGGCATTTTTACCCCAAGCCCCCATTAATTTCTGTGATGGCAGGGGGTGGGGCTCTTTTTCGAGCGCGAGCGGATGGAGGTCGCTCCTGATGTGAGGCCTGTTTCAAGTGAAACGGGTAAAACATAGCAAAGGCCACTGAATACATACAAGTATATTTCAATAAAATAAAAGAGATGACATTTCCTAGTACATTTTTATTTTAAAATATCCTATTTGAGAAAAGGAAAACCTTTATTCTTAAACAACTTAGCATTCAACAGGAAACTGGACATCGTTCTCATAAATTTCCATTCCTGATTTTCCATTACCGATTTGAGCTTTGTGCAAGAACGCTACTCTTGTACTGGTTCCCCTCTCAGATCCATTATTGTATGACAGTTACATGCAAAGATGTGTAATTTAAAGTGTGTCAGTGTATGTTTTTCAGTGTTTTTCTTTTCTAAATTGGAACATGACAGACTCAGAGCCATGCCAGACCAGATATTATATAGTGCTTTGGCACTAGTACATAGTCATTTGACTCACACACTACGAGACAGATGGCCAGAGTGCAAGGATAAATTAAAGAGAGAAAAAGCATTTTGCTTGACTTTTATGCAGATGAAAATACACTGAGAGCCACTACACTACAGGATATTTTAAAAATGTATGCAGGTATTTTAAATTCACATATGCACTACCGTTCAAATGTTTGGGGTCAGATTCGTTTTTTAAAGAAATTAATACTATCATTCAGAAAAGATGCATTAAATTGATCAAACGTCACATTATAGACATTTATACATAGGTCACGATAACAAATTTTGCTGGACGATAAATTGGCCAAGAAATTATTGCGATAAACGATAATATTGTCATTCTGAGACCATTTTCATCAAACAATAATGATAATGGCATAATAATGCAGGTACACCTTTTCAAAGATCAATAAACTTTTATTTCTAAAGACTATTTAACACTGAAAGCGGAAAGCATTTTAAATATCCACAATAAATGAACAAAACGTATGCATAAATATAAATAAATGTAAATGTAAAACAACCAAAACCAAAAAAAAAGGAATGGACTCTCAGAAAATGCACTTGAATAAACAGCTGGGAAAACTTTAAAGAATCTTTGCATAACCCCATTATAATAAATTTTATTTTTACCTGTGCCTTCCCTGTTAGACATATGAAATGTAATAGTTATCAAACACCTTTCTTAACTGCATAAATAATAAATGAAATATAGATTAATCATCATTAAAGCGACAATTTTCTCTATTCCCGTTGTTCTTTGATGAACATTAATGACAGGCATCATCAGTGCTCCTGTCACTTTAAGAGTCGTTGCCGAACATAATGCGGATCATGCAGATCTCACGCGCTGTCCCACACATCTCATTTCCTCACAACTCTTTAAGTTCATTTAAGACGTTATTTAACTAATTTAAGACTCCTAATATGAGAATACTCAAAATGCTCTGTGTTGTTGTTATTGTTTGTTCAAGAGCAAAAGAGAACTTACGCGAGTCTGTCTGTGCGTCGAGTGTGTGTGTGTGTGTGTCAGAGACATTCCCTCGATTAGCTGACATGAGACGCAGGCACGCAGCCACACAGACAGGACATTGATATACAGCGCATTCTCTTGTGTCTTGTCGCGCTTAGAAGCATTTACATGTATAAGAGTGTGATCATATAATATATCGCTCCGCAAAAATGGATATAAAAACGGTCGCTGGAAATTATTGCGGCCGGAAAAATTATCGAGCTCATTATTTTTATCGTGTGATTAATTGATTTATTGACTATCGCGACAGGCCTATCAGTTCCAAAAGGTTTCTGTTTCAAAAAGTACTGTTCTTTTGAAATTCTATTCATCCTGAAAAAAAGTGTCACACACTGTAAATCTGAATTAGTAGCAACCAGCTGCCTCAAATTTTTTACGTTAAGAAATGTAAAGTTTAAGTAAGCAGATTTTTATTTTGTAATCATACATTTTAATTGCTCTGAACTTGAAATATTTGAGTAAGCTAATTCATACATTTAACTTAAAAATGCATGTAATTTTCGACTAGCTTTAACTAGCTAATTCAATAAAGGCCACCTTGCTAATTGGTTACACAATGCTTTGGGAGCATTAGCATAGCATAGCGTAGCACATGCTGAATGAGGACAGCAATATACATTTTTCATTTCTGTTCTCAAACTAAGCTCATGCTCCACTCGTCACCATGATGCTGACCCTACAAATAAATCTAAACTATCATAACAAATCATTACTACTCAATATTCCAATTAACGTTAATCTTGAACACAAAAATAAAACATCATTTAACACTTAATTTGGGCATTTACGGTCCCTTTTGAGTGTCATGGCAAAGCATGCTGGGAAATATATATCCCAGCCCAGTTTCAGTTAAATTTAGGTTAGTCTAAATGAAAAGAAACAAGTTCATAAAATTCAAAACAATGAAACAATTCAGATTACTTAAAATGTGTCAGTTTTGAGAACTCAAAAGAAAAAGAAAGTTTTAAATACTCATCATAAAAGTTAATTTGTTTGATTTGAGTTGGCTCTACTCAAACCAACAAATTATTTTGAGCGTTAGGGTTTATAGTGCAGTTAACACCAGATTTTTAGGGATTTTCAACATTTATAATAATAGGAAATGTTTTTTTTCAGCAGCAAATTGCATGTTATTACACATGTTTTTATTTAGTACTGTCCTGAATAAGATATTTTACATAGATTTTTTTTTTACATACAGTCCACAAGACAAAAAAAATAGCTGAATTTATTAAAATGACCTTGTTCAAAAGTTTATGAGTCCCTTGTTTGTCCTGAGCAGTTAAACTGCCCAACATTCTTCAGAAATATCCTTCAGCTGCATATTCTTCATTTTCCCAGCATCTTTTGCATATTTAAACCCTCTCGAGCAGCGACTGTATGATTTTGAGATCCGTATTTTCACACCGAGGACAATTGAGGAACTCAAACACAACTATTGAAAAAAGTTTAAACATTCACTGATCCGCCAGAAGGAAACGCAATGCATTAAGAGTCGGGGGTGAAAACTTTTGAACAGGATGAAGATGTCCACAATTTTCTTATTTTGTTTAAATATATTTTTATTTCATTTAGTACTGCCCTTCGAAAGCAATAGAAGATACTTGCATGTTTCCCACAAGACAAATTAAGTACAATTTACCTTGATATTCAAATTCAGTAATTTGTCAACCCCCAGCTCTTAATGCGTTGTGTTTCCTTCTGGAGAATCAGTGAATGTTTCAACCTTTTTTAATAGTTGTGTTTGAGTCCCTCAATTGTCCTCAGCTTGAAAAGATGGATCTCAAAATCATACAGTCAATTCTGGAAAGGGTTCAAATATGCAAAAGATGCTGGAAAACTGAAGAATATGCAGGAGCTGAAGGATATTTCTGAAGAATGTTGGGCAGTTTAACTGCTCAGGACAAACAAGGGACTGACAAAACCATCACAAAACAAAAAAATTGTCGTGGATCATCCAGGTGGCCACACACTGTATTAAGAATCAATGGTTCATAAACTTTTCATTTTAATAAATTTGTCTTGTGGACTATATGTAAACATTTTTATGTAAAATATCTTATTCAGGACAGTACTAAATAAAAAAAATAACATGTATTTTGTATGATCTCTCTTATTTTGTTAAATTATTCACAATTTCACAGATTCTGCATGCGGTTCACATACTTTTTCTTGCAACTGTATATGAAAGTTTAAAAAATATTTCACAATATTACAATGCTACAATATATTTGATCAAATAAACGTTGGTGAGCATAAGATACTTCTTTCAATGACCCCAAACTTGTGAATGATATTGTATATTATATTAGTAAAGAGGTGTTTACATAATATGTGTTGTTGCTCTCCATCCGTGATGACTTATTAATTGTTGGTCTATAGCTATATGTGTCGGAGGCATTTTAAGAATTTATAAGGCACCACGTAAAAATAAAACAATATGTTTCAAACACTCCCTATTCTCCATTGTTTGGACAAACAGGTAGTCCCGCCCCCAAATCAACACCAGTTGAAAGTGCCAGTGTTTTTATACCTTCAACAAAACAGGTCACTCAAACAAACAGATTGCAATTCCATTTGGTGTAGCTAGTGTTCCAGAAAGAGACTGACCGCCTTCCATTTGTGTCCTTCGCTCTGAGTATGAGAGTTGGATCAATAGCGTGTCAGTAAGTGAACTTGTGCGAATCACATCCATTCATCTCTCTCACACACACTTCTCCCATTCCACTTTCAGTTTAGGAGTCTGGAGGCAGGGCAGGGCTTTGGGCAGCAGCGTCCAACCGCATGAGTAGGGCATCCCCACACACGCCCTTAAAGCGGTGGGTACCGTCTCTCGCTGCGCATGATACTTAACCGATAACCCTCCCCACCACAGCTAGAGGCACTCACATGGCCCCAGACTAGCGTTAGTGCCGCTCAATTGTATTAAGGGCAGAAATGAATGCAGCGTGACCCTTCTTAAGTGCACAAGGCATCTTTGTGCCGAGCAAGACCGGGCGATCGAGCAGATGCATCAAAGGAAATTCCCCCCCGCGCACTGTGCGAGCAGACAGATAATGCTATTTACCTGAGTGATGCAGCTTGGCCTGCAACAAGACACAGATGCATGATGTCTGAGTGAAACAGAGCACTCTGACTGAGCGAGAGAATGTGTGTGTGTGTGTTTTCTGTGAGAAGGCATGTGAAGGCGTATTTTAATTTGTGACAGCTTGTTTACTCTGCGTGTGGTGTTTAACACGGTCACACGTTCAACACGTGGTGCTAATAAAGCATGCAAATGTTAGTATTCGAGGAGCATTGATTCCTACCTTAAAATCACAGATGCACGTCACCGTGTCCCCGATTCGCAGACACTCGCCGTCAAACTTGCACGTGTTTGTGTCGCACAGAAAAAGATCAGTGTCCTGCTCTTCGAATCCTGTCGTGGAACACACAAACATATAGGTTATAGATTACAAACAGATATTCTCCAAAACATGCTAAGACTGTAATTTTGGGGACCGTAAGATTTTTTTAATTCATATATTTATTCAGCAAAAATGTACTAAAATGACAAAAGCGATAATAAAACATTGAATAAAGTTACACAAGATTTGTATTTCAAATAACTGCTGTTCTTTTGAACTTTCTATTCATCATCGAATCCTGAAAGAAATTGTCATTGTTTCCACACAATAATTAAGCCTAAAAAGTTTTTTTAAGTATTGATTAAAAGATAATAAATTAGAATGAATAGAGGAATATAGAGGATTATCAGCAGTTAGCACAGGAATAAATTACATTTTTAAAATATTAAAAGTTATTTTATTAGTATATTAATAATAGTATTAATATTTGTACTGTATTTTTGATCAAGTTAATGTAGCCTTGTTAAGCATCTTGCAAAAACATAAAGAAATCTTACTGACCTAAAACTTTTTTAATTGTATTGTATATAAACTTGCACGTGTTTGTCTATATACAGTACATATATGTGTGGATGTGTGTGTGTGTGTGTGTGTGTGTGTGTGTGTGTACATATACGTAGACAAACATGCACACACACATATATCATGTATATAAATAGGTAGTATAATGAACAATAATCGTTAATGTTATTATTCAGCATTGCATATATTTATTTTGATATAATTTTTAAATTGACGGACATTTCTTATTTCAATAACTAGTTTTGCACGCAAATTTGGGTTTGTTCATAATTTGACAATACCAGTTAGATCGGGTCACAGGATCTCATTTAGTAGCCAAGTTAGCGTATAATGTCTCAAAAATGGTTTCATAATCAGTTCATTTCGGTTCAGCATCTCCAACAATCTTTCCCCTAAGTGCACCGGCGGTCAGATGAAGCACTGTAGTTCATTAAAACTGAATAAACACATCACTGGTGTGAAACAACCTCACAGAATTACTTCCTCGGGACAAAGGGTTGTTTCCAAGTTGGAAAGAGGATATTAAAGCTAAAGCATATCATGACTGCAGTATCAAACAACAGAAACTCTGTTACAAAAGCTGCTTTGATAAAATAGAGCATGTCCCTGGTTTGAGGTCATAACAGCCCAGCTTACAGACCTCTCTAATGTGGGCAGGATGTCTCTTAATGGACTGAGGTTTTCATCTTGTCTGTCAACATAAATGGTAAGTTCATATAGGCATACAGCAGACAACACACACACACACACACTCTAAGAGAAAATAACCTGTTTACAATATTGCTACACACACTTCAAAGAGAACTCTCTCGCACACCAAACAAAAGTAAGACCCAGACGGATATGCCATCAGCATGATTCAGAAGAAGCAATGTTCCGAAACCCTTAAATGTGTGACATCTGACCTTACACACAACCTCTATATCTGACTAGTGTATACTGTACAATGCCTTGAGCCAAAAATCAAAGGCTTCTCCCTGTAAACACAAAGACGAACAGGAATGATTCAGGATGAATATTTCATAAGCTCCACCATCTGCAAGTCAAAGAACAGGATGGGCAGAGCAGCCACGTCTCACTGTATAACGTTACAACATGGAAGCATACTGACCCTTGTGAAAAAAGTGCACTTAAGTGTATTGATCATATTCTTGAAATCCTTAGAGTACATTTTTAAGAAGTATATTTCAGGTAATATAATTCATTTGAATTAAATGATAGATTAGTGTACTGTATGGGAATACATTTCATGAATATTTGTTTTTATTTTATTTCATTCTTTAAGATTGACAAAAAAAATGGCATAAAAAAAATATTCTAGTATGCTACAGTGTGAGATGAAACTATGGGGGAAAATTGTTTACATCCAACAGTATACTTGACTGTAAATACAGTATATTCTGGTGCATTAAAAGCTGTTACAAATTACATAGTTTTACTTGATCGCTACTAAAGTGGGTTGAAAAGTGCTCACACGTTGAAATTTTTGCATGAAGGATATATTTGAACACTAATTAAATAGCCCTTAAATACAATAAAGGTGCAATATGGTTTTAGTACACAGCACTGAAGTACAATAACTATTCAAAATATTTGCTTTATAAAAATTAATACTTTTATTCAGCAAGGACGCATTAAATTGGTCAAAAGTGACAGTAAAGACATTTATAATGAATATTATAAATAAATGTTGTTCTTTTGAAGATCCTGAACAAAACTGTATACTGGTTTCCACTAAAATAATAAGAAGCTCAACTCACTGTTTTAAATATTAATAATTATAATAGAAGTTTCTTGAGCAGCAAATCAGCATATTAGATTGATTTCTGAAGGATCATGTGACACTAAAGTCTGGAGTCATGATGCTGAAAAATCTATTCAGGATTATTGGAATTATTTTAAAGTCTAGAAAAACCTTGTAAAAGATGCTATATTGATAAGTATATGACACTCGTAGACAAACTGACCCGAGCCCAAATTAATGAGAAGAGGAGCGAGAAAATAATATACAGGAAGGGAGAGAGTGAGCGCAGAGCACAGATGGGCGGTATGATTTCTCTTGCTGAGATGAGACATGCATAAAATTTAAATATTGCCGGATCAGTTGTGTCTGGCTGTGCAGCCCATCATCCTCAGCGATGGTGCAGACTACTTAGCCGAGACAAACGAGTGGGTGTGCATGTACGTGTGTGTGTGTGTGTGTGAGAGAGAGAGAGAGAGAGAGAGAGAGAGAGAGAGAGATGAGGAGGAGGGGTGGCACAGAGTGATACAGCGGTGCTGAAACAAGACAAGCAGCCAAAGTCTCAGGATAAGTAAGTCTGTGAGGAATGATAATGAACCGGAGACAAGCAGGCTGAGTGGAAGGGAAAGACGACACACACCATATGACACTGCGAACGCAAACACAATAGAGAATTTTAGAGTAGGAGTTGTCGCACTCCAGTGCTGGGGTCACTTTCATTTCCATTCATTATATTCAGTGGATTCAGGGCTTCACATGAAAAATTAACTCTTGGTTTTTGTGCTTTGAATTGAACTATAGTAAAAACATAAGGAATTTAATGTTTACAGTTCCTTAACGATTATTACATTAATGATTATTAGTACTTTGAGGGATGTACACATCACACTGCCTCCGCCGGCTTGCCCTTTCCCATAGTGCATCCTGGTGCCATGTGTTCCCCAGGTAAGCGGCGCACACACACCCAGACATCCACGTGATGTAACAGAAAATGTGATTCATCAGACCAGGCCACCTTTTTTCATTGCTCCCTGGTCCAGTTGTGATGCTCACATGCCCACTGTTGGCGCTTTCGGCGGTGGACAGGGGTCAGCATCCCTGACTGGTCTGCGGCTATGCAGCCCCATACGCAACAAACTGCTATGCACTGTGTATTCTGACACCTTTCTATCAGAACTTGCATTAACTTCTTGAGAAATTTGAGCTCCAGTAGCTCATCTGCTTGATCAGACTACACGCTCCCCACGTGCATCAATGAGCCTTGGTCGCCCATGACCCTGTTGCCGGTTCACCACTGTTCCTTCCTTGGACCACTTTGGATAGACACTGACCACTGCAGACCGGAAACACCCCACAAGAGCTGCAGTTTTGGAGATGCTCTGACCGAGTCGTCTAGACATCACAATTTGGCCCTGGTCAAACTCACTCAAATCCTTACGCTTGCCAAATTTTTCCTGCTTCTAACACATCAACTTTGAGGACAAAATGTTCACTTGCTGCCTAATATATCCCACCCACCAACAGGTGTCGTGATGAAGAAATAATCATTGTTATTCACTTCATATATGTATTATATTGTTTGTAAATAGGGCTGTCAGTCAATTACAATTTGTTACATGATACGCTGATGAATTAATCTAATGAACCACATATTTGCTGATAAAAGCCTTAAAAAAGATCATTCAAAGACATTATATTGTAGTACAACATAAAGTAAAGCACTGAACAGAAATTAGAAATTAGTGGCTTTAGGTGTCAATGTACTGTTTATAGGTCAATGAACGCAAGCAGAAGAACATCTTTGTCCATTAAAGTATGTTGCATCTCTTATTTCGAATCGAATATGACTGAAAGTAATGGCTTGTGGTTCAGCAAGTGAGTCAGATGTTAATTTGGTAACCACTCCAACTATTTCAGTGTGTACGTGAGATGTTTTAGAGTTTGTGTGTGACTCATTGGCGAGTCATTTTGATTGACTCATTAAAAATAACTATATTTAATTGGTGAATCAAGCTGCAATAGTTGGTTTTTAAGTCAATTCAGACTGCACATCCATTTGATCTCAGCTAAAATGTTTTATTTTAGATTCAACAGCGCAGTACTTTATACCGCAGAGAACAAATGTCGATTACAGAGTGTCTATTCACACTAACTCTGCCTAACAATGCCTGGTTTGGCCAAACAAAATTGAAAAAAAAAAAAATGTGTATTTCAACTTCTTCAGTGGTGCAATCAGTAAAGCATAAGGCTTGAGGATCTTGGTTTTGACACCATCGACCCGGGTTTCGAATCCGCCTTTTGCAGAGCTCGCTCTTATCTCTTTTCTCATCACAAATCACATCGGAAAGGCATTTACTTTCAATACAAATGAAGAAAATGTTCTTACATCTACTTTTATAAGGTGTAAATAGAATATTTCACTATTTTCACTTAATATGCTATTTCACTTGAATAACATCTACAGCTATTTGCACTTAGTGTAAATATCATCTATCGCTAAGAAAATGTAATTTTCACCTAGTGTAAATAGCATCTATCACTATTTTCACTTAGAGTAAATAGAATCTAGATGCTATTTACACTCGGTGCAAATAGCCACTGCCATATGATTACAGGGCTCTCAAGTCTCACGCATTGGGCGTGAGACACACGCATTTCAACCTGCTCACACGCCACACCTTGTATTTCTCATGCAGAGAAATTTGCAGGATAATGCCCACCAAGTTGCGCCACTATTAGAGGAATCAAGTGAGTTCGACATAGAGTTCAGAAGGCCTTCCACGCACCAGCCAATCAAATAAAGAATATAGCTAGCGAACAGCCAATCAGAAAATAGCATTGCTGTATCCGAGTAAGATTTAGATATTCCCGCAACAACAACGTTTACATTCTGCCACCTACTGGTGGTTTAGTTTAATGTTTTCTTTCCAACATTTCTTAATTGTATATTCAAAAATATTTAAAACAATCTCATAACATTTTTCAGTGTAAATGATTTAATTTGATTGGCAACAGCCCTACAGTGTCTTATTCTAATTTAATTTATAGATCAAATTTAAGAATATAAAATGAAAGCTGAAGCATAGTCTATATTTAATAAGATTATGGGAAAATTCCCTTCATAAAAGGTAAAAATATCAAAGATATGCAGATTTAAATATCTCAAAGCTGATTGAACACTGGTGAGACTATTGCTTCAGAATAAATTATATTTACAACACAGTAAATTTTGATTAGTAAATAAATGACAGTCATTATTATGGATTATTAATTTGCCTCTTTCCTGACATCTTTGAAATAGAGAAATGCAAGAATTAATACTATGCACACACACACACACACACACACACACACACACAAATGTTGAATTGTTTTTTTAAAAATTATTTATTTAATAATAAATAAATAATAATAATTAGTGTAATTTTTCAGATCAGAACCTCATCCCCACCCAAACCCCTGCTGCCGTCTCCAAAATCTCACTCCGAACTCAGTTCAAAACTTGAGAGCCCTGTGATTATATGATACAGCAAACTACAGAGCAAGTTTGTACTCCAAAGCTTTCAGCTTAACTCATTTTTCTTGGTAGCTTAGCTAGCTACATTGTTTGGCTGAACAGTGAACATCACACAGGAAGTGGCATAGGAAATACAATGACAACAACAGAACTGAAAGTATACCAAAGGTGACACCAGAGATATCAGAACATTTGCTGACAAACAACACATCACAAGAAATCTGTGCTTGCATATGCTGTGCTAATGAACTCGGGGCAAAGTTTCTTTGAACTAAAACATCTGCTAAATGAATAAATGAATATGCAAATGGGTTGAATATCATTAACCCGCGGGGTGCAAAAGCTACCAAGCATCTGCAGTAGTATTACCTAAAGCTCACACTAATGTGAGTTCTTGCTACCAGACCGCTGTTCTGTTTATGAATAGAGACATTATATTAAATAGTGTAATGTGCAATATTTTTGAGATGTCGGGGAAAGGAAGCATTAAAAAGATTTCTTTTCAACATGGAAATAAATGTGAAATCACATGCATCTTTTTTCAGCTGAAAAAATTGAAATCCTTGCTTTTGTTTTTCATTATTATTATTATATAATTTTTTTTGTTCCAAGGACCTCCATTGCCTGAAAGAACTTTTATTGGTTACTCTATCCAGTGCCTGATTAGAAATCCAACAAAATTGCTTTATGGTGTAGTCTGAATTATGTTATTATGACTATTATGTCTTTTAAATGATGTTACATATAATATTACTGGAGCTAAATATTATGAAATTAAACTTTTTTGTCAATTAAGTTTTGGAAAGTAAAAGATCAGCATACTTGGAGCTGTACAGCTGATAAGCCTGCTTAGCCTATACCCTCAATTATACATTTTTATATGTATTATACACTTTTGTTTTATCAGGCATTATAGTCGGCTACATCCTAGGGTCCTAGGAGGATTATATTGAACAGGCAAACTAACTGTTCCTGACACTGGCGGTATCTAGTAAAAGTAAAGATGTACAAACCCACATCTTTTCAAAATCAGCTAGTTGTTGAATTGTCAGCATGATTAATCAAACCCTGTATAATTATGTAGGTTTCAGTTTCACCTTACCCTGATTGGTCATATTTATTAAGGGTTTTGACCATAGACTGTAAAAAAATATGGACGTAGTGTCCGTGACGTCACCCATAGGATTCTGAAGAGCAGTTTTGAAGCGTAAAGTAGGGTTGAGCTGGCTGTTGCCATCTTGGCAGCGCATCACCGCGCGTCACTCCCGGATAACTGACAATGGGTAAAGAGGTGGGACGTGATGACTAACAGACAGCAGACAAACGGCAATCCACCTGTCACTCAAAGTGGCCACGCCCTTAATTATGCAGAACTTTAAGTCTTTATATAATGTAAACGAATGAGTTATAAAAAATTCACCCCCCTCACAGTTCTCATGAAGGGCAAAATTAGACGTATAGACCAAAACCACAACTTGTACCAGGCTTCTGCTCCCTTCTGTCCCTAGTGGCCAGTCGATGAATTGCAGTTCCCTTTCAGTCGGTCACTACGACGTACGTCGGTAATACCGACGAATTGGGATCACTTCAGAGAGCCCCTATCAGCTTCGAGAACTTTAAGAACAGGCCAATGAACAATTGGCGTGCGAGATTTGCATCTCGCGATCCGCCCCACGCCGCGGGTATAAACAGGAAGCGAGAGCCACGCACTGACGTCATTCACTTCGGAGCCGAACCAGCTTTTGATGTTGCAGACTGCTTTCCTGTGTATTCAGCGAAAGAGACTACAAGGACAGAGAGAAGAGGATCGTGTGTTGGTGTGACGGCACTTTCCAGCGGGACCGCGAACTCAAAGCTGCGAGGAACAACTGCTGTTGTCACAGCAAAACCTGTTGGTATCGGTGGGCGTTCCTTTTCTGAGTGCAAACACAGGCTGCACTATCTCCTGTGTGTTGCCGCGGTTTCCCTGGGTGCTTCAGCACTCTCTTAAAAGAGCGTTTCCTCACAAAAAGAGCAACACGGGTGTGACTGCGTCTTTTTCAAGATGTCATTCCACCCGTGCGTTTCTGGATGCGGTCGTTCCCTCTCGCCCGCTGACGGCCACACTCACTGCATCACGTGCCTTGGCTTACAGCACGCTGAGGCAGCGTTTGTGAATAGCTTGTGTTCTCACTGCGGGAACATGACTATTGCGGTGCTTAGATCAAGACTCACCTACCTCCGGGAAGGCGGAGTCCCCCTCCCCATACCTCGATCTAGAGCTATCCCTAACCAGGATAGACCTACTTCGACGGATGACCGGGGTGTTCTGAGGATAACGTTCAGGACAAACCCGCCTAGTGTCCCTACGCAGGTCTCTGAACCCTCACAAGCACCGCTGTCGGTGGCGCCACCGGAAGAGATCGCTGGTCCCGCCCACGGGCACCCAGTCATCTCTTTCGGAGCGCCCACGGATGAGCAGATGTCGATCGCAGCATCGGAGGGGGAGTTCCAGTCCTCGGAGGATGAGGACTCAGCTGTACTGCCTCCCTCTGGGAGAGTGGCAACGGTTGAGTCGGACCCCGAGTTGACGGCTATGCTTTCCCGGGCCGCCGAAAAGGTCGGGCTTGTGTGGAACCCTCCACCACGTCCCGAACCTTCTAGGTTGGATGATTGGTTTCTGGGGGGGGGTCGCGCTGGTTCTCAGCGTCCCGCCCCAGTGCCATTCTTCCCGGAGGTGCATGAGGAGCTTTCCAGGTCGTGGACGACACCCTTCAGTGCCAGAAACAGACCTGGAGGCTCCTCCCTCCTCACTACCCTTGACGGTGGACAGGCCAAGGGTTACGAGAGGATCCCGCCAGTCGAACGCGCCGTCGCGATGCAGCTGCGTCCGGCGACCGCCTCCGAGTGGCGTGGTGATCCTCGTCTCCCGTCCAAAGCTTGTAGGCTTTCGTCCAGTCTGACTGCGAAGGCCTACAGGTCCTGCGGACAGGCCGCGTCTGCCTTGCATGCCATGGCGTTGCTCCAGGTGCACCAGGCCCAGGCACTCATGGACATGCACGAGGGTAGGACGAAAGTTACCGCCCGTTCCGTAGGTCAGGCGATGTCCACCTTAGTGGTCCAGGAACGGCATCTCTGGCTCAACCTGGCCGACATGAGGGAGACTGATAAGAACCGGTTCCTGGACTCCCCCATATCGTCGGCCGGGTTGTTCGGCGACGCGGTCGAGAATTTCGCCCAGCAATTCTCGGCCGCCCAGAAGCAGACGGAGGCCATCAAACATATCCTGCACCGGCGGCCCGCTGCTGCCTCCACCCAGCCGCCGGCTGCAGCACCTCCGCCTGCCCGTCGCCGAGGACGTCCTCCTGCGGCCGCCCCCGCTCCCGCCCCAGCCCAGCAGCAGCCTTCCACCGGCCGTGGGCGTGGAGCCGGTCGCGGAAAGAACGTCCAGCCCGCTCAGGCCGCTGCCAAGCCAGGTGGCAAGCGCCGTCGGAAGAGACCCTGAGACGGAACGCCCAGAGATGGAGGAAACTGCTCTTCAGGAGATGGCTGCAGCACCACTCCTTCCCCCGGTGGAGGGCCGGGGGAACCCCATTTATTTTTCTGTTCCGCCACTGGCCCCAGTGCCAGTGGCACCCAAATTTTCAATAAAAGAGCAGTTTTTAACATCTCTGGGTGCCAAGAGAGCCCGTCTGGCGGTATGCGACGCTACCATGCCTCGTACCCCTCAGACACCTCTCTCCTCGCCAACAGGGGGCGTCGGTTGTGCGGACGCACACAAAGTGCCTCCCCACGCTTGCCCGTCCCCTCAGTGGATGCAGGTCGTGTGTCAGACCCAGACCCCTGCACGGACCACTCCCATGTCGTCCTGGGGCCCCTGCGTTCCGCTGCGCTGCCCCGCTCCGGGTACGTCCGGGGTGCCGATGATCCCGCTTGCTCGGTCTCTGGGGGCCTGGCTAGCGCTCCCCAGCCCGTCTCGCTGGATCATCCGCACCATCAGACTCGGCTATGCGATTCACTTCGCCCGGCGTCCCCCGAAGTTCAGGGGTGTCCACTTCACATCTATACCGAAGGAGGGCGCCCCGGTGCTTCAGGCGGAGATCGCTGTCCTATTGGCGAAGGACGCGATAGAGCCGGTCCCTCCAGCCGATATGAAGTCCGGGTTCTACAGCCCGTACTTCATTGTACCCAAGAAAGGTGGCGGGTTACGACCGATCCTGGACCTGCGTTACCTGAACCGCTCCCTCCACAGGATGCTGTTCCGAATGTTAACCCAGAAACGCATCTTCAGATGCATCCGTCCCTGGGATTGGTTTGCAGCGATCGACCTGAAGGACGCGTACTTTCATGTCTCGATTCTCCCTCGACACAGACCGTTTCTACGCTTTGCTTTCGACGGACGGGCATACCAGTACAAAGTCCTGCCCTTCGGGCTGTCCCTGTCGCCCCGTGTCTTCACGAAAGTCGCGGAGGCGGCCATTGCTCCCATGAGAGAGCGTGGTGTTCGCATCCTCAACTATCTCGACGACTGGCTGATTCTTGCCAAGTCGCGGGAGCAGTTGTGCGAACACAGGGACATGGTGCTCCGGCACCTCAGCCAGTTGGGTCTTCAGGTCAACTGGGAGAAGAGCAAACTCTGTCCCGTACAGAGGATCTCTGTTCTCGGGATGGAGATCGACTCGGTCGCCATGACTGCGCGCCTCACAGAGGAGCGCGTCCAGTCGGTGCTGAGCTGCTTGAGTACGCTCAAACGCACTACAGCGGTTCCACTGAAACATTTTCAGAGGCTCCTGGGGCATATGGCAGCGGCAGCCGCAGTAACGCCGCTAGGGCTGCTCCATATGAGACCGCTTCAGCACAGGCTACACGACCGAGTCCCGAGATGGGCGTGGCACAGCGGGTCCCTCCGTGTCCAAGTGACGCCGAGATGCCGCCAAACCCTCTCCCCGTGGTCGGACCCTTCATTTCTACGGGCAGGAGTGCCTCTAGAACAAGTGTCCAGGCATCATGTTGTCTCCACGGATGCCTCACCCACGGGTTGAGGTGCCACGTACAACGGGCTTGCAGTATCGGGTCTGTGGACGGGGCCCCAACTGCAATGGCATATCAATTGCCTAGAGTTGCTGGCAGTTTGTCTTGCTCTCAGCCGCCTCAAAGGGTCGCTCAAAGACAAGCACGTTCTGGTCCGGACGGACAGCACGACGTCCCAACTCCCCCGCCATCTCCTCCTGTGGAGTCAGAAGCATCTGAGGTCCCTTCGTGCTATTCACATTCCGGGCTCAACCGTCTCAACCGTGCGGCCGACGAGCTGTCGCGGTTGCCAGTGCTTCCCGGAGAGTGGCGACTCCACCCCCAGGTGGTCCAGCTGATTTGGAGTCGCTTTGGGGCCGCACAGATCGATCTGTTTGCCGCCCACGACACGACCCACTGCCAGTTGTTTTATTCCCTGTTCGAGGGGACCCTCGGCACGGATGCACTGGCACACAGCTGGCCCCGGGCTCTGCGCAAATATGCGTTTCCCCCAGTGAGCCTTCTTGCACAGACACTGTGCAAGGTCAGGGAGGACGAGGAGCATCTCCTCTTGGTAGCTCCGTACTGGCCCAACAGGACGTGGTTCCCGGAACTAGTGCTCCTCGCGACAGCACCTCCTTGGCCCATTCCTCTGAGGCAGGACCTTCTGTCTCAGAGACGGGGCACCCTATGGCACCCGCGTCCAGACCTCTGGAAACTCCATGTCTGGTCCCTGGACGGGATGCGGAGGTTCTAGGTGACCTACCGCAAGCGGTAGTCGACACCATCGCTTCCGCCAGAGCCCCCTCTACGAGACGGCTATATGCGTTGAAGTGGAACCTGTTCGTCGACTGGTGCTCTTCTCGCCGAGAAGACTCCCGGAAATGTTCGATCGGATCTGTGCTATCTTTTCTTCAAGACGGGTTGGAGAGAAGGCTGTCTCCCTCCACCCTCAAGGTATATGTTGCCGCTATCGCCGCAAGCCATGACCTCGTTAATGGTGAGTCCTTAGGCAAGCATGATCTGATCGTCAGGTTCCTGAGGGGAGCGAGGAGACTAAATCCTCCTCGCCCTTCCTCTATACCCTCTTGGGACTTGACTCTGGTGCTGACCGCACTGCAGAGGGCGCCCTTCGAGCCTTTACAGTCAGTAGAGCTTAAGATCTTGTCTCTAAAGACAATCCTCCTGATTGCATTGGCCTCAGTTAAGAGGGTAGGGGACCTGCAGGCATTTTCGGTCGACGAATCGTGCCTGGAGTTCGGGCCGGGTGTTTCTCAGGTGACCCTGAGACCCCGGCCTGGATATGTGCCCAAGGTTCCCACTACTCCCTTCCGGGACCAAGTGGTGAGCCTGCAAGCGCTGCCTTCGGAGGAGGCAGACCCAGCCCTAGCTTTTCTCTGTCCCGTCCGTGCTCTCCGGACTTACGTGGTCAGAACGCAAAGCTTCAGGACCTCAGAGCAGCTCTTCGTCTGTTACGGAGGACAGCAGAAGGGAAAGGCTGTCTCCAAGCAGAGGATGGCCCACTGGATAGTGGATACCATCGTCTTGGCGTATGAATCCCAGGACGTGCCCTGCCCGCTCGGGGTTAGAGCTCACTCCACCAGGGGTGTGGCTTCTTCCTGGGCGCTGGCTCGTGGCGCCTCGCTGACAGACATTTGTAGAGCTGCGGGCTGGGCGACACCCAACACGTTCGCTAGGTTTTATAGCCTGCGTGTAGAGCCGGTGGCTTCTCGTGTGCTCGCTTCCCATAGTCAGCTTCACTGAAGTGCCCGTTCTAGTGTCGGCTTGCTGCGCCATTCCCTTCCCCTGGAACGGATACGTGCGCTTATTATCTCCAGTCGAGTTCCCCAGGATTGGCGAACCCTATTGAGTCCTCCGCACCCCTCGGCAGTCGGATGTTGCGGAGCGTCCGACGCCAGGTCTGGCACTCGTATGCATTGGTGGAACTTGTGTCAGGCTGGGTTCCGTATGTCGTGACTCCTACGGCGGTCCCATACGTGTATTTTCCACGGTTCAGCTCCCTATGGCGAGCTTGTGTCTTTCCCTTGGCAGAGTTCCTCTGCCGTCTCAGTTCGGTGTCGTCTCCAGCCTGTATTAGGCCGGGGCCACCCCTGGGACTTTCGTACGTCTCTTTCCACATGGTAACTCCCTCTGGGCATGATGTGGCTTCCGCAGCGTCCTTCGGGCACGCTTTCCCAGCGTTATCCAATACAGTCTGCTGAATGGGTCTTGCGGAACAGCAGTATGACTCTCCTGGCGTGAATCTCCCCGCCCGCTTCAGAACGGGGTCTGAGGGGCTCTCGCTGGGCGCTGGTAGTGGTAGTAACTGTGACGCTTTCCATAGGGATCCCAATTCGTCGGTATTACCGACGTACGTCGTAGTGACCGACTGAAAGGGAACGTCTCGGTTACGTATGGTAACCCTCGTTCCCTGAAGGAGGGAACGGAGACGTATGTCCCGTCGCCACAGTTCCTTCCATCACTGCAGGCCGAGTCACTGGTTCGGCTCCTCAGTGAAAAATGTCAGTGCGTGGCTCTCACTTCCTGTTTATACCCGCGGCGCGGGGCGGAGCGCAAGATG
Source organism: Gobio gobio (assembly GCF_949357685.1). Lineage (NCBI taxonomy): Eukaryota > Metazoa > Chordata > Actinopteri > Cypriniformes > Gobionidae > Gobio > Gobio gobio. The sequence goes on along the minus strand of NC_137110.1, from coordinate 40,416,771 downwards.
CAAATCTCGCACGCCAATTGTTCATTGGCCTGTTCTTAAAGTTCTCGAAGCTGATAGGGGCTCTCTGAAGTGATCCCAATTCGTCGGTATTACCGACGTACGTCTCCGTTCCCTCCTTCAGGGAACGAGGGTTACCATACGTAACCGAGACGTTTAAGTCAATTCTGTATTGGCTTCAAGAGAAACTGTGGGAGGTTGCCGCTTGGTTTTGACATTCTTGTGTACAGAATTAAACAGAATGCTGGGATTTTAAGACAAATTTTTTAAAGGTTGAACTTTTTTAGTTGCGAAAGAAACTATGCAACAGTCAAATGCATTCATCTGACTGTGTATGGCGGTTCAGGCAGTTCCAACAGGGATGAACTTAGGCAGCTTTTCCAAGAGTGTTTTACTGTATAAACTAACAGGCTACAGCACAGCATGCTAACATCAAGCTAATGAAAGCATTGCAACTGATTGTTAGATCAGTTTTTAGATGGCTAGTCATTGTGACCCATTCACATTCTGTGTGGAAGGCTACGCTCTCTCTGCAAGTGAATGCACAGCATCTCTCATGTGAACCAATACACATGGCTGGACACCTCTGACAATTAGAACACCAAATAAAAGGCATTTTTCCTACCCTGATTTTAGCCCTCTGATTTGAACACTGTTTTAAGGGCCGTGTCTGCTGTGAGACTTTAGTGTAAACGCCCACTGCTGTGATTGCCGAACATTTTTGTATATGAAATAGTTATGTATTACATGTGGAACTCTTTTAGCACGTTTTTACTATTACAGCTCTCAAGGTTAACTAACTCTGACAAATGTTGATTATAGCATCACATTTAAATATATAGCATTATTGTGGCATGAAAGGTTGCAGTGATGAGAGTATTGTAGCCGATCACAGACATGTTGAGCGCATTTCTGCATTCTCACAAATGCTTTCATCATTATTAACAGTGCAAACACGATGCAAACAAGAGATTTATTTATTATAACGGGAGTTTTGGTGAGAGGAAGTTTTCAGCTCTGAAACGTAAAGAGTTTTCTTATAGTATGATGACCTCTTATACGTATGTCAATATCTCAAGGAAAACTGTATTTCTCAATTCATGACCCCTTTAAAAGATTAATGAGGGCACAGGCTCATGAATAAAACATAATAATGATGAGCACAGATAAATCATTTAGAATAAATACTCCAATATTCTATAAAACAATTCAAGAATTGTCCGTTTTGATTGCATGGTAGAAACGTTTAAACCGTATTCATTTGTAAAACATTCTTCAATAATCAACTTTGAAAAAACTTTTAGATTGATTTCCCATACAATGAAATCTCAGTATTTCAGTAGTGATTTCTGGCCTGTCACACCTCCTGGATTCAGTCACTGACCGTTGTTGATGGTAGCCATGTTGGTAACAAATGCATGTAAGTGAGCACTACCCTGTCTCTCGTAACAGATGGTCCAGTAAGAATAGCCCGGCCATTAGTGTAGTATTTATACACTCATCATTAATCTACCATTGAGCTTGTTGGCTTTCATTTTCAAAAATAGACAAGCAGGAACAGAACTCATGTTAAATGAAGGACGCAGCTCTGTCTGTGACTTTTTGGGAGGTAACCTTGGAATATTGTGTTTGTGTGCACAAGGTTAATAAGGACTGAACTTCGCACCTTCTGGCACACCTGTGGAGCATCGACCCAAAGCCCCTGGGAGTCGAGCTCGGTTTCACCGCCATATGGCTGCATGTGACAGCTGCCCATAAGTACCGATCGAATGAACAGTGTTTCCTGTCTGTCTCGTGTAGCCAGACAAATCACATTCGCTCAAGATTTTATCTGGAGAATCACGTCACAATGCGAGTTTGGATGGCTGAGAGCACACACCGACAAAAATACACACATTAATATCTGAAGCGTTTCAAGGGCATAACTCTTTTCCCAGAATGCGGAAAATTCTATTACATGTGCTAATTTAACAAATTAAGGAGCCCACATGAATTCCACACATTCCAAAGCAGAGCAACCTTTTTACCACTTGGAGGGAAAATGGAGGGAACACATTGCCTGAGAGAGTGACCTTAAAGACACGATAAGTTTTTGCAAATGGAAGGTATTTTCAACTTTTATTCATGTGATTTCACTCACTTCTGCTTTAGAAAATCAAAATTTTTCATACGAAACAAATCCTTGCCTGATAGGGGTGTAACGATACCCTCATGTCACGATTCGATACATATCACGATACGATATTATTGCAATGTTCCAAGACATATGGTAAAAGGTTAACAAAAAATGTACTGTTGATTAAAATGCTACATTTGGTATAACATTGGGGGTGGAAATGAATATGATTGAATTCAGGTGTTTCAATCACTTCCATGGCCAAAAGTGTATAAAATCAAGCACCTAGGCATGCAGACGCTTCTACAAACATTTGCCTCCAGATTATCTCAAGAACAGTGCATAGAGAGCTTCATGGAATGGGTTTCCATGGCCGAGCATCTGCATCCAAGCCTTGTATCACCAAGTGCAATGCAAAGTGTCAGATGCAGTGATGTAAAGCACACCGCCACAGGACTCTAGAGCAGTGGAGATGTGTTCTCTGGAGTAACGAATCATGCTTCTCTGTCTGGCAATCTGATGGACGAGTCTTGGTTTGGCGGTTGCCAGGAGAAAGGTACTTTCCTGACTGCTTGTGCCACATGTAAAGTATGGTGGAAGGGGGATTAAGGTGTGGGGTTGTTTTTCAGGGGTTGGACTTGGCCCCTTAGTTCCAGTGAAAGGAACTCTTAATGCTTCAGTATACAAAGACATTTTGGACAATTTCATGCTCCCAACTTTTTTGGGAACAGTTTGGGGATGGCCCCTTCCTGTTCCAACATGACTGTGCATCAGTGCACAAAGCAAGGTCCATAAAGACATGGATGAGCGAGGAACTTGACTGGCCTGCACAGAGTCCTGACCTCAACCCGATAGAACACTTTTGAGATGAATTAGAGCAGAGACTGCGAGCCAGGCCTTCTCATCCAAAATCAGTGGAAACCTTATGGAAAGCCTTTCCAGAAGAGTTGAGGCTGTAATAGCTGCAAAGGGTGGGCAAACTCCATATTAAACTCTACGGATTAAGAATGGGATGTCATTAAAGTTCATGTGCAAGTAAAGACAGACGTCCCAAAACTTTTGGGCAATATGATTTCAGTCAGACCAAAGGATTCATATTTTTAAAATTTAATTTTGATTATGCATCGTCATGTATACTTAAACATACTTTCACCAGCACAGCAATATCACTTCAAAAAGTCTAGCTGATGTTGATAATTATCCGCATTTTGTTAATGTAAATGCACTCATTGAGCAATGACTGCATAAATCATTTATCTACAAAATCTGCTCAATATTTACTTACTTTTAAACATTTTGCCAGTAGCCTATGCCAAACAGCCTTTTACTATGCAAAGTATGAGCCACTGAGAATAACACTACACAAGATAAATTATTTGACAATTTGCTGCGTTTTAAAGCTATGCCTTGCATCAAATCTCATCGAGACAAGATTTATTCCCAAATCACACTCTCACTGAGGCTGTTAATCTTCACCTGTTAAGATCTTTAACAAAGTCATTTCTAAACAGTATACATTTGTGAAAGTGTGTGCATATTTATTTCTAAACGGAGAAAGTTTACAGTATATGAATGAAATACACCAGAATAATAGTCACTAGATTAGTAACTCAGTTCTGTTTGTAATTTCCTATCATTTCCATCATCCAAATTCATGTTTTATTCTACTTATGTACATTAGCTAACTTTAAAAGGGTAAATCACAGCCGGCACTGCTTTTAATAAAACTTGTTTTAATAAAAAAATAAAAAAATTGGTGCTACATGACTAGACAAACAGAAGGTAGGGAAACTTCTTACACCCATAATGCACTGGGCTTGATCCTCCTGTCTTGTGTTCATTGATCGTTGTGCGTAGGGATCATTGTTCAAACACTGAATTTGATGTTTGTTTCTGTGCAGCTGGCAACTCAAGCCCCATCCAAATTTGTGGGCTGTGTTCAAAATCTTTTGCACCCCTAGGATATACCGCATAATTGCCTACTGTTTGATGCAAATGCGTCAAATAATTGTGTAATTATTTGAAGAACATAAAACTGTGGCTTTAGGCCCAGATAGATTCAGGTCAAAAGGAGAGTCATAGAGCAAACTGATCCAACAAATAAGAAGGCTTTGGTAGCCTTTGGCTTCGTCATTAAAAACATCTATGTAAAGTGCCCCTACTGTGCTATTTTAAAGGTTCCTAAATTTGGGATATCTCCTATAATAGGTTTACATACATCCAAGGTGAAAAACACCTCAATTTTCTCATAATATACATTGCAACATCCCCTTTTTTCAGTTCAAACAAGGATCCGGCCTCTCTAAACCCTAAATAAAATATATTGTTTTAATATATAAAAGATTACTTCTTTGATTAATAACCTAGAAAAGGTGAAGAATCTTAAATAGCCTATTTCTTATTCATGTTACACCATAACTAGACTGAAACCTTTCTGTTTATTTACAGGTGAATGGTAATGCTTCTATGTTTGCATGTTGTTCAGGTGCGCGAGCTCGTTGCAATGTTCAGGAATTGTAGAACAGAGGAAATAATGTTCAGAATGAAAAACAGAAACATCTGCCATCATGCATATTTAAACATGGTGCTCTTCCTAACCACTCAGCTTTATGAGCGTGCACTCTGGAGGGACGTGTCCGATTACTGTCCTTTATTTCTCCTGCTCACCTCTAGGTACACAACTCACACTCCACCATTCAATACCAACTCGCTCGTTCTCCCTGAACGAGCCAAGCAGCATTACTATTTTATCACAAACACTCTTACGTTAGCCATTCAATTAGCCCTGCAACATCTTCCTGGTGGCATACATTAGTCATGCCTTCTCTGAGCCAAGTAATGATGGCAGAACAGAGATAAATAGAGGAGAGAACTCTCTTCCTCCTCGTTTTTCTTGACTGAGTAGTGGCATCCTTCCTGTGCTCTACTGGATTAAATCTCAATAATGGCATTAAAGACAGGATAAAACAGTGAGAGCCAAACGGAAAACCCCAAGAAACCCAAAATAGGGCACCACAACTTCCTCATTAGCCCAGGAGCTCAGACTAGCTTTCCCTGAAGACCTTCCTCTCTCATAGTCTTTCTATTTCTCCCTTTCTCTCATACACACACAATCAAAAAAGACTCTGGAGTACTGAGTGTCTAAGGAATGAGGAATAAAGCGCTGAGGTGCAGGATTAGACTAATCCCTGTGGTCTTTCACAGTCTAAAGGAGAGAGGAAATTTGCAGATGAATGGCCCAATAGTCAGGTGCTCTCCTCCTGCACTGAAGTTATACAGTGCAAAAATCTTCTTTTCCAGTATTTTGGTGTTGTTCTCTGGTAAAAAAATCCTTAAATCAAGATACATTTACTTGAGAGGGAAGATTTTGTAAGACTAGGGGTCTAAAAGACCACTAGTTAAAAAATGCCTCGATTTTGCATTTCTAAATTAATACAAAATATAGTAATAATTAAAAAATGAATATATTATCAGCATACCAAACAAATGTTAATTTCAGAATGTCTTAGAATTTGGTTTGTCCTCCACAAATTCCACAAGTTTGTGAAAACGTTTTAGGATCATGTAGCATGATTTGAGAATGATCCCATGAGATCGATTTCCTACACATTTTAACTTTCAAACTCCACTGTTTTTTCAACTAAGTTTTATTGTTATTCCCCCATTTGGCAAATATATTTAGCATTATTCAATATTTAGCATCAATAAAACAAATTTTTACAGGTGCTTTAACTGTACTTCATTGCGTTGTGTTTTAGGGTCAACTGAAATGTCCGTAAAATTACTGGAACATGTCCGGGTAATAAGCTGCCAGTACTTTGCCTGTTATTTTACGGATTTATTTTTTACATTGTAGCTTTGTTTTGTTTTAAGTAAAACACAAGACTAAATTCATAATTTAACTCCGGTGTGCATTATTTTTCGAATAATTCAACGGCCCGTCATCCATTATTCCTTACGAAGTCTTACCAAGTAGACTTTGTTCACAAACCCGCAGCCAATAAATATAGACTAACCTTGCATTATGCAAATTAGTTACAAACCAATGTAGATATGTTACGGAAGTGAGAGTGGACCTGCTGACAAGTCGTTTCAGCAGTTCAGGATCAATTCTTTCCTTTAAGGAGACAATTTGACAACATATGTCATTCACTTTGATCTTTAAAACTTTGCTGATCTTTTACATTCACACGCATCTATATTGTACATTGCATGAAAGGTAATATTCAAAAAATGTAATATTCATAACAGGGGCTCTTTAAGAGAAATGATTGGCAGTGTACCATTCTGTGAGAGTCAAGCAAGCATTTATGGGTCATTTAAACATTCAAATAATCCCTTTATTAGCTCCTTGAGGCTCTCAATAGTTCACCAGTGGTGTGACCTGCCTAAACTAGTGTGCATGACTGTGTAAGTCTGCCAAAGAGAAAAGAAGCTTACAACAAAAAGACCTGTAGTGTAATGGACTCTGATAGATCTGTATTGGAATATAGTCAAGCCAGCCATCTAGCTTGTCTATCTTACAGCTTATTTGATCAAGCTCTGCTTTCAACACGTGTGACAGCGGTGTGTTGGGGTTACGCGTTGGGAAGGAATCGATATGACGGAGCCCAGCCCAACACACAGAATTAGGGAGAGGAGAGAAGAACATGTCAACAGCAATATACAGGTCTGCTGTACTCTAATTCCCTTCATTTTAATTAGATTTCTTACTGATGTGTCTAGATAAAGAGTAAATTGCTTTACGAAGGAGGTTCAGCACTGAATCATCTCACATAGACCACTGTAGGTCTGTGCAACAGATAGATTTCTTGTAGACTGTTGCCCCCCTACAGCTATTTAAAGAGAAACATAATTGCACAGCGGGGCCTTTGTTCCCAAAGTATCTCTGACAAGCGCTCCCTTTCAGTGCTACATTTACTCCACTGATACAGAGTAAAGCAGCACCAGATGTACTTGTTTGGGGCCAGATAATAGCCTTCACAGATTTCACATGCAAATTCCTACGGGTAAACCTAGCAGTTACAAATCGTTGCTGGTACCTCAAAATCTGAGCTACCTCTCAGGATGACAAACCACACTAAAAATTGTACCTGCTAGTCCCAGGGGCAGCACCCTCACACATTTATGCCTAAAGAACGCACATCAGCACATTAAAGTAATAATATGCACCCTATTAATACATTATGGGATAGAACAGGTACAAAAATGTGTCTTTGAGGGTTCTAGGGACAAGCTGTTACACCCCCATTTTTTTCCTGACAGAAGTTCTTTTTCTGACGAGATGTGCTACCAGTGTTGTCATTTTAAACACGTTTCCTGCGGAATTCTATTTAGCATGTTTTAATGTCATTAATTCAAATATAATTACAAAATATACAAGACTGAGTCAGTAATTATAGCTACTGATTTAAAATGTCAGATTCGTCGCACAAAATGACGTGCTCAATTTCGAAATTACTTTGCAGTTCAGTAACTGAACCAAATGCTGATTTAGTACCTGCTCTGCAGAATTCAGTGAGTTCATTCAACCTTGATGAAATTGATCATTTGTGATGTCGATGTCTTTTTTCAACGATTCCTTAAAAGAGTCATTTGTTCGTGAGTCAGACTACCGGTGGCGTTACATGTTTGGTTTTAGTGACAACCGACAGACGTTTTTTGCCAATTTTTTGCAGTACACTTTTTTTAATATATCATTACATTCAATGCTTATACCACAATAAACACTTAACTCGGATTAGACATGACCCTCATTGACCAGACTCCAGGTGGACTAAACAATATGTGTGAGCTTGCTAAATTATCCTAAATAAAATACCAGCTCAATGATTAACTTAGTAACCCCATTAAAAACAGACAAACTTGCGAGAATAGACGCGCAAAGGTGCACGGTGTTGGAGAGTTACACAGAGCCGCGTGTTCGGGTCTCTTACCGGAGCAGTTCCACCCGGTGGGTGTTTGACAGTCGCTCAGCGATGATGGGAACGCGCAAAGTTGTTTCAGTGGTAGTATACAAAAAAAGCAATAGGTCGTAAGTAAAACTAAATGTGTCCAATTCTCCTGCCGCGGTCTGCGTGTCTGTCGCAGCACAGCGCAAAGAGCCATCTCAGTTCACCGGGAATGACACGGGGACATGAACCGAGGGATCCGATCCCACGACGAGCGCAGGCGACACAGATCTCAGCAGCGGAGCAGTGATACACATCTTCCGGGCAATGCTGCGATGATCCCCATGTATGTATGTGCTCTGATACCGCTGCGGTTGGACTGTCTTGACAAGTGGAAGTGTCCGGTTGCAGTGATGAAACTCAAAGCTGAGATGAAAAGATATAAACATTCAAGCATGGACCTGAAAAAGCTGTCCGGATCCACTAGTTGATCATGCTGATCACTCCATTCTGAGGGGGAAATAATGCTAAAGCGCTGGCTTAAGTATCACTCCCTCCCTCCCTCTTTCTCTCTCATTCTCTCTCTCTCTCTCTTCCTACATGAGGTCTGTCTGAGAGTGTCTTGTTCGGCTGGTGTCTGGCTCTGACTGTGAGGATGATGGTGATGAAGGTGAGAGGTGGGCACACGCTTCGGTAGCGCGGATTGGCTATATCGGGTGTAGCGGGTACCGAGCCGTGTAATACAGCATCACAAGCGGAGATCAAGAGTGCAAGTGAGACTTCCAGTTACCCCAAGCGGTAAAGAAAAACAGCCTACAAATTATGTTTACTTATTCAAGTCATTAACTTTGACAAAACAAAAAAAAATGTTTTAGTCGAAATGTATTTGGTGACTTTTACTCGACTTAATTACACTAACTTCGCATGTCCCCAGACCTTTTCGTTACTTTTTCAAATTAAGAACACCGTTGCAAATGTTAGCTACTCTGATATCGGATTCGCAAACGAACTGTTTGAATGAATCATTTGAGTCGATTCTCTTCCATGTAGGCTACCCTTCAAACGGGTTCGCAAAGCGGTCTGAACAATTCATTATGCGAATCTGAATCAAATCACAAGAGAAGCACCCCGCGAGACGTTTTAACGGTTTTAATCTGTAATTTTGTCAAATTTGTTTGATATTTGTAAGGCTTTATTATTAGGAGCGGTGTGAAAAGCTTGACAGAAGTCTATTGAACTTTATATTTGTGATAGGCTATTTATCAGTGAGTGCGTTCAAATCAATACAGTAGTTTGACAATAGTTTACATTTGTGCCAGATCTTTAATCGGCCTATAAGAATCTTATGAGTTTAAAATGTCTAATAGCATCTGCAAAACTCGTTTAACCTGAAACCAAACACTCAATTGTCTGAATTGTTATAGTCAGGCATAGCATAAAGGTGAAAACACCAATAGGTACAAAGTTAAACAGAAAATATGAACCTATATTTTAAATAGTGTCACAATGAAAAACTAGTTTGTCATGCTTGGTAGCCTACTTGTCCAGGTGTTGCTATGCAGTTGCTAGGGTTTCTACACTAGACATCAGTATTAGTATCAGTGAAAGGCTACTGACCTTCATTCATAAAAAATGCCATTACAACAAATATAAAAAATATATTGTCTTTAAGTTGTTTCTACATTAATTGGGAGAGTAACTGTGAAATGTGTTGTTTGTATAGTCTTCTCAAACTGCAGGGGTGAGCAATAGTGATAATTGCCTTAGCGATCACCTTTAATTATAAAACCAACACCTGCAATGCAAATGCATCATCCTGTATATCACTCATATTGCACATGAGGTATTATTTTTGGAAACCCAACCAGACGTGGATTGTGGATCTTTTCTGTTAATTCCTATTATTTCAGGTGTGTTGTAGCTTAATTGTTTTGCTTGCTCAATTTTGTTATTTTGTTTTGTTGTGCATAATTTGGTCTACATACAACATTCACAACAATAAACTATTGATTAAGCCATTGCAAGTTCCAGTGTCTAAAGGGAATGATGCATAAGCACTTTTCTTCTCACACCCCTGTGTATCTCGTCAAAATTTAAATGATTGAGATTGCTTGCTTTTCTGTGTTTCATTTCACGAGTATGCACTGAGTGAAGCGGTGTGTCATTCATAATTATCTGTCCATTAGCTCGAGAACAGAGTAAGCAAAGCTCACACTGACTGTTCACAACTCTCCTGTCACACCTAGTTTGCGCTTGTTCTCAGGATAAGGATGCATGGCTTAAACTCAATTAAACTCAACTGATTCCCATTGATTTAATACAACCCTGCTCAGGTTTTGCATTATTTCTTTCCTGTAGATTTTTCTTTAATTTTGTTTTTAGTAACTCTGTCGACTTCTATTCATGGGTACGATCCGACAGATATTACAATCAGCTGTATCCTTGACCAGCGATTCTTAAACTTTTTCAGTTTGCTGACCACTTCAACAGTACTTAAAACCCTGCATCTGGGCAAACTACCAACTGAAACCTACAGTTTTACAGCAAATAATGTACAAATTATCCTCCATTTATATCAGTGTCTTGAAATAGAATCACATTAATTGATCCATCATTTTGCCTTTCACTAAACTAAGAATTTGGACCACACACTTACAGTACATACTGTGATATTTAACTATGAGTAACTTTGAGAAAATAGAGACATTTAAAATGTCATCCATGTCTTTATGGACTTTGCTTTGTGTAATGGTGCGCAGTCATGTTGGAACAGGAAGGGGCCATCCCCAAACTGTTCCCACAATGTTGGGAGCATGAAATTGTCCAAAATGTCTTGGTATGCTGAAGCATTAAGAGTTCCTTTCACTGGAACTAAGGGGCCAAGCCCAACCCCTGAAAAACAACCCCACACCATAACCCCCCCCCCCCCCCCTCCACCAAACTTTACACTTGGCACAAGCAGTCAGGCCAAACCCAGACTCATCCATCGGATTGCCACTTGGTTGCAGCTGCTCGGCCATGGAAACCCATTCCATGAAGCTCTCTACGCTCTGTTCTTGGGCTAATATGAAGGCCACACAAAGTTTGGAGGTCTAGCTGTTGACTCTGCAGAAAGTTGTTGACTTCTGTGCACTGTGTGCCTCAACATGTGCTGACCCCGTAGAAGCAGTCTGCAGGCCTAGGTGCTTGATTTTATACACTTTTGGCCATGGAAGTGATTGGAACACTTGAATTCAATGATTTGGAGGGATGTCCCAATACTTTTGGCAATATAGTGTATTTGATAATTAAAATAAATGTAAAAAACGATATGTTAAATGATGAAACCTCAAAGACTTTTGTTATTGCATACATAGAGATTATTGGTGGTCTATACTCCAAACAGCAAAAATATTTTGTTAAGTAACTTATGTTTGGCATGTGATAACATAAATTAACTGGCTCTATTCAAGACAAAAATATTATTCAGTATGACTGACTCAACCTGACAAAATGACAGATCACTGGTTGCGGACCGTTTCCATGAGCAATAGAGAGTACAGCTGGCATAGCTTTATCAGATTACTGCGGCACTTTTATTAGAATTTTTTCATAATTACTTTAACAGCAGTCAATGGCCAGATTTAATCCCTCATCAGCATTAAGGCTCAGACTTATCCTGTTCCTCATTCCCAGTCTCTTTTCCTTTTGTAAACCTTTTTGACAGGCTCCCAGCTCAATTGCACGTCCTGTTACAGCACTCGGTGTGCCCTGCTCCCAATCCAGCTGTGCTGTAATGCACTTCTGAGCTGGTGGGATCTGACCGAAGCTCTGCTCAATAGCAGCAGGATTTTGGGGATTTTACGAGGATCTCGGTGAGGAGTGGAATCCGCTGTTCCTTGAGACAGCTCAGAGGTGAAGACAGCGAATGGGAGAGTGTTTGAGCTAATCGTGTGTGTCATTGTTTGCGCATACAGGCAAGGGGATGCAAGCGTGCACATTTGTGCGTGATTGGATGTGTGCTGTGAGGGAGACAGTGTTTTTCCTTTTCTTATGTTGTGTAATCTGCAATGTCAACTCATATGTCTGTTACTGTCTAACACCGCCAGCCACCTATTTCAGGACCGCTTCGGCACAACAATTCCCACACAATTCAATTAACAGACTGAAAATAGGGCTCCCAAGACTGTCTTTGTTACAGCACTAATATGACTGCCAACGGGAGAATGTAGTCCGTTAAAAGATTCTCTTCCACTAATTCTCCAAGAAGGCCATATTCTAAGCGCGGCTAAAGAGGCCTTTGTCTTAAACTTCCTTTTTGCATGCATAGCTTCGGTTTCCTCATCTCACACTGACGGCACTCCTATTGTGCTCTTCAGATGAGCTGCTTTAATTGAGCTTTCCTCTAGATCTGTTTAATTTAACTAGAAAGATATTCCTTTCATTACTGGAATGAGTTTGGTTGGTTGAACTTGACCTTTGAAGTACTAATTTATAGCCAAGTGATTAATTGAAAACTTTTGTAAAGCTGCTATTGAAGTAACGTCAACACATGCATAAAGATTTTCTGCACTCATATAGGGTGCTGAACCGAAAGATTAGCGTTATCTGGTGAAATTAAATTGAATATTTACAGGGTCACTTCTGTTATGCAGTACCTTCGAACTGTAACTTTTACTAAATGAATATGCCTGGCTGCATTGGGATTGACTGTATTTATTAACTATACATGTTCACTGGTGCGGAGGTGGGAGGGACAAAAACGTTAGGCAAATCAGCATATTAGAATTATTTTTTAAAAGATCATGTGACACTGAAGACTGGAGAAATTATGCTGAAAATTCAGCTTTGCCATCACAGGAATAAATTATATTTTATATAAATTACATTAAATATATAATAATAATAATAATAATAATGTGTTACATTTATATAGCGCTTTTCTGGGTACACAAAGTGCTTAACATGGAATGGGGGGGGGTCTCCTCAACCACCACCAATGTGCTGCATCCACCTGGATGATGCAGCGGCAGCCATATTGCTCCCAACCTGTAGCACTCCTCTCAGAAACTGAAGCCTCCCCGCCTCGATCGCCCTCCCAGGTGGTTGGTTGGTGTTCATAACCAGCGTCCATTAGAAAACACGGTGGGGCGCGGGTTATGAACACCAACCAATCACCTGAGAGGACGATCGAGGCGCGGAGGCTTCAGTTTCTGAGACAAACTAAACAATCAAATTACACTTCAAATAATTTATTCCCAAAGTTGGTTTTTATCACAATGATTTAATTTCAAGTGTTCGTTTGAGTTTAGTTTTAGTTAGTTATTTGATGCTATAAAAATGGGGGGTGTGACGTCATGATTGACAGCTGAGATTGACAGCTTCTCTTAGTGAATTTGTCACTGAGGAACTAACAGTCTTTTTTCTGGATTTTTGGAAGGAGATTGGAGCTTTAGCTTTAATTTCAACATTTCCATAACTGTTTATTTCACACAACCTATATGAATTGTTCTGCATCCGTGAGAGTGTGGGTGGGCTTTTGATATCGCACCTCTACTTCCTGCTCTCTACTGCGCAGATTCCGGTCCCGAGATCACTACTGCGCAGACTTGTCCCAAATCTGCGCTAGATGTCTGCACCATATTCGGACCTCCGGGCTTCAGTTACTTAAGTGGAAGCCAATGAAGTCGCGTAGTCCATATTTTTTTACGGTCTGTGATTGCGCCAGGACGCCCACCACACACCAGCTGATTGGTGGAGAGGATACAGAGTGATGAAGCCAATCGGTATATCTGTATATGGGGATTATTAGGAGGCCATAATGGACAGAGGCCAATGGGAAAATTTGGCCAGGATGCCGGGGTTACACCCCTACTCTTTATCTCTTTGGGATTTTTAATAACCACTGAGAGTCAGGACCTCAGTTTAACATCTCATCTGAAGGACAGTGCTTATTGACAGTATCCCCATCACTATATTGGGTTGTGCGGACCCACACAGGGGGAGCACCCCCTGCTGGCCTCACTAACATCTCTACCAGCAGCTACCTAGTTTTCCCAGGAGGTCTCCCATCCAGGTACTGACCAGACTCAGCCCTGCTTAGCTTCAGTGGGAAACCAGTCTTGGGCTACAGGGGGATATGGCTGCTGGCTAATACGAAACTAATATGATTAAAAATGATGTGAGTTTAATATTCTGTCCAATATAATGAGGACATGAAAATGTGCTGCATAGTATAAATGACATCAGTTGTCATTGACTCCCCATTTCTTCTAAATGAAAACATGTGATAAATATACATTTTTAAAACATCATAAATCACAGTCAGCTTTCCCAAGACAGCTTTATATGAATATGTTGAATGCACCCTTGTGGTAAAATTTCGGAATGCACTTTACCCTTGTGAGATTGTTTTAGATTGTATTGCAGTTGTACAGACGGGCCATGCACCTCCAAACCACAAGAGTGCATCTGTGGTTTGTCCCAGCTCTGCCTGCATTCAGGGCAGCAATAAAAGACAAACCGATCCGATGACTCCCTCAAGGTATATCTAACCTGATTCTGCGTGTCTGTGTTCTCATCTGTCAACTTGACCCGACTGTGACTATTGAGTTTTATATAGCTCTTGTTTAACTATAAATCTTGACTTCATCATGCCTGTAGACCTCAGGGTTTGTCTTTACCTTTCTCTCTTCAGGACAAAATGTGAATGATTTAAGAGAGAAAGGGCAAGGACAAATCAGACACCAGAGTGGCTCTTCAACTTCTCGCATTTACCTGCTTACCATCATGTACAGTATGGATGCTCCACAACAGTCGGATTAGAAGGTTGTTAAATTCTAAAAATTGCATGTGTGATTTTTGTTCTGGTATCATATTTGATACATCAGGTTGTTATGGCTCATATTGTAGCCTATATAGGAGAATATAGAGCTCATTCTTGAGGAGGAGAAAAAACACCTTAATTTGTACAGTTGCTGATATTTATATGGTCAAAAAGTTAGATGAAATTCTAATAGCTTGCAATGTAAATCAATGATTTAGACTTTGTCTGTGTTGTGTCATAGTTGGGCGTGGCGTGGGGGGAAACATTATTTTCCCCCGGACTGGAAAAGCATTGTGTTAATGTTAACCCAGTATAGCCATGTAGAATCACTTCTGCCGCTCGACAGAGCAAGATACATAGAAAAACCGAGCCGTATTGAGTCCGTATTGTAATATATATATTGTCCGTACAGTATCTGTGACTGGACAAACGACCCAACGGAATGGCCAGAGGTGTAATTTTCTCATTAAAATGCATGCTGCTCCCCCAATTATTACACGACATGCCTACTTCATGAATCACACTGAAGATTTCAGTGTTCCTGATTTTAATGAATTTAAAGTATGTATTACATAATTTTTTTAATTTATCATAAAACTTGTCTTGTGCTATGAAATGGATATTTTTCTGAATATGCTGTGTGCAATGCAATGGCTAGAATATAAACATGAAATGATGTTTGTGTGGGCGTTCCCAGTAATGCCGACCAATTCTATAACAGTATAACAGAATACATAAAAATATCATACATTGTTACGTCCCTCGGGACGTTTTGAGTATATTTGGTGATTTCTTGTTGTTTTCTGTGAGGTTCCTTTCTGTCTCTTGCACTTTCACTTTAACAGGCGGTGTGCTGATCGGCTGTCTGACCTGTCAATCATTCCTGATGAACTTTTGTCATTCTTTCTCCAAACAATATGCCTTCATAAGATATCTAAATGAAGTTTTCTTATCAAAGCACTGCGGTTTTTATTGAGGGGACAAAACATATTATGCAAAGAAATACAATGATGATTGAGAGTAAACGTTCCTGTCTACAACTCAAGTAAGATATTTTTTGAAGTGTAGAGTTCTAAAAGTGGAAATACCTTCATAATATCATATGTGGCCCAAGTAGCAGAAGTCTTCTGCAGTTGAACACGCAACACGGTTCTTTATTTATCAGCGCATTCAACTCTTCATACTGACGTGTGGGGGTTAAAGAAGATAAAAAGATGTGAAGATTTTGAAAGCCATTGTAGATTTCATGGGTACTTGTCAAAGCTGAATGCAAATCCAGATCTCTGGTGTTCTTGCATAAAAGCAGGTCAGGCATAAAATGGGGATACAAGTCGAAAGGAAAAAAAACACCCAATGGCAAGTGAAAGAATAAGCTACGCATTTATGCTGAGATCATGACCGCTGCTGATTTTGCCCATGAATAAAACAAAGAGAAGTACAACAGAAATGCAGAGGGAGGTGAAGGAACATAAAGTAATATTGAAGTGTTCAAAGATGGCTCAGCTTGATACACATCTGAATAAATCAATTCCGGGAGGCAAGGCTGATTAGAGCATGCAGGACGCAGACCAAGAGAAAATAATATCACTGTCATTCTCAGACAAAAGCGTGCTTTTTTTTGGAGCTTATAAATGAGAGGCTCATCTGTCTGAGGAATGAAGTAACAGCAAGTGTGTGAGGGAAGAGGAAGAGAGAGACAGACTCGAATCAGAGAGTAATGTCATGGTCTATCTTCTGTTATGGATGAAAAACATTTTTCATTGTGGTTCATGAAATATAGCATATATTTATTGATTGGCTCGGAGAGAATGAAATAAAACAATATGCTCTAATATCCTTCCCCGCAGTATGAGAAGTAAAAGTCAAGAAGTTGTCTAGAAGTAGTAGAAGCTTGGTTATTTGATTTTAAGACTCTGTTAGATCTTTGAGCACACAGTCTGTACAAAGTCTTTCTTCTGGAAACATCAGTATGAATTGGAGTGTGTTTGTGTTGTATTAAAAGAATATTCATTAATTTCCTATCCACAGTTTGCAAAAACAAACAAACAAAAAACCCCACTTGGATCTATGAGAAACTAGGGGCCCTGTTTTAATGATCTAACGATCTGGCGCAGGTGCACTTAGGGTGTGTCTGAATCTAATTTTGCTAGTTTAAAAAGTGTCTGCACGCCTGGCGCATGGTTCAAAAGGGTTGTCCCTAGTCTCTTAATGAGTAATGGGTGTGTTTTGGGCTTAACATCTCTCATCTCATCTCATCTCATCTCATCTCATCTCATCTCATCTCATCTCATCTCATCTCATCTCATCTCATCTCATCTCATCTCATCTCATCTCATCTCATCTCATCTCATCTCATCTCATCTCATCTCATCTCTCATTCCCTTTAAAAGCCAGTTGCGCTTGCACAATGGCGGATTTGCTATTTACATGCCGGAATTTGCGAGCGGAAAGACTGAACGCTTCTCCAGAGAGGAAATATTTTATTTTTAAAATTTAAAAATGTTTGTGTGCTGCTGCACGTTTGTCTGGCTATCCCCAGTCCAAGCTCAATTTAAGATTGAACATTGGTCTGGGGAGTCTGCTATGTATTTTCTACTGCACAAGAGGCGTGAAAAATGAGCATAAATTAAATGACTCTGTACGCAATTGGCAGTCCTTCCAGAAAAATGCGGCTTTTTTTTGTGATTGTTGCGGGCAAAAATCCTTGATTATGCGGCACGTTTTCTTAAAAAATGCGATGAAAAATGCGGGATATTTATGCAATTTTATGCGATAAAATTGCGGGATCTTGCAAAAACTGCGGTTTGATGAGAAAGAGAAAAAAAGCACTACATCACAGAAAGTGCTGGAATATTTAAGTTCTCATCTTGTTTTATTGAAGACCTTAATAATGGCTCAAATTTACAAAACATTTAGTCAATCAAGTTCTGTAGCTTTACAAAAGGAATATGCTACAACTTCTGAAAAAATTAATAAATAACTTCCTGTTTTACAGATGTCGCTATACAAAACAGACATTTGAGTGCTTCCAATGCACAAAGTGCAATCTCTTAAAGGGTTAGTTCACCTAAAAATGAAAATTCTGTCATTAATGACTTCCCTTTATGTTGTTGGACACAAATTAAGATATTTTAGTTGAATTCCGATGGCTCAGAAAGGCCTCCATTGGCACAATGTACACTCTCAAGACCCATAAAAGGTAGCCTACTAAAGACGTCGTTACAAAGTCCATCTCATTACAGTGGTTCTACAATAACTTTATGAAGCGACAATAATAGTTATTGTGTGCAAAAAAAACTAAATAACGACTTATATAGTGATGACTGATTTCAAAACACAGCATCATGATGCTATGAATCATCGAGTCGATTCATGATTCGGATCGCGTGTCAAACTGCTGAAATACGTGACTTTGGCGATCCAACCCGCTGAATCGACTCATTGATTCATAACGCTTCAAACCGCTGAATCAACTCATTGATTCATAACGCTTCAAACCGCTGAATCGACTCATTGATTCATAACGCTTCAAACCGCTGAATCGACTCATTGATTCATAACGCTTCAAAGCTGTGTTTTGAAATCAGCACACAGGGAAACTGCTTTGCTCTTTTGATGTTATTTTTGTTGGCCAATGGGAGTTTGTGCTTCATCATGGTTTCACCGGTATCTATGGTTTCTCCACGGGGTTTGAAGCTTTTCGATGACGTTCGCGTCGGGTAATCACGTCACTTCAAAACGTTCCCATGGCAATAGGCGGAAATGGCGGCTCTTGTGTGAAGTAAACGAAAATTTTTCAACTTTCTGCTAATATATATGACTTTTTTTGCAACGAAAATGCGGGGATTATGAAATCATGATAGCCCCGCATATTTTGCACGCGGAAATAGGCAATTTATGCGGCGAAAGTGCGGCGTATTTGAAAAAATGCGGCCCCCGCATGAATATGCGGACTTTGGCTGATTATGCGTTAAATCACGCGATCGCATAATCGCGTTTTTCTGGAGGGACTGAATTGGATAGTCCATCAACCAATCAGACCACAAGAGGCGTGATAAACGAGCATAATTCAAATGACTCTGTACGCAATTGGATAGTCCTTCAACCAACCAGACCACAAGAGGTGTGATCAACGGGCAACGACCCATCGTTTCTTTACTTTACTTTACTTTATTTTATAAAAGGACCATGTACAATTTTAAACATAAATGTTTCCATTTCATGTATTGTACCGGATTTAGCTCAAAGCTAATTTTCACCCGCAGTCCTTTGGCAGGTCAACATAAACAATAAAATAACATACCCAATACATATATACACAAATACACAAAACAAATAATTAAACAGCAACCATTTCAATGTTTACAAAGCTGATTACATTCTAAAAAAGATTTCAACTGCATTTTAAAAATTCCAATAGATTTACACCCTTTTATATCTTCTGGCAAAGCATTCCAGTTATTCGTCGCTTTCACAGCAAAAGACGATTGTCCAAAAGCAGAACGACGAAAACCAATAAAATCATTGAGTACCGAAGGAGCCAAACCATTTACAATTTTATAAACCATACACAAATTTTTAAAAAGCACATAATTTTCAAAACTCAATAATTTGTATTTCTTCAAAATGCTACAATGATGAAAATGTTTAGGTTTCTTATCGAGAGTTTTTACAGTTTGTTTATATAGGGATTTTAAAGGCTTAACCACATTTTCACCAGCTTGACCCCAACATGTGAGACAATACGAAATATGCGACAGAATTGTGGCATGCATAAAAGTGTTGGCTACATCAACAGAAAGACAATTTCTAATTTGTCTGAAATTTGCTAAATTATATTTAATATTCCTCACCATTTTCTTTACATGTTTTTTAAAGCTAAGATTTGAATCCAATATTACACCAAGATAATTGAACTCATTGACTAATTCTATCTTTTCACCATTTATACAAATATCCACTGGTGTTTGAACCTTTGTTTTTGAAAAAAACATTCCTTTAGTTTTACCAATATTCAAGGTCAAACATGAATTCTCCAACCAATGTGTAATTCGTTCCATGGCAACATGTAGCTTTTCAGCTGCTAGCTCTGCGGTTTTTGCATGCGTAAAAATAACAGTGTCATCAGCATACATTTGCACTTGTATCCCATCACACTGAAGCGGGAGATCATTTACATAAAGACTGAATAATAAGGGGCCTAACACTGATCCTTGGGGTACTCCCATTGTATAATGCAAATTACTAGACTTAACCCCTTTAAGTTTTACACATTGTTCTCTGTTTGATAGATACGAGGATATCCATGCTAGGGCATCAGATGAAAAGTGGAAATTAGATAATTTCGAAAGTAGAATTTCATGATTAACGGTATCAAAGGCTTTACGCAGATCTAAAAATATGGCACCAACTAATCCCCCTTTGTCAACTTTAGATTTTATTTGCTCTATTAAATGTAATGTAGCTGTTTCAGCAGAGTAATTAGCTCTAAAACCAAACTGCATACAGTGTAACCCAGATTTCACTGTTTAGGATGTCAGTTGTTCAAAAACAATTTTTTCTGCTACCTTTGAGAGTACTGGTAATATACTTATCGGTCTATAATTACTAACTTCATGATGATCTCCAGATTTAAAAATAGGAGTAACAACAGCTTGTTTCCATGTATTGGGAAAAACACTATGTTCAAATGACAAATTAATTAAATGAGTAATAATAGGAGTTAAAATATCTTTATGAGTTTTTACAAACATAGTATCCAATTGATGAACATCTTTACATTTTGAATTTTTTAATGAACTAATAATTGTGTTAACTTGCATTTCATTAGTCTTAATGATATCAAAACTTGGACTCCCAACATCATTCGGAAACATATTTATTTCCCCCTTTACAAATTTTTCTCCTAATTCACTAACAGAATTAATAAAAAAGCTATTAAAAATAGTAGCAATTGCATAATTATCTTCAACGGTCTTTCCCTTAACTCGTAGCTTAAAATCTTCTTTAAAAGTTGGCTCCCTCCGACAAAGCGTGTTTACATTTTTCCAAATTAGCTTACTATTACCTTTTGCCTCACTCATTAAATGAAGATAATAATTAGATTTAGCTACTCTCATTTCTCGGATAACTTTATTTCGCAAACCTTTATAACAAAGCCTATCTATATATCTTCCAGACTTTATAGCTTTCTTTAAAGCTGAATCTCTATGTTTCATCAGCTTCCATAATGTCTCATTAAACCATGGTAAATTATTCGTATGTTTTATGTATTTTTTCTTAACTCCAATAGTAAATTTCTCTCTTACAGAATTCATTTTATTTAAAAAAGTATTGCAACCATAATCTATATCCCTAGAAGCTAATATGTCGTTCCACTTTAAACCCGCTATTTCCTCATTAAATGTTATTAATTTTCCTTTAGGTATACAATGAAAAACATTGGAAGAAGTTACTATATAATTTTTAAACCTATTTTTTGTTAATTTCCGTGCAACCAAGGTTAAATTATGATCAGATAACCCAGTGATCAAATTATAACTCTTAATTATCCTTTCGGGTCTGTTGGTAAATATTAAATCTAACTGTGTCTTAGAGGTTTTAGCAATTCTTGTTGGCCCTTTAATTAATTGACTTAAGTTAAATTTATCTGCAATATTTTTTATTTTTTTCCTTTTTAATTTATCTTCCCAGTTCAAATTAAGATCACCCATAATAATTATTTCTTTACCACGATCACATTCTTTTTAAATTCCTTAAAATTTCTCTATCCGTCATCGTGTTAAACCTGCCAGTCTGTGATTGGTTCCCGCAAAAGTGTAACAGAAGCAGTAGAAATGAATGTACAGGTTTCCAGACTGACGAAATCAAATCGGCGGCAGATCAGGCTGGGTTTACCCAGTCTAGCTGCGCGTCCCTGTGTGTGTAATAAGCAGAGTGTGTGCACGATGTGCACCCACCTATAGGCACATATTACTAACGTAACCTTTAAATGACACAAAAATACTACTCAGTCGTTTTTAGTTGCCTCAAAATAGAAATGCGCCAACAATGCACCTGAACACACCTCGTTTTCAGACCAGCACGCCCATGGGTGAACAGATGGCCAGCAGCTATCACCCTATAGCCCAAGACTGGTTTCCCACTGAAGCTAAGCAGCAGGGGCGGGTTTAGAAAATTTTTCGAGGGGTGGGGGGGGGGGGAGGCTGGGGCACAGACTCAGAGAGGGGAGGCACATTTAAAGACATGTAAACAGTGAACCAGTATAAATTGCCCTTGACTGGAGGTAATAATACTGTATATTATTGATAACAAAACTATTATTCTGCATGAAAAGGAATGAAAAATTGGCAACTTCAAATGTGATATGAAATAACAAATAACTCAACAGTAGTAGAAGCACATGGGCTGTGGTAAATGCAATGCAAGCAAGATTTTTTTCCATCATAGTTGTATATAGTTTTAAACAAGATGGACCAACATAAATGACAACAGTAGAAAGGTTTTTGAGCTCAGCAAGAAGCTGTAGCAGTGTTTATTCATATTTATATTACATTATAAATATATTATTTGTGTTTCCCACAGGATTTTGTGAGGCTGTGCTGTGTAGACATTGGTCCCTCTAGGTTAGGGGGTCCCGGGGCGTGCTCCCCAAAAGAAAATTGTATTAATTTTAAATTTAAATGCATAAATCTGGTGCATTTTGAGAGAAAAATTAAGTGACTAGAAGAAATTTGTTTTTGTTTTTGTAAACAATTTTGTACTTTAGTAGTAATTTATTTATTGGCTGCATAGATATGAATGGTGATGGTATAGGGCACATAAATGATAGTTCATAAATGGTAAAACATGTAGGAGTATGCATTCGAACCATCAAAAATATGTAGCAAAAGAGGTTACCTTCGTTGAATTAACTTATTTCTCGAATAATTAGTGGGGGCCTGTAATACAACATATTTATTATGAACATATATTTACTAGGGGTGTAACTGTTCAGATTACTCATGGTTCAGTCAGTATAAAATTTAAGAAAATAAAAACACATAATCTAACTATGCAACAGCACACATAAATACAATCAGAGCAAAGATACTTATAAAATAAACTGTGCTTTTCAGGTTTTTCTTGTAGGTCTAACATTAGTTCTCAGGTACAGAAATTATATATCAGTAATCAAATATAAAATAGCATTGCATATATGACTAAATTAAAGATTGTTATTAAACTTACAAAAGCTAGAGCAGTGAGTGATTTCCTCGTCTTTTGTTGTTTGATTAACATTAAAAACACAGACAGCAGGAATATTAGTTTGCTAGGATACTCAAGACGGTCGTGTTGACAATTTTTGTGTGAATTTGTCCATTTAAGCGCAAGACTCGAAAGAGAACTCAATATTTGCGCGCTATCTGACTGAGATGCGGTTTTGCGCACTTCGGGTGAGTGCACACACAATCTTCTCAAAGAGCGCACGCAACTTCTCATTCGCGTCTTCTGGCTCCTGAATTGGCTTCATTTTAGTTTATTTTTGTGCGCTAATGATTTTTTATAAGCTTTAAAGCAGAGAAACCAACCAACCACCGCACTTCGCCGCCCGTTTGCACCCACTATTTACTCGGATAACAACACGTCACGGTAGAGTGGTTCCTCCCCAGTGTGGAGGTGCTTCACAACCACAGCAAACAAGGATGAGTGCAGTGGACAAATCAATGCACTGTAAAATATTAGTTTTAGTTAAGAAAACCGCTAGAACTACTAGTAAAGAATTAATACTGACAAGTCCATCAACATATTACATTCCGACTCTGATGGAGTGGGGGGGCACTTGGGGTGGCCAATTACATTTTGGGAGTGGCCCGTGCCACCCCAGGCCCCCCTTCTGGCCCCGCCTCTGCTAAGCAGGGCTGAGCCTGGTCAGTACCTGGATGGGAGACCAACTGGGAAACGTCTCGGTTACGTATATAACCCTCGTTCCCTGAAGGAGGGAACGGAGACGTACGTCGGAAGTGACCAACGAATTGGGATCTGTCTTCAGAGACCAGTCTACTTCGAGTGAATTAGAAACGAGCCAATTGTATTAGCATGCAGTCAACGCACCGCCCGCGGGTATAAATACGCTAGTGGAGTACCGCATATTGCTTTTCCGACTGAGGAGCCGAAGAAGTGACTCTGCCCTTCAGCGGAAGCACAGCACCTAGCGACGAGACGTACGTCTCCGTTCCCTCCTTCAGGGAACGAGGGTTACATATGTAACCGAGACGTTCCCTTTCAGTCGTTCACGTTCGACGTACGTCGGAACTGACCGACGAATTGGGATCCCTACCAACACGCCAGGGATGGTGGCCCTTCCAGCGCCCTGTCTGAGCTCGCTGGACCACTCCTATGTTGGAGTGGGAGTCAGGGCTCCCGGCAGGGAAGGTCAGTCACTGCTGTTCCTGCAAGACCCACTCAGCGTGACTACTGGATAACGCTGGGAAGCGTGCCCGTCTCAGGAGATGGACCGCTGCGGAGCCACATCCTCCGAAGAGAGGAGAGGTGGAGAATACTCATAAGGATTAACCTAGCAGGGTAGTGCAACATATGGCAGTCTCTGGGGTGGATCCAACCTGGTTCCAGGGGGGAAAGAACACACCCAGAGACGACAGAGCGGGCTCTGTCAAGTGAAAGACACAGGGCTAGCCGAGTAGGGTAGCTGGTACCGTGGAGAAACACGTATGGGGTCGCCGTGAGGGAACCAACACATATGGAACCCAGCCTACACACACGTTCCACAAGCATACGGGTGCAGGCCTGGTGTCAGGCGGTTGCAACGTCTGACACTGAAGGGGTGACGGAGGAGCTCGACAGGGTTCACCATTTCTGAGGAACACAATTGAGAAGATAAAACGCACGTATCCAGCTATCCAGAGGGCTAACCTCTGCTTGGAGACAGCCTTTCCCTTCTGCTGGCTTCCGTAACAGACGAAGAGCTGCTCTGAGGTCCTAAAGCTTTGGGTCCGGTCTATGTAAGCGCGAAGAGCGCGGCCGGGACATAACAAAGCCAGGGCTGGGTCTGCCTCCTCCGAGGGCAGTGCTTGCAAGTTCACTACCTGGTCCCGAAAGGGAGTGGTAGGAACCGTGGGCACGTATCCGGGCCGGGGTCTCAGGACGACGTGAGAATCAGCCGGCCCGAATTCTAGGCACGATTCGTTGACCGAAAGTGCATGCAGGTCCCCTACCCTCTTGATTGAGGCCAATGCAATCAGGAGCACTGTCTTCATGGACAGGATGTTTAGCTCGGCAGACTGCAAAGGCTCGAATGGAGGACCCTGGAGTGCTCTGAGCACCAGGGCTAAGTCCCAAGAGGGTACCGAGGATGAACGAGGAGGATTTAGTCTCCTCGCACCTCTAAGGAACCTGACGATTAAGTCGTGCTTACCGATGGACTTACCAGCTACTGCATCGTGATACGCCGCTATCGCTGCGACGTACACTTTGAGGGTGGAGGGAGACAGCCTTCGCTCCAACCCATCCTGCAGGAAAGAAAGCACAACGTTAATCAAACACCTTCGGGGGTCTTCGCGGCGGGAAGAACACCAGACAACGAACAGGTTCCACTTTAAAGTATAGAGGCGCCTCGTAGAGGGGGCTCTAGCCGAAGTGATGGTGTCTACCACTGCTTGTGGTAGGCCACCTAGAACTTCTGTGTCCTGTCCAGGGACCAGACATGGAGTTTCCAAAGGTCTGGACGCGGGTGCCAGAGGGTGCCCCGTCCTTGAGAAAGAAGATCCTTCCTCAGGGGAATCGGCCAGGGAGGGGCTGTCGAGAGGAGTGTGAGGCCAGTAGGGCGCAACTAGCAAGACCTGCTCCTCGTCCTCCCTGACCTTGCACAGAGTCTGTGCTAGAAGGCTCACTGGGGGAAACGCATATTTGCGCAGGTCCCGGGGCCAGCTGTGCGTCAGTGCATCCGTGCCGAGGGTGCCCCCGGTCAGGGAATAGTACAACTGGCAATGGGTCGAGTCCGGAGAGACAAACAGGTCTACCTGCGCGGCCCGAAAAGGTCCCATATCAGCTGGACGCTCCTGGGGTGGAGTCGCCACTCTCCCGGAAGTGTGGACTGACAAGAGAGAGCTCGTCGTCTGTCTGGTTCAGCACACCAGGGATGTGAATGGCCCGATGCGACCTGACTTCTTCTGACTCCACAGGAGCAGATGGCGGGCGAGCCGGAGCATGCAACGGGCGCGTAGACCACCCTGTCGGTTGATGTACGCAGCGGCTGCAGTGCTGTCCTTACGGACCAGCAGTGCTGTCCGTACGCAGTGCTGTCCGTACAATCCTGAAGCGGCTTCTTGAGCCGGGCCAGGGCAAGATGTACCGCCTGAAGCTCGAGGCAATTGATATGCCAATGCGGCTGGGGCCCCGTCCACAGACCCGAAACTGCATGCCCATCCGTGAGTCTTGTTGACCGAATCCTGCTCCATGCCGAGGTAAGAGATCCTCTGCGTGGGACAGAGTTTGCTCTTCTCTAGGTTGACCCGAAGGCCCAACAGGCTGAGGTGACGGAGCACCAGGTCCCTGTGTTCGCACAACTGCTCTCAAGACTGGGCAAGTATAAGCCAGTCGTCGAGATAGTTGAGGATGCGAACGCAGCGTTCTCGGAGTGGAACAATGGCTGCCTCCGTGACTTTCGTGAAGACGCGGGGTGACAGGGACAGCCCAAAGGGCAAGACTTTGTACTGATATGCCTTCCCCTCGAACGCAAAGCATAGGAACGGTCTGTGTCGAGGGAGAATAGAGACATGAAAGTATGCGTCCTTCAGGTCGATCGCTGTAAACCAATCTTGGGGACGGATGCATTCGAAAATGCGTTTCTGCGTTAACATTCTGAACGGAAGCTTGTGCAGGGCCCGATTTAGAACACGCAGGTCCAAGATTGGCCGTAACCCACCGCCTTTCTTGGGTACAATGAAGTAGGGGCTGTAGAACCCTGACATCATATCGGCTGGAGGAACCGGCTCGACCGCGTCCTTCACTAGTAGGACATCGATCTCTGACCGCAAGACATGGGCATCGCTGCTCCATGCGGTGGTGAAGAGGATGCCCCTGTACTTGGGAGGCCGGTAGGCGAACTGAATCTCGTAGCCGAGTCTGATAGTACGGATGAGCCAGCGAGAGGGCCTGGGGAGCGCTAGCCAGGCCCCCAGAGACTGTGCAAGCGGGACCAACAGACGTACCCCGGGTGCGGCAGCGAGGTGGAACGTTCAGACCCGACCCGGACGGCCCGGAGGCGACCCAGAGTGTTGTCTGGTCGTTCCAGGGTGGGGCAGTGTGTGGGAGAGAAGGCCCGGGGGCGTCCTCTACCCTCACACCGCCCCCTGGCGAAGAAGAGAGGGGAAGCCAGGAGTGGCAAGGCCCAGGGGCGTCGCACACAGCCGGCTTGAACCTCCCTGGGCCCAGGTAGGAAGAAACCGGCTCTGAGAACGTGGGTACCGCTTGACTACGGAGAGCCAGCGGAGGGAGGGGTGCGGACACCGACTCCCTGAGCAGTTCCCCTCTTGCTGGGTTGCCCGTTTCAGGGCCGCTTGCCCTTTTGCTTGCCAGTGGACCCTGGACGGGTTGGGTGCCTCCCTTGCGCCCGTCCACCTGCTGCCTGGGTGGAGGCTGCTGTTTGGCATAGCAGGGGCGGAGGCGGACGCAGGGAGACGGCCTCTGCGACAAGCAGATGGAGGCGCTGCGGACGACGACTGGGTGGAGGCAGCAGCTGGTCGTCGGAGCAGGACGTTTTTTTTTTCACCTCCATCTGTTTCTGGGCCACCAAAAACTGCTGGGCGAAGTTCTTGATGACGTCGCCGAAGAGGCCAGCCTGACAGACAGGGGCATTGAGGAACTTTGTCGGGCTCACGCATATCTGCCAGGTTTAGCCCCAGCTTCCTGGACCACTGGTGTGGACATCGCCTGACCCAGGGAGCGTGCAGTGACTTCCGTCATCCGGAGGGCAAGGTCCATCACCACATGCAGTTCCTGCATAACCCCTGGGTAGGGACTACCCTCGTGCATGCAGGACAGAGGGCAGTGAGAGAGGGAAAAAACATATACATATTATGGCCCTTTTGGTGTTCCATATTTTGGCACCAAATAGTTCCACACTGCTAAGTTTTCCAATGCACATCCGGGCAGCCACCCCAGAAAGCATGGCTGTCAACTCTGAACCTGATTCAGCATGAGCACACTATTATAGTGGGAAACTCAGCATTATCCTTTCCAGCGCATAACAGCCCTCTCTCCGATGCAGCAATTGACATCTGTCCTCCGCCAGAGCCCCAAATGAAACACTAGGTCCCCCCTTTTTTCAAAAAAGGACCAGCAATCCCATCTGTAAGCTACCAGCAGGCATGTGGGACAATGAGCGTGGCCATCCGACTTGACGGCACATGGCGCGCTGAACACTCAAGCCCCTAAGAAAGAGGCACGGTGAACAACACGCCGATGTGGTCATGTTCACATAAGGGAACATGAACCACCCACGAACAAAGTCTCAGCATGCTTGTGATGCGATAGAGGAGTGGGGAGTGCTTGTGATGCGATAGAGGAGTCAATGTACCCGGCGGGGAAGCCCCACTATAATCCTCAGGTCACCAAGGCTTATTAGCCAAAGTAGCCCTTTTCTGGTGCACCAGAAAAGGAACTAGATCGGGGAATAAGCAAAGGGACTCAACCCCGTTTGAGGTTTCACAGTCTCGACCACTTACCAGAGGAATAACGCGCTGGGTTGCCGTGGCAACCCCCGCTGTCAGCCGGCGCCAGGCGGCACACGGCGTGCTGAACGCTCAAGCCCTTACGAGAAAGGTGAGACGAACAACACGCCGACATGACCACGTTCTCCTGAGAGAACGCGGATCACCCACAAACGCAATCTCACATGTTTATATGCGAGAGAGATTGTGGCCGTTAAATGAGGACAGGAAACAACCGCATCCAGAAACACACTCCTTTTAGAAGGAAATGCTCTTTTAGAAGTGCTGAAGCACTCAGGGAGATGACCGCGGCTCACAGCAGTCCGATTGCAAGCCTGCATGTGAGCACTCAAAGAACGGAAACGCCCAGCCAACCAACACAGGAACAAGTGTATGTTGCAGCGGCCACTCGCTGACTCGCGCCGTCACACCAGCACCCAGGTAAGAGAGCGATCCTCCTCGAGACTCGTTTAAACACTCTTCGCAGAAACAGCTTGATACAGCAATACAGCTTCGAAGTTAAAAGCAATATGCGGTACACCACTTCCGTATTTATACCCGCGGTGCGGGGCGGTGCGTGGACCGTATGCCAATACAATTGGCTCGTTTCTAATACACTCAAAGTAGACTGGTCTCTGAAGACAGATCCCAATTCGTCGGTCAGTTCCGACGTACGTCGAATGTGACCGACTGAAAGGTAGCTGCTGGTAGAGGTGTTAGCGAGGCCAGCAGGGGGTGCTCACCCTGTGGTCTGTATGGGTCCTAACACCCCTGTATAGTGATGGGGACACTATACTGTCAATAAGCACCGTCCTTCGGATGAGACGTTAAACCGACTCATCGATTTTGTGGTCACTCTCTGTGGTCATTCAAAATCCCAGGATGTCCTTCGATAAAGAGTAGGGGTGTAACCCCGGCATTCTGGCCAAATTTGCCCATTGGCCCCTGTCCATCATGGCCTCCTAATCATCCCCATGTATATACTGATTTGGCTTCATTATTCTGTCTCCTCTCCACCAATCAGCGGGTGTGTGGTGGGTGTTCTGGCGCAATATCCTGCAGATTTGCACTATACAACATTAGGAAGATTAGACCCTTCCTATCAGAGCATGCCACACAACTACTTGTACAAGCTCTTGTTCTCTCCAGACTGGACTACTGCAATGCTCTTCTAGCGGGCCTTCCGGCATGCACTATCAAACCCTTGCAACTGATTCAGAATGCAGCGGCGAGGGTGGTCTTTAATGAGCCGAAGAGAGTGCACGTCACGCCTCTCTTCATCAGTCTGCACTGGCTGCCAATAGCCGCTCACATCAAATTCACGGCACTGGTGCTCGCCTTCAAAGCAACCACTGGCTCTGCACCAATATACCTAAACTCAGACTTACACACTCCAGGAACTTACATTCTGCCAGTGAACGACGCCTTGTGCTGCCATACCAGAGAGGCATGAAATCGCTCTCACGGACCTTTTCCTGGACCGCCCCCACTTGGGTGGAATGACCTGCCTATCTCAATTTGTGCGGCCGAGTCTGTAGCCATTTTCAAAAAACATCTAAAGACACATCTCTTCCAGCAGCACCTGACCAATCAAGAATAGCACTTATCATTCTATTCATTTTCTGTCTGTCTATTTTATAAAAAAAAAAAAAGTCTGTTTTGTGCTAGATTAACTGAGACTTGTTACAGCACTTGCATATTGTTGCCCTTGACTGTTCTAGTTGCTTCTGTTGCCCTCATTTGTAAGTCGCTTTGGATAAAAGCGTCTGCTAAATGACTAAATGTAAATGTAAATATGGCTGCCGTCGCATCATCCAGGTGGATGCAGATTCCCCCCTTCTATGTAAAGCGATTTGAGTGCCTAGAAAAGCGCTATATAAATGTAACAAATTATTATTATTATTATTATGGGCACGAGGACATTTGCTATTTAAACATCTTGGCGCTGGACTTGAAAATAATAACTCGTCTCGGTGAAACTAGCAAATGTTGATTCGGACATGCCCTAAGTGCACTTGCGCCATCTGCTTCAGACCATGTGCTTAGATTGTTAAAATAGGGCCCATGTAATTGTGTTGAGATCCATTCTAACATCCCACAAGGAATATTTTACAAATGCATTGCAGTCTACAACTCGAAGAATTTCTCTATCAGATGAAACACGCACATTAATTCAATAATATTTAAATAAATATTGTGTTTGTGGTATGTTGATGATCGGGTGTTAGGGGACAATACAATGACTCTTGAATGATGTCTGGAATCCCATGAGTGACATCAGTAAACTGGAAAAGCCTGTATTCCCCTATCAATGCTAACAAACAACTGCAATGTATTTTTTTTTATTATTATTACTGAAAAACTCTTTGGTGTTTGGTTTTGGTTCTGAATTAATTACCCAAAATGACATTAAATAAGTAGAGAAATGTTGATGAACCCAAACCGTCTTACTCTTTGGTGCCATGGCTTCCAGATGTTTCAATTATAATTTATTTTCTTGCCTTTAACTTTCTGATGGATTTGACATTTCTCTTTGCCTCTTGAGAAGAGTGCCTGATCATGTAAAATAAATTGCCTCTCTTGAGGAAGCTTAATATTTTCAAAGCAAGCAATGCTATAATATTTATGGGTGTTTTTGTGATTACTGTTTTGCTTTTTTTAGGTTGTGGAATTTTTGCCTTTAATTTGCAGGAAAGTAGACATCGATAGAAAACTAACTTTGTGAGAGAGAGGGAAATATTCAAATGTGCACTATGAAAACAACAGCTTTTTACTCTTTACATGTCTTGAGCAAACACACTACCAATCATGCCACAGCTCCAACTTCTTATGTGAATTTTTATGTACATTTTGTCAACTAAGAACTTTGAAAAAAGGAACTCCCTGTAATTACATAAATATATAATGAGTGTTTATCAGTGTGTGTATGCCAAGGAGATCTGTAATACCTGGAGAACATGTTCTAAGAGAATGTTGCGGTAACACTTTATTTTACTCTGTCCTTGTTACACGTTACATGTAGTTACTATATTAATTTCTTCTCAATTAAAATTGAGCATAATTACATGCAACTAACATTCCAATGAAGTTATAAAAATGCTATTTCTGAATGTTCTCTGAACATTCAAAACATCCATTTTTAAACGTTGTTTTCTTGTTTATGTGAAATTTAAAGGTATTGTTTACCCAAAAATTTTATTTCTGTCATTAATTACTCACCCTCATGTCATTCCAAACCTGTAAGACTTTCGTTCATCTTCGGAACACAAATGAAGATTTTTTTGATGAAATCTGAGAGCTTTCTGTCCCTCCATAGACAGCTACACAACTGACGCTTCAAAAAGTTCATAAAGAGATTGTAAAACTAACCCATAAGAAATGAGCAGTTTAGTCCCAAATTTTCTGAAGTGACACGATCGCTTTATATGATGAAAAGGTTGAATTTAGAAACGGAAGCTCAAGCATGTTCGCTTGATGTGCGAGGACCAATGAGGTTAATTCTCGTGTTACACAGCACGTTTGAGCTTCCACAAGAACCAATGAGGTTCATTTTCATGTGTTACTCAGCACGTTTGAGCTTCAGCAGGAACCAATGAGGTTAATTATCATGGTCTGCAGCACGTTTGAGCTTCCACAAGAAACTAAGAGGTTCATTCTCTTGTTATGCAGCACGTTTGAGCTTCTACAAGAACCAATGAGGTTTGTTCTCGTGTGTTAAGTTTATATCTGGTGATCAATGTTAATGTTTATATGCCTACATTTTTTAATCTGTTCATCATATAAAGAGATCAAGTACCTTCAAATTTGGAGTAAACCACTTAGGTCATATGGATTAATTTTACGATGTCTTTATGAACTTTTTGAAGTGTCAAAGTGGTAGTTATATAGCTGTCAATGGAGGGATAGAAAACTCTCACATTTCCTCAAAAACATCTTCATTTGTGTTCCGAAGATGAACGAAAGTCTTGAGGATGAGTAATTAATGGCAGGATTTAAGTTTTTCGGTGAAATATACCATTTTATCATTCTGCGAACTTCATGGGAATTTATGGGTTACTTTTAATGTTCTCTGAACATTCTGAAAAAAGTAGTTGTCACAGAGTCACAGCCTCCACCCACCAATGCACTGGCATCGGCACCAGATCTCCACGCTGTGCCCACACGTTCACAATCATGTTGTGATGTGTATAGTCACAGCGCGTACAAATAACAAGGTTACATGAGACACAGCCATCTTATAAACTTATACATACTGGGGACTATATTCTCAGAAGGCGCAGTACTGTTCTACTTCTGCAGAGTGATTTGCTCGCAGCACCTGAGAAGCCCAGTGGTGAAGAGCAGAGAGTTCACTCAGAGTTGGTGTAATAGTCAGCAATTACTAGATAGTTTACAATCATGGGTGTTCGCTGTATTGTAAAGAACTGCGACAATAGACAGGGGAGAAAAAGTAATACCATGATATAGAATTCAAATTCCAAAACACTGACCTGATGAATCAATGGCTGCTTGCTCTGGATATAGATCCAAACACACCTGTAGCCATCATCAAGCACTTTCGCTTTTGCTCAGAACGTTTAACCGAGGCCGACTATTTTGAAAAAATGGAATTTGCCACACGGACCATGAAACGTGTGCTGAAGGATACGGCCATCCCATCGGTAGTACAGACAGGACAGAGCGGATCAGCTGCGGTAAGTGTTCCGTTATGTTTTTAGACGACTAGCCTGCTGTAACAGTGCCATTAGCTAGATCTAATGTAACGGGTGGTTACTACTGTATTGCAGTTGTTCCCGTGCTCCATGTATCCCCTGTAATGTTAGTATTGTGTTGTCATGAACGCGCTCTGTCACAGTAACAAATGGGCGGTGCTAGAGGTAAATCGGCGTCTTGTCTATCAGCTTCCATAGTTTGTAACTCCTCGTCTGTGTATTCTGGCTCAAAACTATATGGTTCTGGATTTTGGTTTGATACCAAGTAAAAATCCTCTGACAATTCCTCAAAGTCAGCCATGATCAACAGTCACGATCGTTACTAGGTACCTAGTCACGTTGGTTTTGTTGACGGAAGTAATAACGGGGCTTCTCAGTGCCTGTCCCCAATATGTATACGTTTATAAGATGGCGGTCTCATATAACCTTGTTATTTGTTCATGTTGTGACTATGAACATCACAACATGTAAATAGGAAAATATTGGCGTTATTTTGTCACGTATTGAGCAGTAGGCTAGCTGGAGCCGTTTACTTCCAGTCTTTGTGCTAAGCTAGGCTAGCGGTGGGTGCGTCAGACAGAGTTATGGCACACACGGAGATGAAAATGGTATGTATGGACTTTGCTAACTCTGGGGGATATACGGTGAATGAGCTAAAGTCCCAAAGTTGGCGTGTTCCTTTAAAGTCAGATAGGGTATTTATGGCCTCTAGCTGGTCATGCTAACCAGCCAAACCTTGATGACCTGGGGCATGTTTTTGCACACATTTATGAATGCTCTGCATGTGGTATTTTAGTCTTTAAATTGAGAAACGTCAGTCCTGTGACCTTTTGCACTGGTGTAGACGTATCTGTTCATTTTCAAGTGCGTGTGTGAGCATGTGTGTCCTTGGTTCCCTCTCTCATGGGTTTGAATTGTATTAAGTCAAACTGCTATTTCTTTGCCCACAAACAAAGTCGTTGTGATAGATGTGGCCAATCATGTGATCTGCTCCAAGGGAGAGGTGTCTGATGGGAGATTCCTCGGGGCTATGGAGCAACCTATTTGTTCCAGTCTGTATAAACACTGGAGGTCTCATTCACTTTGAGGAAGTGTGTATAAAGATCCGCTCTGTGTCTTCTGCATTTGTTAATCTCTATTCTTAGATCTTTGGGGGTTTGAGAGGAAGCTGTTGCGTTTGATGTGCAGTAATTCTCACATCTCCTAAATTGTGGTATTTCAAGCAAGGCCTCGGTTTGATGGCAAGAGGATGGATAAACAAAAGCAATATCTGTCTGCATGCTGAGCGCCTCATCAAGGCTTTCTATTGCATTTGTCACATCTGCTTTTTTTTCTGGATGCAGATATGAAGGGGAGTATAAATAAATTGTTTTCAGACTTTTCTATCCAGCTTTTTCAATTTTGTTTGATATATTTTACAGACAAAATATGTTTCACAGCTCAATTACACCGCAAAGTAACCTGTAAAAATCCTACAGTAAAAACCTGTTAATTGGTTAACTGTATAAATTATCGTGAAAAGCTGTAAATGGTTTAACATCGCATTATGATTTTACTGTAAAATGTGGTCATATTTTAGCCTGGATGCCAGCCGAATTTAGCCCCGCCCACAAAATGTTTTGCTCGGGCAATTCGGTCTGGACTCGCTCCATAGAGAAGGAATTATGCCCGAACAGAAACTGTTCGGACCAATGAAATTGTCAGGGCGGGCTTTAGACGATGATGGACAGATGATCAACAGTAACGTAATCATCCACGTCATCGAAGGCTCTTGGGTTGAATTTGCTCTTATCCTAAACGGAGAACTTGTTCGTATATGCGTTCACCTTCACTATTTCTCTCAGAAACGATGATCGTGTTGGTAAGTACTCTGTGTATCCTTAAATTATTTTATTACTGCCAAAGATCGTTTACACTCATGTTTTTCTTGTAGCGTTACTTAATCATGCGTGCGTGCAGACAGGGTTTCCAAGTGTTTTTGCAATGTCGCGCACAATTGCTACTCAAAACGTTTGGTTGGCAAAATATGTTATTTTGGCTAGGTTGCCTGCTAAAATTCGCATTCCTGGGTTTATATAATCACATAATTGGGGTCGCTTCAACCCGCGGACATGGAGAAAAACACGGACTTGGTAACAGTGCAGTTGAGTTCTGTTGACATTTGACAACTAACGTTACGCGTCGCTCCGTTGCTCTGATTGGTTGTGGGTCTATCCAATTGAGGTCTTTCCTGGCTCGGTTGAAACACGCCCCATAATCAAAGTTCAATGGAGCGGTACCAGACTCAAATTCTGACTAGAATTGAGTATGGCCACGCCAGGCTAGTCATATTTATGGCTTTTGCAAGAAATAAAACTATGAATGACAGTGAAAACCAGTAACAGAATATTCCCAAAAGTCTCTGTGATACATCATATGATAATAATATTAGTACACTTGTTACCTTGATGATCTTTATGTATGACCCTCTGCACCATCTATACATATTGACCATGTTTTATGGACAGGCCACTTGAATCAGTACATTTAACAGTACATGTGTTTTTTTTACAATATACTATGAACAAACTTCATTGGTCTCATTCTCTACTTATGCATATAAGTCTTTCTTATATGCGCAGAACAATTATAATGCAAAACTTTTTAAATTCTTATCCTCATATAAGGGTATACTGCACAACCATAATAAAACAATATCTTGTAACACAATGTACCAGCAACAAGAAATGTGTCTGTCCACACAGAGTGTCTAATTCTAAACCAGAATTCAAAAAGCCATTGTGGTTTAATTCAACATTGGACCCCAGTGATGTTCAATATAAGGACAAAAGGAACAGTTAATATCAAAATATTTCCAATATGAGGTTGAGCAAACGATGCCCATTTTCATTGCCCCAACATTCATAAACTTCTGACATGCAGTGCATCTCATCAATGTCAGTAGACCAATTAGAAGCAGTCTCATATTTTTTAAATGCAAGAACAAGCTCTTTGTGAATGTATCCATGATTGTTAAATGAGACCCATTGTCACTTTTTCACTGCCCTCCACTATCAGACACTTCAGTCAGGGGATTAACAGGTCCCGTTCACGGAAACTCTATTACTGTGACTTAATTGAGTTCATAATTGCATTAGCTTGCTTCACTTACCAGCCCAGCTCGTTGAACGAAGACGGAAGTTGCCTTTGGCTCTAACTCAACAGCTTAAGTATTATAGTGACAAAATGGCTGAGTACATTAAATGGATACTATCTAGTTTGTACTTGTATGATAACCTTAATGGAGACCTAAGCTTTAAAATTGTTTCCACCATTTGCTTAGTTCTGATATTGTATACACAGTCAATTAGTCATCAACCATCAAGTGCACACCTAATTGAATTAAGACATTATTGGTCTGCTAAACAAGACCAATCAGCCTCTTACTTGAAGCAGTGTGTCATGTTTGGTTTTGGGCTTTAGTTCACGTTTATGTTTAATAAACTGCACATGGGTTCTTTCTGCAACTCACTCCCAGTGGACTCGTTACACAAAGCTAGACTCTAGCTGTGTCCCAAAGTGAAGGGCGCGCACTTCGAAGGCCGCATTTGAAGTGCGGTTGCGTCATAGCGGCACTACGAAGGGTGTCCCAATGTGAAGGCTGCACCCTCTGAAGGCCGCATTTGAAGTGCGATTGCGTCAATGCGGCACTACGAAGGGTGTCTCAATGTGAAAGCTGCACCTCTGAAGGCCACATTTGAAGTGCGATTGCGCGACAAAGGCTGCCGCAATTCGAAAGCGACTTCAAAATGCGCCCTTCGTTTCTCAAGGTGCTGATCCACTTGTCCGTGCAACACTTCTTTTGCGCCGCACTCCACTTTATTCCAATGGGTGACGTCAAGCGACTTCAACGTGCCCGCAAAGCATTCCGGGAAGGCGGCGCTGCATTTGAACAAATGCCGCGCGTCAAAAAAGCTGGCCGAAGCTCAACTTTATGCAAATGAATCCGTTGAACACAACGCGACTATCCAATAGAAGTAGAGCACATGGTGACGGAGGGAAGTCTCTCGCCGGTCCTTTGTTTTTCATTCCCCGCCGGCTCAAACGCACGCCAATAGCGGTAAACTTGAGGAACGCCCATCAACATACACATGAGGGGAAGCGTCACAACACCACGCTTCAGCCGTGCCGCAAAAGTGGATCTGTATCGTCTGGAGGCCACATTTGAAGTGCGATTGCGTCACAGTGGCGCGACAAAGGCTGCCGCAATTCGAAAGCGACTTCAAAATGCGCCCTCCGTTTCTCAAGGTGCTGATCCACTTGTCCATGCAACACTTTTCTCGCGCCGCACTCCACTTTATTCCTATGGGGGCGCTGCATTTGAACAAATGCCGCGCGTCAAAAAAGCTGGCCGAAGCTCAACTTTATGCAAATTAATCCTTTGAACGTGACGCGACGCGACTATCCAATAGAAGTAGAGCACATGGAGACTGAGGGAGACTCTCGCCGGTCCTTTGTTTTTCTTTCCCTGCTGGCTCAAACGCACGCCCATAGCGGTAAACTTGAGGAACGCCCATCAACATACACATGAGGGGAAGCAGTCGTGCCGCAAAAGTGGATCTCAATCGTCAGGCAAAGGAAGGGTACAGCAGATGGAACCTTCGCACAACTTCGCAGCCTACCCTATCCCAGAATTCATAGCTGGTGACAACAGGATTTGACTGGTCCGCATTCCCGTGGCACTTGATCAGATTTCTTGTGGCGCGGGATTAAATTTCCCAGTGAAAGACGGTAGCGGTCGTTAACTGGATACCTAATGAACACAACAGCGCAACCGCTTGAACTTGAAGTAAACAAAAGTTTAGTGCATTCGCACAGTCCCCAGTTCCCTGCCCTGAGCAACCTGGCAAGATAAAGTTTAGTTTCCCAATTTTAACTTGCATAAATGTTATTTATTTCTCAACCATTCTCCCAACAAGAGGAATCAGTCCATTCTCTCCCTTTTCGCTCTTTTTTCTTGTATCTTTCTTTTTTCTGCATTCTCTTTAAATACAAATTAGATCTGCGCGGGGCTGTTTTTTCGTCCCGCTCCCGCAATAGGATATAGTATACCGCACCGCACCCTCCCGCTCGCGCTTAAAATTCACTTTGTGCTCACCCGCTATAAATTATTTTATTCCTGATCCAGCTAAATTTAGATTTCGTTTCCAGAATCTCTCTTTTAAATTTCCCCTACAGAAAGAGAGAGACTGGGGATAACAAAAGTAATAGGCTATGTTGACCATGCAATCAATTTATAATTTTTTTTTATCATACTGTCAACACCGTAGCTAAAAAATGTCACAGACAAAAATAAGCTAAATCAAATGCGACATCTGTCACTCAAAACTATAAGTCAAAATGCAAATAAACGAAATCTGCTGACTTTACTAGCAAAATAAAGTATTTTTATTTTACCAAATGAATGAATGTGGCTCACTAACGAGACCACAGTCCATTACCGAAAGTCTCCTCCAAAGGCTGAATGTAAAGTCGTGGCCGGGATGCACAGAACAATTTCTCTATATTATTATTATTATTTTTATGCAAGTTATTTGTAAATGAAACAAAGTAATTGCTGTCTATCGTTCATTTTCGTTAACTTGAAATGTGTAGGCTAAATAAAAGAGAAGTGGTTGTTCTGTACATTGTTTATTTTTGTAATGCAAGTTATAATTTGTACATTAAACAAATTCATATGTTCATACACATATTTTCTTGTCATGTAAATTCAAATGTGTAAATGAAAATAAATTGGTCTATACACTGAAAAAAAATTATTCGTTGAATTTACTAAAAAAATGTATCGTAAGTGGTCGCAATCAATTTATTTTATCTCAATTTAAACAAAAAACACATGCAATTCCCATAAAACCAATTCATTTTTTTAAATTAAAATCAAAAAACTAAATTTTAATTATTTAAACGAGCACAAATTAATTATGCTTAATTTAATCGGGCCATAATCATTTTCAGTGTACATTATTTAAAGTACTTTTTACAACTATTCATAGGCCTACAATATAACTTAAGTTTAACATCAGAAACAACAGAAATTTTAATTAACAGCTAAAACAGAAGAAAAAATTTCTACACTTTCATTGAGCTGAGCGGGAGACGCTGGTGGAGCTGGACCGGGATGGTAATGCACAATAGGGACCTGGTAAGGCCTGTGCCAGCGCATATTTCCACTGTCCGCAGGTTTGCGGGGCTGAATCGGTCGATGGCTGCCATGTCATAAAACATTGCAATGCATCTGAGATGATGTGAGTTGAATAAAAATAAGTAGGCTACTTAAATAAAGACTTGGACGTAAATATATAAATGTTTAAAATATATTGGAACAGTTAGCCTACATTTAACATAATAAATAAACAATTTGCAACTTAACGATTAAATATTTAACCATAGGCTACAGATTTACGTGCTTTATGGTCCGGTTTCCCATCGTCGCAGGCTTTGAAGCATGTCAAAATCCAATAAAACTCATAAAAAGCAAAAAAAGACAAAAACTTTTCTGCTTCATTTCTCTTTTTAAAATCTCCTTGCGAACGTCCGCTGTCAGTTGTCACACACCTGCTATAGCCCATTCAACGACGCTTGGTTCAGTGTTGCCAAGTCTGGAATTGGGAGGCATTTACTTGATGTGGGTTGTTTGTAGCATAGTCCACAGGTTTAAATTGTCTTTACTTTAGCAATATTTCGACCGGGCGCCCCCTGTGTTTTGGCATATTTTGGCCCATTTTGGCCGTGATTCCACTACTTTTGATTAGTAATTGGAGGGGTTTTGTTGTGCAGACCTGGCAACTCTGTCCCTCGGGTCGCCCTTCGTGCACTTCGAAGGCATGGCCAGGCCTGGCCTCCGAAGTGCACGGCCTTCGAAGTGCGCACCCTTCACTTTGGGACACAGCTAAAGACATAGGGAACATAAAGGCTAATTACACACATGGACTAATCACTAAAAAAGAACACCTGAACACAATGAACCAATAAACCAGTCAGGAAACGGAACGTTTAGATTACCTATTATAACCCCTGTTTCCTAAAGGAGGGGAGCGGAAATGTTATGTCAGTGACTAACGAATTGGGATCGCACCTGAGAGCGCTATAATATTCGAGTGTCAGCAAGTTTTCGCTGAGGAGCCGAGCAGAACCCTGTCGCTCAGCAGTGAGCCACTGACTGACAAATTGGGATCCCAAGAAAACGTCACAATCGCTGCGCCTCAGTGCCCCTCGTAAGCCGACTGATCCCTCCACACCCCTGGGGCGAAAAGGACAGGGCTTCCACAGAGAGGTCAATCACTGCTGTTCCTACATATCCCATACAGTGAGAATTTGGATAACACTGGGAAAGTGTGCCTATTCCAAGTGGAAAGACTAGATCGGGGAATAGTGGAGGGGACCCCACCCCTTGCGAGGTTCTGTTAACATTTAAAGATGATAGGGCTCTCCGGCAAAATCCCAATTCATCAGTCACTGACGTAACTTGTAGTGACTGACTGAATGGGAACTGAAGAAACACATGAAACCAACCAATGAGACCAACACAACACAGCACATGAAGCACATGACAAGATCACATGAGGGAACAAGCAGGAACCAAGACTATGAGAATTTAAAAAAAAGACATAAACAAAACCCAAACCAATGTGACAGAGAATGCTGGTCAGAAATGTTGTCCCCTTCGAAATGTCATCGACGCCTCATCACTGTGACATATGCCATCAAAGCGAGAGCAATTCAAAAGCAGTCAGCTGGCACATTCTGTGCAGCTTCTCCTGTTTTCTATTTTAATATATTTTAAAACTGAATTTTCAGCAGCCATCACTCCAGTCTTCAGTGTCACATGATCCTTCAGAAATGTTGATTGGGTGTTGAAGGGGTCCTATTATGCCCCTTTTTACATGATGTAAAATAAGTCTCTGATGTCCCCAGAGTGTGTATGTGAAGTTTTAGATCAAAATACCCCACAGAATTTTTTTTAGCATGTTAAAATTGTCACTTTTTGAGGGTGAGCTTAAACGCACCGTTTTTGTGTGTCCCTTTAAATGCAAATGAGCTGTTTCTCCGGGCCCACTTTCAGGAAGATG
The DNA here is from genome assembly GCF_949357685.1 of Gobio gobio. NCBI lineage: Eukaryota > Metazoa > Chordata > Actinopteri > Cypriniformes > Gobionidae > Gobio > Gobio gobio. The sequence continues at coordinate 40,375,433 of NC_137110.1, read as the reverse complement.
GCGGAGCTTCAAGAGCAAGAACTTCACTCAGACACATACTAAAAATGTTGAAACTGTTCAGCCTTTTATGTTCAAACCGGAGTCGGACAATGATGGAGCTCAAGAAGAAGTGACAACATGTAGAAAGCAACAGGACATTTCTGAATGGTTAGTTGATGAATTTATGTAGCTGATGTGGCATTAACTATCTTCAAGTCATTGATTAGCAGTGTTGCCACAGTTACTTTGAAAAAGTAACTTAGTTACTTTACAGATTACTTGATTTTAAAAGTAACTAAGTTACTTTACAGATTACTTGATTTTAAAAGTAACTAAGTTAGATTACAAGTTACTTTATTAGTTACATTCATCAGTTGCCGACAACACCTCTGCAGCCTCAACATAAAAATGACAACCGTTTTTTGCCAACACTTTATTGGAAAGTGCATTTTTAACAGTAACGTCAACAATGTATCTCCTGAAATTGTATCTCCAAAAAAAAAGCTTTTGACTCATTTTATAAAAATCTAAACATGTGAATGAAAAGGTACAAATTACTTTGTGTTCTTATTAAATACATTTATGAAAAACAATTTATATTTAATTTTTAATTTATATTTATATATGAATGTAAATAATTATATGGGCCTACACAATAATTATATGGGCCTACACGTAATGTGCAGCTCTGTAAAGGGACAACAAATATATGATCGATACGTGAGAACAATACATTTTTTAATAATCTTTAAGTGCACAAAACTATGAAAATATATGAAACGCTTCAAAACAGAGCGGTAACAAAGCGCTTATGCGCATCCCGGGTGCAGAATGATGCGCTTAAAGCAACATGGAGTCAGTGTGTGCAGTGCAGCGCGAGTGCACATTGAAAAGTTCACGGCATAAAGAGAAGATGAGCGTTGAGCCCACAAATCCTAGTCTACTATGTAGCCTATATCGGTCCAAACATTCACTGATTATTTGTTTCTTCACAGTTTTAAATTCCGGTTATTGTGCGTGTGATGCTAATTAATAGTCCTTGCCGAGCACAACATCTTTCAGAAACCGCTAGATAAACTCCAGGAAGATAAATTATTTTATCAAGTATTATAACGGTAATATATCATATTGGAGTGAGCTTTACCGCGTTCGGCTGACTGGAACCGAACGCGACGCGCAGTTTGAATGCTGAACGGAGAATGACAGCTACAGCGGAGGAATGGCTTTAGATGACTTTGTAGGCTACTAGCAAATAATAATATGCTAATAATGATTGCTGAAGGATAATGTGACAATATATATTTCTGATGATTATTTAATTATCACGACATGCCTAATCTGAGCAAGTGACTGCCTGTCTTGAGTTTTGTCGACAGACGGAGGAAAACCCCGGCTGAGACTAAACAAGAAAGCAAAAATATATATTTTTACTAAGGAAAATGACAAAAATAGTGACTCACAGTGACTTGGATAAATTACTTTAATCTGATTACTGGTTTGGAAATAGTAACGCGTTAGATTACTCGTTACTGGAAAAAGTAGTCAAATTAGAGTAACGCGTTACTAAGTAACGCGTTACTGGCATCACTGTTGATTAGCATATTATGTCATGATAATCTATAAATTGCTTGTGTGGGAACTGTTGTAAAATGCCTAAAGAGCCAGATAATATATGCTGCATGAAGATAGAACAGGTATAGTTTAGTTTAATTACGGTTATAACTTATGTTCTCATCTTGCTTTTATGACATACTATTGCATTTGTGTTACGTACTGTATTGCAATAAATGTGAAAAGAAGGATGCGACAACTTGAGCAGACTCCCACATGTGCTCTACTACAACAACTCTTCCTCATCTCTAAAGCAGCTCATCGTGGCCTCAGCCCTTTGTTGCATGTTCCCGGTGGCAAATTTTAGGGTTTGTGATGTCACCAACCCTGGAAGAAGCTTGTTGTAGTCCCTACCAGCCGTTTATTGTAGTCCTTAAAAAAGCAATTTCTTTAAAAGGAAATATCTCCCATTGCTTTGAACTTTGAGCGTCGTAACTTTGCAGATGTTGTTCATTACACAAACTAAAGTTAACTAAGTGAAATCATAATCAACCACCCCTTTAAGAAACATACATTTCTTGAAAAAATTACTCTACCTCTCCTTCTTTTTACAACTAGTGATCACAATGACCAAATTTAGATATATGAATGGATTTCTGGCATAGAATTTTAGACAGACTTTCTTTTTTTAAACCTACAAATTTAATTCAAATTTAATTATTTTAAGAAGTTACATTTAAAGTCCACTTGGTTTAAATTATGCCCATGTCCAGTAGTTTGAATGGGCATGACACTTTTGCCCTTCTTTTTCAACCTTCTTTTGTAACATGAGCTAGCATCGTTATCATTAGCGATAGCAGACAATAGCTTCCTGAGGTCTTTCTCCGTCAGAGACTGCAACATTTCCATTAGCTGTGAATCACAAATGCCAACTTGATGATATTGAGCTCAAAGCTGAGATCACCATTAGGGCTACGATCCATTGACGAGTTCCCTGAAAGTGATGCTTGGCGATTGATGAATTAGACTGCTCCTGTCTTTTGTTGTCAACGCTAATGGAACGATAGCACTGGCCAATGATTGTCAGGGTGATATTGGGCGCTCAATAATACGTCTTTATTTAGACCCACGCAGGAGCAAGCAGGATAAGGGGCTTGAGTGAAGAGAAGTGCATTAGCAGGCATTAGCGAGCATGCTAATCATCACTCAAGGGAGGAAAGACGAGGCCAGGAGAGAATAAAACGGACTGAAGCAATGCAATCACTCCACTCTCAAACATGAGAGAGCACATTTACTCTGAACGCAGGGATGCAGATCACCAGATTCAAGTGTTTATGGACTTTTCATAGAATCAATATCAAATTCAAAAGAGCACCATGCTTTTCTCACTCACTCATAATAAACCATGCAAAGACTGTTTGATTCCATGAATATTAGTGTCAGTCCAGTAGGTAATGTGTGTAATCAAATGTCCAACAGTCTTCATTTCAGTGCCACCCAGAAGTTTGAACATACAATTACACATCCAATCCCAAGTGGACAATGAGAAGTAGGCTACAGGTGTTAACTGGTTTAAAGAAATTTTGTGATCCAATCACACACGTTAGAGACTCTAAAGCAACACTTGTTTTGGCACAATAGTTGATTGACAGGTGAATAGGAAAGACACGTCAAGAAGTGTCTTTCCTATTCACCTGTTAATCAACTATTGTGCCAAAATAAGTGTTGTACTCCTCAAATGTTACATTTGTGATGACCTTTTTGTGCTTTTTCAGCATGCAGTAACATAGATGTAACAGGGACATGAGCCATTTACTATAGAATTAAGTTGAATAAATTCAGTTCCTGAATTTAAATAGAAGTAGAACTGAGGTAGCAAATATAGGATACTTAATTGAACGATTTACATTTGAATGTAAGGAATCAGAATTGAAATTGATTATTCAAATACACATTTTTAAAAAGACACCAAAACAAAACATTCATTGTTGGTTTGACAAAGCCTTGTTTAAAAGTTTTGGGGAAAAAAGATGGATCCAAAGATGGATGGATAGGCATATAATACAACATTTGTATCATGTATAGGCCTATTTGTACTTGATTTGTTCAATCGTTACAGTGATAACATTGTCCCCATAAAATAATCCCCCAAACAGCTACCAAAAGATGAGGGGTCTGACTGCTTAAAAGAAATACAAAATGGACAGTGATTTTTGTATTCTCTTTGTTCAAATAAAAACACTTAAACTGCTGACTGTTCTTGTTGTTCTTTACATGGATAGTACCCTATTTTGGTATGTATTCTGAGAGCACTGATAATCAAGAATTGGTAGCCTAATGTGGAAAAGTTGGTATATAAATCAGGGTTAATGTTTGTGGCAAGCAGGGTGGGCGAGAGCCATGAGAGAGTGGCGCGAGGCCGGTGGCGTGATTACAGATTAGTGCCAGCTGCACGTCACAATGTTGTTTTAAAAAGCTGGCACAAAAGTAAGATGGATTACCTAATCCTGGATAGAAAAATGTGGGATTTTCAAAACTGGATCATTCTAGGCCCTAGTGTAAATGGGGCCTTTGCACAGATATAATTTAATTCTAGTTTTTTTTTCTTCATTGAGGCTGCCATAAAATGGGCCCTATCATACATCTGGCGTATCATACAAGTGTTTTTTGCTAGTTTCAGCCTGACGCAGTTATCATTTTCACATCCTGTGCCACATTGTTTAAATAACAAATGCAGTTGCGCCCATTTGTACGCCCATTGGGCATGCCAGTCTGAAAACGAGGTGTGTTCAGGCACATTGTTGGCGCGTTGCTATTTTGAGCTGAAATAGATTTTTTTCTTTTTTGAAATAGTATTTTTTTTGTGTTATTTATTTGCGCTATAGGCGGGTGCATAACGTGCGTACACTCTGCACACAGGACACACAACATCAGCACACAAATATAAATTAGCATTTTTAAATATAAAAAATTCAAGAATTAAAATGTAAAAGATTATTATTGTGTACATAAATATAAAAATGCCTACATGTTATATGCTCAGTGAGCTTTGGTGGAATCCGGCTTGTCCCGTAGATGGTCTGCTCGCGCGATTTAACCTGGTGCATTTAATCTGTTTCCTCGCTAGAGAAGCCATCAGTCCTTCCACTTGTAAATTCCACCATGTAAATAGTGAATGCGCCATGGTGCGAGCGCAACTGGCTTTTAAAGGGAATGTGTGATGAGACTCTGATTGGTTTATGTCACGTTACGCCCAAAACACACCCATTATTCATTAAGAGAATAGGGACAACCCTTTAAGACCATGCGCTGGGCACGCCGACCATTTTTCCCATCGTCAAACTAGCAAAAGTGGATTCGGAAATGCCCTAAGTTCAGACACGCTAGTTTTTGCAGTGTGTTCCACACGGCTCCTCTGTTGGGTTCATGATGGTGGCAGTTTACTGATTCAGCATGTAGAATCAGCATCGCCGAGATCCCTCTGATTGGCTGTTCAGTTTGGCGAACGAGACGGTGCAAAATTTAAAGTTGGAAATTGGAAAGTGACGAAAGGCGAACAAAGAAGTCAAGACGGCACAGACAGAAGGCTGTTTTAATTTTACGTCATCTTACCTAAGCATTGCAATACGCAAATATTTCCATAACATGAGCTGCCTGGAAGGATGAAAGTAAATTAAAGTTTGGTAGGCTATTCGAAATGGTAAGCGAGCGCTGCTTTGTTAAAAATATTTTTTATATCTGCTGTCCTAGTTTCGGTTTCACTTTTTGAATGACAAATATAGACTTTTGATTAGTTTGCAGTCAGCTGTAGTCTTTGCAGTGTGTTCAAGCGCAGCTTTTTGTCCCAGTTGCAGCCAATGCAAGGCGATCGCTGTTAGGTCTTTGATGACTCTGTGTGTCACAACCTTATAGTGACACCTTATACTCTATAGTGGCAAGTGGAATTGGATGGGCTAAGATTGATCCAAACTCATGTGCGTTTTTCTGCCACTATGAAAGAAGTTAAAACTGCATCCAGCTAGATGTTTGGCTGAAGAAAATAAGACCGGTCAGAGCTCAAGGGCAATAAATAATTCAGAAAGTTGAAGGAAGTATTGATGAGAGCAAACACCTGTGTTTGTCAGCAGCACAGATGTAAGTGAAGAGTAATCAGATTGAGTCAGCATCTTACTAAAACACAGCACTGCTTTGTTCTCCAACACGCCTAAATCACTGTAATGGTGATGGATCTCCCAGGTGGTCTTATCGTATGTAAGACACTTTCACAACACACACTTTGAGGATTTAAAGGAAAATCTGTCATGCACATTTTCTCTGAAAACAGACTACATGTATATAAAAAGTGCCTCTTTATTTCATGTGTTGCAATTAGCATTTTTAGCGCTGAAATTGAATTTTCCTTTTGATTGGAGGCACCATGACATGAATCAAGAGCATGTCATCAGGCTTTCTATTCATTTCATGAATAGAAAGTTAAAAAGAACAGCACTTAGGCTATTTGAAGTAGAAAACTTTTATAACATTATACATGTATTGACTGTCACTTTTGATCAATTTAATGCATTCTTGCTTAATTTAAATATTAAATCTTTTTTTTTTAAACTTACTGACCTCAAACTTTTGAACGGTACACTCTTAGAATAAATGGTTACACTGTATTTTGATGGTTCACTTTAGACATTCTACTAAGTAACTTTGCAATTACATGTCAGCTAACTCTCATTGTGCCTGCTACAGACTATATTAGACGATTTCGGCAATCCTTTACAAATAAGTAGAGCGGGTATACATCAACATCACTTTCCTGCCGGAACACACCCCCCTCAGCCGGGACTGAGTGGCAGAAGAGCTGCTGCATGAATGGATTTAATAGGGCAAAACGCGAGTAAAACAAACAGTTATCTGTTTAAACTAAAGGTCGGACTCGATATATACAACCCCAAATCAGAAAAAGTTGGGACAGTATGGAAAACGCAAAAAAAAAAAAAGAAGTGATTTCTAAATTTACTTTGACTTGTATTTCATTGCAGACAATATGAACACAAAATATTTCATGTTTTGTCTGGTCAACTTCATGTCATATGTAAATCATTTGAGCTCATTTGTGAATGCATCCTTTCCTGTCATTCAGACCTGCAACACATTTCAAAAAAAGTTGGGACAGGAAAGCATTTACCACTTTGTACTGTTGCCATTCCTTTTCACAACACTAAAAGGCATTTAGGGACTGAAGACACCAAGTGATGAAGTGTTTCAGGTGTAATTTTGTCCCATTCTTCCTGCAAAGTCAAGTCAAGTCAACTTTATTTATATAGCGCTTTTAACAATGTAGATTGTTTCAAAGCAGCTTTACAGTGTTAAACAGGAAAATGATGCAGCATAATTTTATTCAGCTGTATAGCCATTCTGGAAAAATTTCAAGTATCGTACAGTGACAGTGTGGGCTTTAGATCAATAATTTGATCAGTAATTTAGTTTAAATGGTTAATTTAGTTTATTATTTAGATGTATTTCGATGTTTAGTTGAAAAATTTAGTGTCCCCAACTGAGCACGCCAAGCCAGGGCAACAGTGGCAAGGAAACCAAAACCCCATTAGGTGACCTGATGGAGAAAAATAAACCTTGGGAGAAACCAGGCTCAGTCGGGGTGCCAGTTCTCCTCTGGCCAATTAACAAACAGCGTATTATTATTATTATTCTGGCAGTTTTACAGCTCGGAGGTCATAATAGATCAGAATATTCGAGGGACCGGGGGCAACATGCTGGAGACGGGTTTATTGAGGATGATGTTGATTAAATAATTATTAAAGTGCAATATTCGAATGATCGGAGGCAACCCGCTGGAGACGGGTTTATTGAGGATGACATATCGATTTAAGTATTATTTAATTGTAATATTCGAACAATCTGAGTCAACACGCCGGAGACGGGTTTATTGAGATGCCGTGTCGATGAGGCAGTTGCAGGGGGAGTCTAATCACGGTCTCCCAGACACTTCGGGGTCCTGTGTTGGTCTTCTCTGGGCGCAGGTCCACCATCTGAACTGGATACGGCCCGGATCCGGCTGACTGCAGTAAACCTCGGGATAAAACAGAGAGACTATCATTAGCGTAGATGCCATTCTTCTGATGATGTAACGAGTACATCAGGTGTTATGGGAAGTGTTCCCGGTTCCGGCTGACCTAGTTAATGCAGCCTAACAATCATTTCATTGAAAAAGTGTTTTATGTGTATGCCACAGTAAAGAGATGTGTTTTTAGTCTAGATTTAAACTGACAGAGTGTGTCTGCTTCCCGAACAATGTTAGGAAGACTGTTCCAGAGTTTAGGTGCTAAATAGGAAAAGGATCGACCGCCTGCAGTTGATTTGGATATTCTCGGTATGATCAACTGGCCAGAATTTTGAGACCGCAGTAGACGTGATGGAGTATAATATGTTAAGAGCTCGCTCAAGTATTGGGGAGCTAAACCATTTAGTGCTTTGTAAGTAATAAGTAAGATTTTAAAATTTATGCGATGTTTAATAGGCAGCCAGTGCAGTGTTGACAGAACTGGGCTAATATGGTCATACTTCCTGGTTCTAGTAAGAACTCGAGCTGCTGCATTTTGGACCAGCTGGAGTTTATTTATTAAGCGAGCAGGGCAACCACCCAGTAGAGCATTACAATAATCTAACCTTGAGGTCATGAACGCATGAACTAACTGTTCAGCATTTTGCATTGAGAGCATGTGCCGTAATTTAGATATATTTTTAAGATGGTAGAAAGCAGTTTTACAGATGCTAGAAACGTGGCTTTCAAACGAGTCTTAAGGTGGGCAACAGTACGGGGTCTTCGTTGTCGCATTTTGTGCTTCAAAATGCGCCACACATTCTCTATTGGAGACAGGTCGGGACTGCAGGCAGGCCAGTCAAGTAGCCGTACCCTCTTCCTCCGCAGCCAGGACTTTGTAATGTGTGCAGAATGTGGTTTTGCATTGTCTTGTTGAAATATGCATGGACGTCCCTGGAAAAGATGTCTTCTTGAAGGCAGCATATAATGCTCCAAAATCTCAATGTACTTTTCAGCATTAATGGTGCCTTCACAGAAGTGCAAGTTACCTTTGCCAAGGGCACTGACACAACCCCATACCATGAAAGACCCTGGCTTTTGGACTTGTTGCTGGAAACAGTCTGGATGATCCTTTTCTTCTTTGGTCCGGAGCACACGGCGTCCATTCCTCCCAAAAAATACCTCAAATACTGACTCATCTGACCACAGTACACGTTTCCACTGTGTGATGGTCCATCCCAGATGCCTCCGAGCCCAGAGAAGTCGACGGCGCTTCTGGACACTGTTAACATAGGGCTTCCTTTTGGCAGTGTACAGTTTTAACTGGCATTTGTGGATGTAACTACGTATTGTGGTACTTGACAAAGGTTTGCCAAAGTAGTCCTGAGCCCATGTGGTGATATCGCTTATAGATGAATGACGATTCTTGATGCAGTGCCGCCTGAGGGATCGGAGATCACGGTTGTCAGCTTAGGCTTGCGCCCTTGTCCTTTACGCACTGAAATTCCTCCAGATTCCTTGAATCTTTTAATTATGTTATGCACTGTTGAATGTGAAATATCCAAATCTCTTCCTATCTTTCTTTGAGGAACATTGTTTTTAAACATTTCAATAATTTTCTCACGTATTTGTTGGCAAACTGGCGATCCTCTGCCCATCTTTGCTCCTAAAGGATTAGACCTTTCTTGGATGCTGCTTTTGTACCAAATCATAATTACAATCACCTGTTGACATCAACTGTTTCAAATCACATCATTATTTAACCATTTTACCTCATTACTAGCCCTAAATTGCTCCTGTCCCAACTTTTTTTTAAATGTGTTGCAGGTCTGAATGACAGGAAAGGATGCATATTTACAAATGACATGAAGTTGACCAGACAAAACATGAAATATTTTGTGTTCATATTGTCTGCAATGAAATACAAGTCAAAGTAAATTTAGAAATCACTTCTATTTTTCTTTTTTTTTTTGCGTTTTCCATACTGTCTCAACTTTTTCTGATTTGGGGTTGTAGTTTTCTTTACAACTCATCAAAGATCCAGTGATTCATGGATATTGACATGCAGCCAGGAATTTCAGACATTTATATGAGCATGATTTTGATACATACATAAATATTTGTCACTGTCAGTCATCACAATTTCGAGAGTAAATTCCACATTTATATGCGGATGGGCCTATGTATTGAAGCATGTATGTGGGCGTTTGTCAAGAATGGAAAACAAAAGTTTTATTCAAATTCTGAATACATTATAGGCCTATTCATTGTTTTTATATATCGCCTAGACAGCAGGCAAAAAGCACTCCCTTTAAAATAATTAAAAGCCTTCACTCATTCAATGAGCGCAATCTGACAAAGTTCTGTTATATTGCAGTGAAGCCGATACACAATGAATCTCTTACTTACATAATGTCTACACATTGTTAGAGAGGATTAGGGCATGTGCAGAACTCAGCACTGGACAAACACTCGAGTGGTGAGTGGATTCTAACTTCTACACCTGTGATTGGCCATTGCATTTAAGAAATTAACAAACATGTTGGCTACATTACTCACCGAAGCGAAAACAGAAAACAAATTGGAAATTGAATCATTTGACGAGTGCAAATACAGATATGCCTCTCTTTTTTGTTAATAATATGCTATTATTACGAAGAAAACAGACCAGCAGTTATGGGCAGATTTTCCCTCTAAAAGCAATCAGTAGCAGAAGCAGCAGGTAGCAGTGGTTTGAGTGAGAAAATACACGCTATTATGAAGGCCGTCTCTCTCAGTCCGGAGAGGGGCACAGAGATGTCCAAAGGGTCCATGGCCAAGCCCAACCCGGTGCCGGGCCTGGTTTTGTAATGTGAGATTTCGGCGGCATTCACACTGAAAACCAACTTAGTCTTTGTGGACCTCAGTGGGCATAACCGCAGTCACTCCGGCTGACAGTGACGTCACGTGCATACCCTCTATAGAAGAATAAAACATAATCAGCATGCACTAGTGGTATAAAAAAAGAAAGAACAAGATGTTATATTAAATGAATAAATTAAAATTATCTTTGGTCGCAAGACTGTGACACCGGCCATCTTTGAATGATCTTTCGTCTGGGAAAGCCCAAAATTGTACAATGTGTAATGGACATTAGAGTATTAGTAGACTTTAGTAGACTGTTAAGTTAAAGTAGAGTTCAGAGGTGCGTTTCACTCAAAAAAATGAACTTTCACTGTTGTTAGTTGCACTCAAATCATCCTTGTTCACATTACTTAAAAAATTCATGTAATTAAATTTACTTAGATTCATTGAGTTGTTTCAACTAAAAATGGGATTGTCAGCTTTACTTAATGAATGTTTATTCAGTCAACTTAACATTGCTGAGTGAAACAGACAAACTGGGTAGTGGATCTGTAGTTCCCAGCATGCTTTGCAAGGGACTGTATTAGGAGAGTAAATTTAGGGATTCAAGTGTTATTTTATTTTTTTCAGTACAGGGAAAGATGTTGTTAGTTTATGTTAGTGTTATGTGCAGTTTAATTGGACATTTAGAGGAGTTTCTGTAATTTTGTGGTTACCATTATGCAGAAGAGTGCTGCCTGTGTTTAGGCTGTGGCCACTCATACACTCATGGATGGACTTCCTGTTCTCAATTAAGTTAATTTTTGAATTTGGTTCTAAAAATATGCTTTTTGTTATATTTAATAGTTTTCCACTTACACTTGTAGAGCAAGTAGTTGATTAAATAAGGTAAATTAAATCAATAAATGTGTTCACCTTACATAATAAACTTTTATAAATTTAACATAACATGATTAAGTAAACTGCACATATAAATATTATGTAACAGTGACAAATTCAAATGGTTTGTATTTACTTAAAGAAATTTTGTCAGCTTTACTTGACTTTCTTTTGTTCATATAACTAAATTGTTATTTGTAAAAATGACTCAATATAGTTGTGTGGAACCACTTGACGCAGCTTTTTTAAGTCAATTCAACAAATAATTTTTTTGAGTGTTTCCCGAAAGTGCCGTTAGCCAACTATGGTCTCAAGTTCCGTCATTATCAGCATAGTTCAACGAGTCTGTGTTTCCTGAAACCATAGTTGCAATGATCGTTCGCAAACAGCATCACAAAGTTGTGTGGTTGGAACAGCAGCTCTTGACCTGTGGTTAGAAGCATATCGTTTCTTGTTTGCATAACACGTGGACTTAATAAATCCTTATCTTGAGCAAAATAAGCAAGCTGACATTCAGTACAATCTATATATTTTATTTATAATACATACAAATGTCATTTACGTCTTTTAGTTTGTCAAGAGATTTAAAGCACTGTTTTTAAAGAGTGTGCATGTGCGTACGTGCTCTAGTACGTAAGGACGAGCCAATGATTGAATCTGTAAATAAAGCAAAATAACTGAGAAAAATTAGAATTAGTCCTCAGATGCCATGTTCATAATTTATAGCAAAAACAATCTAGCATTAATTCAACCTTAAACGGATTCATTAAAATCATCATTAACCAACTTGGTTGAATGGCAGATTTGAAAAATACGGTTTCGGGAAACAGTCGTGACTAGCTAGTTGATTTCTTCAACGATGCATTGTACTATGGTAGTTAAGCAGTGAGTTACGCTGTTGTACGGGAAACGCACTCCAGGTTAGTAGAATAAGTTGATATGTAGTTGCAAAGTTACTTTTACTCAGTAAAATGTATGTACTAGAAAGTGCAGATATTAAGCAGACAGTCTACTAATACTCTAATGACCGCTAGTTGACATAGTTGCAAAGTTACTTATAGTTAGTAGAATGGAGGGTCGAAATAAAGTGTTACCATAGTTTCTATATAGAACCTTAAAAGAAAATGTCAGGATCTTCATATATACCTTTTAAGTGTTCCCTTCCCTTCCCATCATGGCATTTAGTTTTAATTAATTAATTAATTTTAATTTTAATACAATTTTATGAATTTAGCAATCAAGCGATTCACGAGTTCGCACTTACATATAATTTATAGAGAGTAATTCAATGCATATTTGGCGTGCTGTCCTGGGGTAGGGCTTTGAGCTCGGAATTAGGCCCGAACCTAGAGTACCCCCCGTATATGTAAGTGGTTTTAGAGTTAAAAGGTGTGGTGAAGGGGTGGTGGAAGGGTTGCTGATAACAGTCAACAAACTGCTGCGTGTATATATTCCTCTATTGTTGATTAGCTGAGTGCTCTCCGCCTGTGTCAATTATCTAAACGTGCTTCTCCCGAACCTTGTTAATAAAACATAATTTATTACTACCACAGCCAACACGTTACAGCGTTAGTGAACTCATGAACAATTTCAGACCTTTTTTTCAAACCCTTTGGACGATTAGATCAATAGATAAAAAAAAAAAACAATTCAGATCAGAATAGTGTGATCTTCATTGTCAGACAAGGATTTATCAGTAATGTTTTACTGGGGCACAGTGATATTTCACAGAGGCTTGTGTCTCAGTAAAAACGTTCTAGCGACACATTTTATCTAAATGTAAAATGTGTTTCACTCATTTGAAGTGACACAGTAGTACCCGCTGGAATGTAAGGTTCAAGGTCTGAACTGCAATTCAAGAGAATTGAGTTATGCATGATTCATATGTTATTATATAAGCCAAAAAATGAATTCAATAGAGCTGTTTAGTTTGTAGTCCTAAAACCGAAAGAGAATTAGCATTTTAAAGCCATGGGTTCTCTCTGGAATTTCCTTTTGCGGTTATAGGTTTTAGGGATTATGAATAAAATAAGGTTTGTTGTTAACATTACTCAAGACGTTCCAATTTTATTCTACTACATAGATTACATTGCCCTACATCAAATGGGAATTTTGAACGGAACTGTTTTTTTAATATGACTGACACTGTCAAATTTTTTTCCCAGATTTTGAATTGGTCCTGCCAGAAGAGGCTGTAGGGCATCTTCCTGTATCCTCTCTATCTCTTTTCCTGCTTCCTCTTCTCTCACTGACTGTCAGCAGCATGCCAGACATTGTTCATTGCCAAACAATCTGTTTTCTCCATAATCAATACAGCCTTCAGATTCATCATGCATTCGGATGGCTGTAGTTTCCAATTTAAACTGAAGCTGGCCCAAAATCAACACAATTTGCTTTTGTTTTGTCATTTTCAAAGGACATTCTAACATTGTTCACTGCAAGCCACATTAGAGATGAATAGAATGATTTACATGCTGTCTTTTGAGATAATGGATGGATGAATGGATGGCAAGTCTTTGTGCAGTGTGTGCGCATGCAACACTCTTAAAAATAAAGGTGAACCTATTATATTTTAAGGTTTTAAAGTACAAAGCGCAAAGTTTTAAAGCGCAAAGTCCACTGCAAATGGAGTTAGGCAGTGTGTCCACCAAAAGCGTTTTTCAGCATATTTTATCAGTTGTTTTTAATGCTTCTATTTCATGCTGAGCGCAGTTATTTTACTGGTTGCACTTTTTACTGTAAATTTTTACACAACCATCCAATCACAATGGAAGGGCGGGATACATCAACACCACACATATCAACTGTCCTCTCTTTCTACATGTTAATCCATGTCTACTTTACATTGTGTTTACATTTTTATATTCAGAAACAAACTATCTGCGAAATCAGATACTTGAAACATTTCCACAGATATTCCATATTATAGAAACCAAAGCATCTCGACTGGGGGAATAAACAGCTCTCAAGCACTCAAAGCTGCCTAGAAGAGCACCTGGCATTTAAAAATGTTTTGTTGAACGCACAGCCTTAATCTCTCCAACAGAAAACACTTGCCTGAAACGCTTCAATTATAGCCATTATTTCCATGACGTAGGCCTACCTAACACATTTGCATAATGTCTGCTTGCTGGCTACTTTGGTTTGCCCACAAACAAAAGTAGTTATAAAGCCAGAAAAGTGGGTGTTTTTTTCTCCTACTGCTGGAGAAAAACATTACATGGACTTTCAACAGCAGAGGAATAGAAGAATCAATAGTTAAAATAAACTTTTTCCTCAGCAGTACAAGCACAACTTTTTGTTTTGTTCTCCCCATTTTTCTACCCCATTTTTCCACTGCTTCCTGAGCCATGCAGTTTGATGCAGGTCAGTGTGTTAAAGGAACACGCCGACTTTTTGGGACTTTAGCTTTTTCACTAGCCTGACGTCGTCATACTCAATTCTAGTCAGAATATGAGTCTGATACTGTTCCGTTGGGCTGTGATTATGGGGCGTGTTTCAACCGAACCAGGAAAGACCTCAATTGGATAGACCTACAACCAATCAGAGCAACGGAGCGACGCATAACGTTAGTTGTCAAATGTCAACAGAACTCAACTGCACTGTGTTGCCAAGTCCGTGGGTTGAAGCGACCCCAATTATGTGATATACAAACCCGGGAATGCAATTTTTAGCTGCCAGCCCTGCCAAAATAACACATATTTTACCCCCCCCCCCCCCCCTCAAATGCCCTTTTTTCCCGGAGAACCCCCCTGGAAAGCTATTGGGCTTGTTTTTGGCTAGTTTTGAGGAACGTTAGCAATTGGGCTGGTTTTGCTGTAAAAACTTGGCAACCCTGTCTGCACGCTCGCTGGAATAAGTAGCCTAACGTTAGAAGAAAAAGATGAGTGTAAACGATCTTTCCCTGTGTTGTAAAAACAGAATTTAAGGATACACAGAGTACTTACCAACACGATCATCATTTCTGAGAGAAATAGTAAAGGTGAATGCATATACGAACAAGTTCTCCGTTTAGGATTAGAACAAATTCAACTCAAGCGGCTTTTGATGACGTGGATGATTACGTTAATGTTTATCATCTGTCCATTATCGTCTAAAGCCCGCCCTGACAATTTCATTGGTCTGAACAGTTTCTGTTCGGGCATAATTACTTCTCTACCGATCAATTCCAGACCGAACTGCCCGAGTAAAAATTTTGTGGGCGGGGCTAAGTTCGGCTGGCATCCAGGCTACTTTTTCACCGTATCCCCCAGAGTTAGATAAGTCCATACATACCAGTCTCATCTCCGTGCGTGCCATAACTCTGACGCACAAACCGCTAGCCCAGCTTAGCACAAAGACTGGAGGTAAATGGCTCCATCTAGCCTACTGCTCAATAAGTGACAAATTTCGTGACAACACAATACTAACATTACAGGGGATACATGGAGCTCGGGAACAACTGCAATACAGTAGTGAACACCCTATTCATGTAATGGTGTCACTAACGTTACATTAGATCTAGCTAATAGCACTGTTACAGAAGGCTAGTCGTCTAAAAACATAACGGAACACTTAACGCAGCTGCTCCACTTTGTCCTGTCTGTACTATCGATGGGATGGCCGTATCCTTCAGCACACGTTTCATGGTCCATGTGGCAAATTCCATTTTTTCAAAATAGTCGTCCTCAGTGAAATGTTCTGAGCAAGAGCAAGTAGCCATAGATTCCTCAGGTCAGCGTTTTGGGATGGAATTCTATGAAACATCATGGCATTACCTGGTTTATTTTTGCAGCTCTTTACAATACAGCGTACACCCATGATTGTAAACTATGCATTTACTATCTAGTAGTAATTGCTGACTCTATTACTCCATCTCTGAGCAAATTCTCTGCTCCTCACCAGCAATGCGGGTGTTCTTCTTTCTGATGAACACAATCTAATGGGACACGGAGTGGGAGTGAACAGGGCCCATGAGTTTGAAGCTCAAAAAAGTGCATCCATCCATCATAAACTTACTCCACACGGCTCCGGGGGGTTAATAAAGGCCTTCTGAAGCGAAGCAATATGTTTGAGTAAGAAAAATATCCATTTAACATGTTATAAAGTAAAATATAGCTTCCGTCAAACCACCTTCCATATTCAATTTACGAAGAAAGTGTAGCGCCTCTCGCAGTCCAAAATGCATATGCACTTTTTTGAGCTTCAAACATGTGGGCCCCATTCACCGCCATTATAAAGCTTGGAAGCGTCATAACTCTGATTGTCATATACACCTAGAATGGCTTGAGGGTGAGTAAATCATTGGATAATTTTCATTTTAAAATGAACTAATCCTTTAACGGAGAAATTACGCTGTTATAACATTATATCGGAAATGTAAGAAAGGTATAAAATTAAGAAATACCAATGAAATGCCCTGCTCAAGTCGAGCTTGCGAAGGTGTTTGAGTTGATCAGCTTGTTCTTGACTGTTGTTATCGGCCTCAAACCGATTCAACTCAACTGACGTCAAAGCATTACAGTAGTATTTTTAGCTTATAGCACCGGAAGCTGAAACACACTGGTTATTGTAAGGGCCGTTGTAAAAGTGGTAACCTAACACAATCACTGCTGACCAATCACAGCAGACTGTGCTTTAAAGGTGGGCTTTAATGAAACCAATGCTAAAACAAAGTATTCAGACAGAGGGTGAAACAGGTGCTCCCTTCAGATCCAT
This sequence comes from Gobio gobio, assembly GCF_949357685.1. Classification (NCBI taxonomy): domain Eukaryota; kingdom Metazoa; phylum Chordata; class Actinopteri; order Cypriniformes; family Gobionidae; genus Gobio; species Gobio gobio. The sequence continues at coordinate 40,358,434 of NC_137110.1, read as the reverse complement.
TTGAATAAATCTTGCATACATGATACAGACAAAATTCCTTTTTCCAGTATTTTCTGGAATCTAGTGGAAACAGCCCAAACTGTCTGCAGGTTTTTTTTTTTTTTTTGGGGGGTGGGGTGTATTACAGCTCAGACAACATATACTTACATGTTTATCACTTTTAGCAGTGGTTTATGAAACTTCAAAGGGTTTTCTGTAAAATGACACCAAAATAGTTTATTTAGACCACTGTATGTGGGTATGGGAAGCTTTTCAATTTGGATAGGCCAAAACCGGCGGAAAAGCACAAAAATGGTCCCAGAGCGAAATAATTGTAGTAAACATCTTGTAGCAGACCCTTAAAAAATGATGAACCTGTAAATGAGCATAATAGGAGCCCTTCAACATCAATGGAGCCTTTCCATTTCACAAAAGTTTCTTTATAAAAAGGTTTAGATGATTAATTTTCTTCATGCTTCTTTAAGAGCTGTTCAATGAAAGTGGATCACTGCAAAAGCCCCTTTTTAAAATCTTTATCTTTAAGAGCGAAAGATCAGTTACAGCACAACTGTTTTCTTTGAATCTTGTGTACGTATATCTTTATCAGGGAGTCCAGATAAAGCGAGAGAGAACCTTCTTTTTATGTCGTTTTTAGCCTTGTGGCTAAGATCAAGCATAGAATCTGTTCTCTTTATGACCAACTCTCAGGTGTGAATTACCGATGAAGCAAACAGCCCCTGGTCACCAGATTATAAAACAGCACTTCAAACACTGATGCCTGAACACATGTAAAACCATCTTCCCGTGAGGCCAGTTGACAGGTATTATGAGCTCCCTTGCTTTCCATTAAGAGCACTTCAAAACACTTGTGTCGCATCTGGAGAATATGGAAGCACTCAAGTGGAACACAAGAGTCTTCTTCTTTCTCTCTGGGAAGAAAAGGGAAGAAAGGAAACAAAACGGATGGGGAGATGATCTATAAAAGATCTGTGGTGAGCTGTAGGCATGTCACAGCCAGAGATTGCACAGGGCATTAAGCAGATCTCTTACCCGCTGAATGAATGTGGAGTGGAATATGTGATGATGTCATGTGAGTTACTTTACTCTGCAGTCAGAGGGCCGAGATGATGGAGATGGACAAGGTAATTAACCCCAAATTCTATGTCTTGATGCTATTTGAGAAACATTATGAGAGAGCATTCAAATTACTGGTTGGTTAAAAGGGGCTGAGACCCCTTATTTGTAGCCATAGCTCTAGTTATATCTAAAATTTTAATAATAACTACAATTAAAATAATAACCGCAATTAAAATAGCTACTGACAGTTTTCACCACAGTGCTAGATATAGTCAGCAATGCATATACTGGAGCTGTGATTTAGCGGGTGGGGTGGGGGGTTGGGTTGTCTGTCAATTGGATAAAGAAATTGGATAAGAAAGAAAGAAAATTGCAGTTGAGACAGACAACTTTTCAAACGTGTATGTTTGCAGCAGATTTTATTAAAGGTAAAACCAACAAGTAATTTCAGTCTAATGGGATTGATTCCCTCCACAGTAAACCAAAGGCCCAATATAGTATGCTGTCTGGCATGTTATGGCTATTTTAATAAACATCATTCATCACCAGCGAACTGTTCCCACTGACAAAATATGACAAATTATGTTGATAATATAAGAATACACAATACACAATACCTGGCAAAACCTGAGCCTGTATTCATTGTACTTTTATTATAAGAATGCATTTCCACTGTGGTGTTATTTGACATAATTGTGTCTTGTACAGATTGGGAGGGGTTAGTTAATTAGTAGTCTACCAGTTCAGTAGCCAACAGTGTTTAGGAAAATATTAACTGCTCTGTAATATGATAGTAACAGTAAAAACATTAGATTTCAAATATGAGAATATCAGTGTGAATAAACATCTTTATTGTGCTACCTAAGACCTACATTCTTCCAAATATTGGCCCCTTCTGAAGCATTAAATAATTCAAGAATTGTTATGAGACTAACAAAACTTAGGAGTCTTATTTTCAGCCAGTAATACGTTTTTTTTTTTTTTTTTGTTACTTTTATCATTTGATTGTTTAATAGGATAATAGGATGGTCAGTTAAATGTCGTCCGGAGTTTGTGTGTGTGTGTGTGTGTGTGTGTGTGTGTGTGTGTGTGTGTGTGTGTGTGTGTGTGTGTGTGTGTGTGTGTGTGTGTGTGTGTGTGTGTGTGTGTGTGTGTGTGTGTGTGTGTGTGTGTGTGTGTGTGTGTGTGTGTGTGTGTGTGTGTGTGTGTGTGTGAGTGTGTGCGTGCATGCGCGTGTGTGTGTGTAACCATATTTCGGGGACAAATTGTGAGCTAAACCTAACAACAACTCCCAAAACCTCTTTGTTTGTTAAAAATGGCATACAAATAAAGTAGTTTTCTTTTAGGATTAAGGCTAAGGTGTGGGTTAGGTATAGAAGTCTATGCAATGTCCCCATTTAGAAACATTGCGATACTGTTGCTATAGGGTCAATACACTCAGCCCGATCTCATGAAAATGCGTATCTATAGCACAAATTGTATTTATTGTGCAATTTATACGCCAAAATTAGCTTTTACGTACATATGTTATGCAGTTTTAGCGTGCATATGATACGCACTTTATAACGTGTTATATGCACATAATCCACACCACTAAACCAACCCAAGCATGTTATACGCACATACCCCGCATCACTAAACCTACCCAATGGGGTGATAATGCGTTTCATATGCACCTAAAAACTCATTTTGCCATATAAATCGCACAATAAATACAATTTGTGCTATACACATTTCATGAGAATGTGTTGATACACTATATGGACCCCCTTTTGCCCTCAGAACTACATTAATTCTTCATCGCCAGTGGCGTAACTTTGTTTGGGTGGGACAGGAGCGTTTGTGGGTTGGGTTACAATAACAATTGCAGAAAAAATTCCATTACAATGTCCGGAAATCAATTTAAATCGTACATTGAGTTTAATTTATCGACATAGAAGTCATGTTTAACGCGATAGTTTCATCCTTACATCTACTATAATACAATATTAGTCCTGATAATACAATATAATGTTAGTCCCGATAATACAATATATTGTTAGTTCTAAGGTTCTTCAAGTCAGTGAATAAATACATAGAAACGCGCAGAATGCTTGTCTCCCTTAATGGTCTGGTGGTAGAACTTTTGTTAAGCATGTCAGAGAGGTTCTGATTTCTAATTCACCCTATTAGTTTTTTTCTTCTTCATTAAAACCAAAGATGTTCATCAGTGATTGTATGTCAAGAGCATGGACATGTTTGTGTGCATTTTGTTTTCGTGATTTCACAGGAACAAATAGAGAGTCTCCGCAATGGCATTCAGTGATCAGTGAAGAGAGCACAGCTGCCTTCTGCCACTGATAACAGCGGCAACAAATGCTCAGCATGATTTAAAAAACAGCCCATTCCAGCGCCAGATCGCCTCTTATTTAACAAACAAACAAAATGAATGCTCTGCTAGTCAACTGGAGATGGTCCTTTGTATTGTGTACATTCGTGCCGCGAGATGTTTAAAAAAGTGGTAGGGTCCTGGTATCGACCCTGGCAAAAAGGGAGGACATGTCCCACACCTGTCCCACCCGCAAATTACACCTATGTTCGTGCCATAGATTCAACAAGGTGCTGGAAACATTCCTCAGAGATTTTGGTCCATATTGACATGATGGCATTAGGCAGTTGCTGCAGATTTGTTGGCTGCACATCCATGATATGAATCTCCCGTTCCACCACATCCCAAATGTGCTGTATTGGATTGAGATCTGGTGACTATGGAGGCCATATGAATATACCAAGAAACCAGTTTGAGATGATTTGAGCTTTGTGACATGGTACGTTATCCTGCTAGAAGTAGCCATCAGAACATGGGCACACTGTGGTCATAAAGGGATGAACATTGTCAGTAACAACACTAGGCTGTGGCATTTAAACAATGCTCGATTGGTACTAAGTGTGCCCAGAAAATATTCCCCACATCATTGCAGCAGCCTGAACCCTTGATACAAGGCAGAATGGATCCATGCTTTCATGCCGTTTATGCCAAATCTGACCCTACCATCTGAATGTCACAGCAGAAATTGAGACTCATCAGACCAGGCCACGTTTTTCCAATCTTCTATTGTCCAATTTTGGTAAGCCTGTGCAAATTGTAGCCTCAGTTTCCTGTTCTTAGCAGACAGGAGTGGCACATGGCGTGGTCTTCTGCTGCTCTACTCCATCTGCTTCAAGGTTCGACGTATGTTCAGAGTTGCTCTTCTACAGACCTCGGTTGTAACGAGTGGTTATTTGAGTTACTGTTGCCTTTCTATCAGCTCGAACCAGTCTAGCAATTCTCCTCTGACCTCTGGCATCAACAAGGCATTTGCGCCCACAGAACTGCTGCTCACTGGATATTTTCTCTTTTTCGGACCATTATCTGTAAACCCTAGAGATAGTTGTGCATGAAGATTTCAGTAAATCAGCAATATCTGAAATACTCAGCACGTCTGGCACCAACATGTCAAAGTCACTTAAATCACCTTTCTTGCCCATTCTGATGCTCAGTTTGAACTTCAGCAGATCATTCACCATGTATACATAATTCATTGAGTTGCTGCCATGTGATTGGCTGATTAGATATTTGCGTCAAGCAGTTGAACAGGTATAGCCTACCTAATTGAGATGCTGGTGAATGTATGTGTGTGTGGGTGTTTACCCAATATATATTTATTTTATTAAATGTTATTATATATAAAATATGGGTAAAAGAATGAATTGATCCCAGGCCAACTCTACTAATGAGTGTCAGATTAAATGTGCAGACACAGCAAAGTATACAGTGATCATCATAACACACTGGAACAAGAGTAGCCTATAGGCGCAGAATCAATGCCAAGACAAATGTTAAACAATATAAAACCTCCCGGGACTCGCTGTGCATATAAGGCTCAGTAAACGATCTCACAATGACTCAACAGTACCGACCATACTAAACAACTTGAGCTCGAACTCAGAAAAATGTATGTCGCCTATGCGAGGTTGACAAGACTAGGCTTGGTTATACCTGCAGCTCGTGCCAACCTTCCTTCACATTATTTGGAATTTCTGGCCCTGCAATAGAGCTGAGATATTTATAAAGAACAAGTGAGAGAAGCCAGTGCTCAAATTATGCCTCAGCATCTGTTGTTCAGATTGCTTTCTAATATTTGGAGCCTGTGGCTCGCGGTGCCCCACTTTATAAGAGCAAAGAAAACTTGGACTCGTACAACTTCAGAAGCATTTGTGTAAAAAGGGGGCTGGGGGATAATATAATACCATTTCAAATTATTAAACCTTCCTAAGTGTGCTGACACAGCCTTCTGAGCAAGAGAAAACCTCACTTGCAAGCAAGATATCTGTGTGAAAAAAATATTATATTTACAGTAGCATGAAATATTCAGTAATTTACAGATGCATTTAAAACCTAACCAAATTAACAATAACCGTATGTTTGAAAAAGATGAGTACCACAGGGTTTTATATGTGGTTGTACACTGTTCAATATTTACGCTGGCAAATTAGCAGTGAAACTGGCATTGTCTACTGAATCTGGCCCAAATCCTCAAGAAAAACACAAATTAAATTATTGCCTGGCATCACAAGCACAGCAAGAGGTAAAAAAAAAAAAAAAAAAAAAACTTTTCTCTTTAGTTGATAGTGTAACTCTACTAGTTTTTAGTGTATAGTGTATAGTGTGTCTCTACTCTTTTGGCCTTTGAGCTTAACTTTAATGACCCACTCCGGGGTAATTCTTAGAGTGAGTATGCAATAAAAGTGCAAAAACATTGCGCATTGTACATTTTAGAATCATATTATATATATGTAGTTTATATCACAGAAATGGAAGCTTCAGCTTAAGTTCTGCCAGGAAGACTTAATCACTTCGTCACTTATTAACTTTATCTCTATCCAATCATGTCTTCATATTTTCTGTATAAAGGTCGTACTTACACATGTTTGAGTTTGCAGATGCCGATGCGACAACCTCCACCCTCCCCACCACCACCAGGATGGTTCCGTCCATACCTCAAAAGGGGGGTCGGCTGCGCCCCTGCCTTCATCTTCAGGCAGGAATATGCTGATCCGCTACCCTCGGATTATAAACTATGGACGGGGCCTATGCCAAAACTTTATTATGCTTGCTGGGCTGTCAATAAATGTATGCTTCATTCATCATTCTATCTCCCGAGTCTTTCTGGTAGAACTTCATCTCATACAGAGGGGTATGAAGCCTCTTCATCTGTTGTTGTAATTTTTAAAGTCGTAAAAGCATATCATACTGTTGTCTCTCTTTTCTCATCCAGATTCCATATATATTTTCAATATTAATCTATATTTTTAACTAAAATATATTTTTATATTTTTGATTACACTTCCTTTTGATGGTCCCCTTTAGACATTCTGTCAGCTATAAGTAGTGTTGCATCTACACTCTCTTAAGTTGAGTATTAGTATGCTGTTAGGGGTAGAGGTTAAGGGGTTAGGGTTAGAATAAGTTGACATGTACTTGCAAATGGATTTATAGTCAGTAATGTATGTTGGGGACCATTGAAATAAAGTGTTAGCCGATATTAAGCAGACAGTCTACTAATACTTTACTGAGAGTTATGCTGCCTTCACATGCTATCGGAAATTTCGTCTTCCCGCTTCTGAAGTCGTGATTACATGCTCACCGTATTCAAATTTTGACTTGAGAAGGCGTTCATATCCAATTTTTCACCTAGGAAACTAGTATTTACGATAATTCCGATAGCACTTGAAGGTAGCATTAGTTAGCAATAGCCAACAAAATTTCTAAAGGGACCATCAAAATAAAGTGTTACCTTAAATTTTTCTTGGAAAATTGTATATACTGTACATATTGGAAAAATATCACTGCTACATAATTATATATTAAAATTAATGGCTTAAAATTGTTTATAAACCGTTAAGTTGGCATGAAAACGAATGATCTTATTGTGAATTATTGATTTAGGCATTACATTTTTTTTATATATATATCTGACCTGTGCTGGCAAAATGAGTCGCAATGAGCAAATTTTCAGTTTTCAGTTGTGTTTGAGTCCCTCGATTGTCCTCAGTGTAAAAAGATGGATCTCAAAGTCATACAGTCACTGCTGGAGAGGGTTCAAATATGCAAAAGATGCTGGAAAACTGAAGAATGTGCAGGACCTGGAGGATTTTTCTGAAGAACATTGGGCAGTTTAACTGCTCAGGACAAACAAGGGACTCATGAACAACCATCACACAACAAAGAAAAAAACAGCCATGGATCATGCAGGGAACGACACACAGTATTAAGAATCAATGGTTCATAAACTTTTGAACGGGTCATTTTAATAAATTCAGCTATTTTTTTTGTCTTGTGGACTATATGTAAACATTTTTATGTAAAATATCTTATTCAGGACAGCACTAAATAAAAATAACATGCATTTTGTATGATCCCCCTTATTTAGTTAAAATTATTCCCATTTTCACAGATTCTGCAAGCGGTTCACATACTTTTTCTTGCAACTGTATGTCACAATATGAATGAAAAGATATGTCGCTACTTTCATTACATTGCGACTAACAAGCATACATGCGTTAACAACAATTGGATTTTCAAACATACAGTACAGGCATAGTTTAATCATTGTTACATGCAGCATCAAAAATTATACTATCTAAAACACATATCCTGCTCATAGAGGAAAACCAATAGGAACGCTTCCTAGATAATCTTCAGTCAGATAGTTTGTCCAGAAAAATCAGAGGAGGAAAACGTATTCCTCTTGGAATCTACATCATTGATTATCTTGTAATTCCTAATGAAGTTCCAAAGCCAAATGGCCAGTAATCTACTCGCCAAGGCCAATTTTTACTCGCATTTGGCGATCAACAAATATGAATTTTGGTAGACCCTCATCCGTCATGCACTCATGGTACATTGAACACCCAACCTGATTTTTGACAGCAACACAAATTTAATTCCTGACTCAATTCAAGCCATTTAACATGAAGATCATGATCCGAATCTTCTATATCAGGTAGACAAAAAATAATATTTGGGAGGAAGTTTCGAAGGGATCCTGCACAGCGTGGCTATTACATGTGTCATGCATGTTTATTAAGGTGACTTAATAAATTAAAAACACATACATGTGTAGGCCTAAATAATATATAAACAATTAACATTATTTTATATTTTAAAAACTGTTATTTCTATACCAAAAAATTATTCTATTCTGTGTACAGTATAGTAAACCTAATTCTTTGTTTTCGAGGGTTGTTGTACACACTAGTGAGAAGTTTTTCACATTCAAATTTATTCCTATAAAACTTATTTTATTTATTTTATTCGAAAAGAATAGCAACATGACAAAAAAGAGAGAAAGAGACAGAATAGTCTCGAATTTTGTATCAGTTCATAAAATGAGGGAATAATGTCTTCATTTATCTTCTGTTCGGGCCATAAATAACATCATTAATCATTTTTGTTAGATTTCATAAAATAGATATTTATTGATTGGTACAAAGGCAATGAAATAAAATATTATCAGTCACGGCAGTATGAAGTTATTTGTGTCTAAGGTGGAGGAGTCTGAGTGATTTGATTTGGAGGGGTTTTCTCAGTTGGTTTTTGTGAACATCCCTCCTGGCAAAATCAAATGATGAATGATTTACTGTAGGAACTCAAACTCTCAAACTCAAAGCAGTAATTTTCCATTGTTTTTCCCTTGGTATAATAACACTTGTTGGAATTGTACTGGCCAGAGCATTGAAACATAAACAACTACGATTATTCAATAAACTACTGTTTTTATTAGCATCACTTCGTCTTCTGATTCTGCTCTTCTCTGGCTTTCACAGTCAAACTCTCAAGCTGAGAGCTTTTAATAGAGTCTTGAGGTACAAGACAAGACTTTCTGTTGACAGGTTTTGCTTGTTTGCACACCAGACAAAACGGATATCTTTTGACAAGGTCCGGCGTCCAGGGCTGGATTTGATATTTTTGACGTGGGGTTTCCAACCGATCTAACACTTTGAAATGAAGAACAGAATGCATCTCAAGTAAGTTTTCACTGGTACGGTTAAGGATCAAACGAATTTGTGTTATTTCGAATAATCAAACGTCATAACAGGGAACATTCAGTGAGTTTGGTCCTTTACAGCTTTCAAAGTGGCTGTAAAGCTGTTTGTTTCAGCGTTTATATCTGCTCCACACACTCTAATGATGAGTGTCAGGTGTGGCTCATTAGAACTCTGGGGAGATGAGTGGACGAAAGACGGAAAGGGAGAGCCCGGTGCTGTTGACAGTACCCCCCCTGCCCCACGGACCACTGCTGCGGACCGGCGATCACAATGTCTGAGTCTGCCTCTACCCTGAGGCGCTGGATGGCTGAGACGTACAGCATGGATTCTGGTGAGTAAGGTATCCTGGGGATATCATCTCTTGCAACCCAGAACTTTTCCTCTGGGCCGTAACCCTCCCAGTCTACCAACTGGGATGAATACGGTAATGCACATGGGTGAAGTATGGAGGGTTCCCATGCCCCTGAGAAAGCTCCAGTGACTCCAGTGGTCGAAGCATCAACTTCCACTACAAATGGTAATTCAGGATCTGGGTGTATGAGAACAGGAGCAGTGGTAAAAGCTTGTTTGAGTTGATCAAAGGCTTGGGAAAATTCTGAATTCCAGTTTACTGGGGCATTTCTTTAGCAGAGAAGTCAATGGAGTTGCAATGGAGCTGTAGTTATCAATGAATCGGCGATAGAAATTTGCAAACCCCAGGAACCTTTGTAACTCTTTGACTGACTTGGGTAGGGGCCATGACATGACTGCCCATATCTTCCCCTCGTCCATCTGGATCCTTTGAGGCAGGGATGGGCAAACCTAGTCCTGGAGGGCCACAGCCCTGCAGAGTTTAGCTCCAACCCTGATCAAACTCACCTGCCTGTAGCTTTGTAGTAATCCTGAAGGCATTGATGTGATGTTTTATTAACAAATTTCGGGAGGAGCATGTTCAGATAATTAAGTTTAATTGAACACAAGTGGAGCTCATTAAGTTAATCAACGATAAGAGGTGTATACTGCAGATTTACCTCCTTTCGTTGACAGTTTTTTAGCATCCCTCCACCACCCCATCTCCTCACTTTGGTTTAATAAACTCTTATTAGATGTCAACACAATCCATAATACAATGCAGTCTAGTTCTAGACTATCTCTATCACGGGGGGATACTCTGGGTTCGGGCCAAAATTCAGAGCCCAGAGCCCTCCCCCGGACAGCACGGCAAATACAAATAATCTTTACTCTATTTAATTGAATGTAAGTGTGAACTCTTGAATAGCTGGTTTAAGTGTGTTCGATTAGGGTTGGAACTAAACTCTGCAGGGCAGTGGCCCTCCAGAACCGAGTTTGCTCATCCCTGAGGGCTAATGTTGTAGCCGAGGAAGGGAATTTGGCTCTTACAGGAACAACTGGAACTCACGTAAACCCTCTAGCACCAGGGCCATGCGCTGACGATGGTCTGTCATGTTCCATGAGTAAATCAAGATGTCATCGAAATACACCAGGACAAATCAGTGAAGGTACTGCCAGAACACTTCGTTCATGAAGCCCTGGAATTTGGAGGGTGCTTGACCATCCGGTATTTATAGTGCCCTGTTGGTGTCACAAAAGCTGTCTTCCACTCATCTCTACACTGTATTCGAACAAGGCTGTAAGGGAGGCTGGAATTACAGAGAGCGAGAGCCGGGCGTGCATGTGACCCATGTTGGGTTGCCATGTTTTAAGGAGACTTTTCATATACATGATTTTTATAATGTACAAACTGTACTTCTGTATGATTTCAAATAAGATAGGGTGACTTCAGGTTGATTGGGACGCTTTTTCCCAGTCATTTCAATGGCAAACATTTTCTGAATGAAATTTTTCAAATATAATTTTGAGCTTCAGTTCATTTATGAGACATGCATGCAATGCATGATCACCAGAGCTAAGGCTATTGTCTGTTATTTTGGCTTCTTATTAAATAAGAAGCAAATATATTAAAAACATTGATTAAAATTAAGATACAATTTATACAAAATGAAAACAGGCCAAATAAATCTTGTCTAAACAGTCTTGCATCTGACATTTATGTTGCAGCAGGATTCATATTTAAACGGTCTTTTTGTACTATTCACAGATGCTAACAAAATAAACTTAGCCTACCACAATCAGTGGCTGAATCCGTTGCTCTGAACAGAACATGAACATCTTTTCATGAGGTAAATTATTCTAGGATTATTTCTCAACGCGTCTCAAAACGATATAGCTGAAGCATAGTGTAACGTACTGCTCCGAGACAGAGGTTGAGAATCCAAATGCAGCTTTATTTGTAAGGGGTAATCCACAATCGTAGTCAAAAACAGGCAATAGGTCTGTGGCGAACAGCGAGGCAGAGGGACCGTGAGGGCGGGACGAGGCGGCGCTCATCAGGGAGGATGAGCGCCAGCTGCGCGCCGCAGCGATCTCGGCCCTCGCGGAGGAGTGAGGGACTATAAAGGAGGAGCGACGACAGTGAGGGACGAGAGAGGACCAGGCCTGGATTTTATGTTGTATTTTATTTTAGTTTTGTTATCCGCTGCAGTCGTCCGTGAGGGGCTGCAGCCTTTATTTTCACGTTGTGTTTATTTGTGTTTGTGTGTAGGCGGCAGTCGGCCGCGAGGGGCTGCCGCCGCCATATTTATTTTGTCTTCATTTTTGATTAAAACTTGTTGAATGTTCGCCGTTTCCCGCCTCCTTCTTCCCGTACAAACAACGTTTACTACAGTGGTGCCGAAGCCCGGGAGGAAGGAGGGACACGCTGTCGAAGAGCCCTCGCAGCTGAGGGGGATCGCGGTGCCGCGGAGTTCGGGCAGCGCGGAGGAGAGAAGTCCGCGAGCGGCTGCCCGAAGCGGTGGTGCTGGAGCGGATAAAGGTCGGTGGGACGGAGAGCTCGCTGCCGTGCCCCTGGGTCGAGGTGGGGTGGCTGCCGTCCGCGAGGGGGCGAAGGAGTCCCCAGCGCTTGCCCGGAGCCGAAGCCTGCTGCCGTCCGCCATATTGGGGTGGAGCCGGAGCGCTGCCGTCCGCCAGGTTGGGGAGGAGCAGGGAGCGCGGGACGGGGACTCGCTTCCGGCCGCCCTCAGAAGGAGGAGCCACCGCCGGCCGCCAGGGGGCGGAGGAGTGTCGAGCCGTCCACCGGCCGTCCAGTACCACCGCATGGCACCGCGAGGAAGAGCCTCTCGGCTGGCTGAGGACCGAGCGGCAGTGTGTCTGGGAACCGGACCAGAATTTTTTTTATTTTTAATTTTTTTCTCCTCTCTCCACTCTCTCGTCTCTGTCGCTCCTCATGTTCCTCGCTCCGTTCTCTCACCTCGCTGTTCTTACCCCCAGGTCCCGCGGCCGCCGTGATTGGCCCCCCCGGGGAGGGGGGGGGGAGTAGAGCGCAGGCTCGGGAGTACCCCCCGGCCTGCGAAGGGCGTTGGGGGTATGTGGCGAACAGCGAGGCCGAGGGACCGCGAGGGCGGGACGAGGCGGTGCTCATCAGGGAGGATGAGCGCCAGCTGCGCGCCGCAGCGATCTCGGCCCTCGCGGAGGAGTGAGGGACTATAAAGGAGGAGCGACGACAGTGAGGGACGAGAGAGGACCAGGCCTGGATTTTATGTTGTATTTTATTTTAGTTTTGTTATCCGCTGCAGTCGTCCGTGAGGGGCTGCAGCCTTTATTTTCACGTTGGGTTTATTTGTGTTAGTGTGTAGGTGGCAGTCGGCCGCGAGGGGCTGCCGCCGCCATATTTATTTTATCTTTATTTTTGATTAAAACTTGTTGAATGTTCGCCGGTTCCCGCCTCCTTCTTCCCGTACAAACAACTTTTACTACAAGGTCATACACAGGAAAGCAGTTCAAACAGGTAAACAAGGCAGGAGAGACAGGCAAACGGGTAATCCACGGAACAGGCAAGAAATCAAAGACCAAGATACATGAAACCAGGGAAAACGCTCAGAAATGCAGTTAACAACAAACAAGACTTTGCAGTTAAAGACAGTGTGAACATGGTTTATATAGGCTGGGGTAATGGGGTAATGAGGTGATGAGACACAGGTGCAAACAATGAGTGATGATGAGTCCGGGCAAAGGATTATGGGTAATGTAGTTTATGATGAAGTGACAAGTCCGGGGTGGAGTGACAGTCTGAAGTGGAGTGCCCTCAGGTGGTTCTCATGGGCACTCACACTGGTGAATTGTGACACATAGCGCTACACTTGATGTGTTTGTTTGAGTTGATGTGTGGGCGTTGACGCATGGATCGCCTCAGTATTTGAATCTCAAAGAATGCACGCTCTGTGGGCGTGGTCAGATAATGAAGAGGCTCACGAACGGCTGACATCTCTCTCTTTTCAAACAGATTACATAAACACAGAATATTTGTTTTTGATTTGGTTTACATTATTTAAAACCTGACATTTTTATGTTTCTTTAGACATATGTCTCATGTTTGTGTGATAAGCTTTCACTAAGCTACAGGTCCTTTTCTGAAGAGAATCAGATTAGAAATAATTTACAGAGGGGCTGTAGATCGCACATCATGTTTGTTTTCTTTATTTTGCAAAAAGCACAACAATTTGTTTTTATCGTGACTGTAAACAAAAAAAATAGAAACTTAACAGATTATGATGTATAACACTTAACTGAATTATAACAGTTATTTGAGTCTCTTTGGAAAAAAAGCGTATCGACTCGAGGGGGTTAACTGCACCCCTAAACACAACCCTCACAGAAAACTTCCTAAACTTTTACATTTTCAAAACATTTTGTATGATTTATAAGCTGCTTTCCTCATGGGGACCAAAAATATGTCCCCACAAGATAAACAATTTCTGGTATTATTATCCATGTGAGCACAGTACAACATAAGGAATACCAGGACCTCACCACACACACACAATTTTTTTTCTCAAATCAGATTGTTTCAGGCATAGTGTCCACACTAAGTGATCAAATAAGATTTTTGTGTTCAGACATAACCAACCTATCTGCATGGGTTGCATTGGTAACAGTAATGAGTAAACTGTAATGAGGGTTTCAAATCAAAATGGATGCAAGAAAAATGTAGGTGCAAAAAATCTGATTTTTGATGGCAGTCTGAACATAGCCTTAGAACCTCCGCGTGTTTAGAATATCATGGGTAAATTATGTTGATGTGTATATATTGCAGCATTCCATCTGCAAGAGGAACTCTGTATTTTTATACAGTAAAAAAAACTCTCATACAGTACTGAACCCTGAAAACATTCAGCTATTTCTCAACTTTCCTTTACACTCTCCGTATTTGTCCTGATGGTGAAGGACGCTGTGATGAACATTCATTGTGTTTATATCTATAACCCTATCTCCCCCCAATCATTGCATTTCTATCTTTCTCTGGCTACGGTTTCTGAGCTATGGTAGATGTTATATCGTGTATTTGCACTGCAGGGCAGAATTTTCTGATGGATTACTCAGGGTAGTTCCGTCATTCTCAGATGGGGTTTCTGTCACATCTTTAAGATTAGCTACAGAGAAAATTTTTCAAGTTCTTGACCACTTAATTGAACAAAAACATTATTACACACTAAGTGCCCACATTTAGAGCACGATCAAAGAAATCTTTTACTCCCACTACACCAAAAAAAAAAAAAAAAATTTAAATAATGAATGGCTGTACAAGGGAATAAATTAATATTTCATAAAAATACATACTGGAATACATGATGAAACATATGTGCAACACTTCATCTTCTCTCTTATAGTTTACACCTATATGTGTTCAGTTTTGTTCTTATTTTTGCTGATTTTTTTTGTTGCATTTTCCATGATGAAAGGTGATTCCTACTGACAAATCCTTTCATGAATGTTTTTGTTGTTTTTCCTCTGCTTTTGCCTTTGTTTCCAGTAGCTTTCAGCCATTAACTTTCAAACATAGCTGGGGGTTTTTTTCAGACTAAAATATGTTTTTGATGTTTTTTGAAGGTCAGGGCTTGTCAAGTATAGCATGTTTTCATACACATGCATACTAAAGAAAACAGAATGTCAATAAGGAATGAGGGCATTAGTGACATATTGGTGTAATTACATGTTTTCATGGTTAATTAATGTGTGCGTGTGAAATTTGGCCGTGTTCCACTTCACATACTATCTAGTACTTCCACCCCTATTCAACCATAATCAGTTTAAGACCCCATATTTTCATGAATCGTTTTAAATAAAAATACCATTTATTTATAATGTATTATTTAAAAGTTTTATGTTGTAATAAAACAATAAGGGATAAATGTTAATAATTCGGGTTGCACTTATATGGCTGGCTGATACTGTACAATAAGACGGTAATTATTTTAACATTATTGCTGATAACTGATAAATGGTCAATATTCAATATTCAAAGTCTAAATAATTCAAAGTAAAACTCTAAAAACTAAGCCTAAAGTAAATTTAGGCATTGCAACATATTATATTTGAGATATGCTAAAAATGACATAAATGTAATTATTATTGTGTTTAAAGATACGCTTTAAATGATGGAAAAAGTAAGCTAAGTCTAAATCTAGCACACACACATACATTATATGTGTGTGTGTGCATACATTTCTCAACACATTTTTCAATAGCTTTCATGACGACTCTAAAAAAAGTTATTCATGACAACTCTCGGAGTGCTTAGCATGGTAATAGTTATGACAATGTTTGGTCTTGGAGTAATAGATCTGCTGAACTGCTGTTGGTGTGTATAACAGTAGTCGCGTTTCCATTACCCTTGAAATTGCGCAAATTGAAATTGAAAATTGAAAATACGCCCAATGGAAACGCGTCAATTTCGCAAAAACTCCCATATATCGCAAAATAGTTTTTACGCTCGAATGAGGTGGTTTTTCAGGCAATTCGAAAAAGGAAATTTTCGCAAAACTGCAATGGGAACAGTTTTTTTCGCATTTACAGGTCACATGGTACGGTCACGCATTGCTCTCACATAGGGCCTACATATAATTTTTTTTCCACTCAAGTATGTACGAGATCTTATGTCGTTAAAACGACATATATTTTCTCCTAATAAGGAAAGTGGCGTAACTTTATAATGACGGACCCCGGTGCAACCCCAAATATCATAACTATCTATAGGCCTACTGTAATTAAGACATATATTCAAGAAATGTATTAAAACAGAAAGACGCTATAGTTTCAGCCTTGCTCAAAGACTGAGGAAACAGGCCAGTTACGCACATCAATACATTCCCGACGATCTTGGTTTGCTTCTTATTCATTAAATATACAGCCAAATAGTTGATTAAACATTGATCAAAATTAAAATACAATTTATACAAAACAAAATTAATTTTAAAGAAAGACTTTCTAGAAAACACAATTCAATTGTGCTCAAAATCCATGTCTCCAGACATATGCATATCTGATTATGTAGCCTTACTCATGCTGCTCACTTTTCATAATCAACATATGTGTAACGCAGTGTGTTTGTGTGGGAAGAAGGAGGCGGGAACCGGCGAACAATACAACATACTTTTATCAAAATAATAAAAACAAAGTGAAAGTAAAAGCGGCAGCCCCTCACAGACGACTGCCGCGCACATACATAAACAAAACATAAATAAAACACAACTTAAAAGCCTGGCCTGGTCCTCTCTCGTCCTTCACTGGAGCCGCTCGTCCTTATATGCCTCCGTGCTCCCTCATGAGAGGACTCGAGACCGGTGTGCCTCGCAGGTGACGTTCATTCTCAATCACGCACACCGATCTCGCTCGCTCCTCCCATGTCTCTCGCTCGTCCACCTCGCCACAATATGAAATTAAAAGATTATAATATTTAGACATAGCCTAACTATATGAAACTAAATAGGCTACGTTTTCTTTAACCCTCTGTCCGACGAAGTCGTTGGGGCCTTTTGATGGATTTTTTCCTTATTCCAGCGGAAACGTCTCGGTTACGTATGTAACCCTCGTTCCCTGAGGAGGGAACGGAGACGTACGTCAGTGACTGACGAATGGGGGTTTCGGCTAGAAGCCAATTACCTTCGAGGTGTTTAACAGCGCCCAATGGCGTGCCAATGCCATGGGCATGCGGAATTTGCATGCATAACTCCGCCCCACCTCGTGGGTATATAAGGAAGTACGCTAGCAACATCGCATTATGTATCTGCTGCGGAGCCAAGATCTGAACTCCGCGTTCCAGCAGCACAGCTGACGTGGCTGAGGAATGTACGTCTCCATTCCCTCCTCAGGGAACGAGGGTTACATACCTAACCGAGATGTTGCCTTTCGTTCAGTCACTCCGATGTACGTCAGTGACTGACGAATGGGGGTTCCAATATAACCGCGCCACTCAGCTGTCGTCCAGTGCCCTGCGTAAGTGTGAGATCCCGCCACTTAAGGCCGTAGGACTCCCACTTATCACAGGATTACCAAGGTACACTGGGAAGCATATCCCAGTGAGGGAATGCCAAGATGCCTACCCGTGGGGAGGACTTAGAGAGTACACATATGACCCGCTGTGGGCTGCATATGGGACATAGTACATAGTCGGACACTGGCTCCACTCGGAGATTGTAGAATCTGGCGAATGTGTTAGGTGTCGCCCAGCCTGCAGCTCTGCAGATGTCTGTTAGCGAGGCGCCATGCGCTAGTGCCCAAGAGGAGGCCACACTCCGGGTGGAGTGTGCCCTCACACCAAGGGGACATGGTCGACCTTGCTGCTGGTAAGCCAAAACAATGGTGTCCACTATCCAGTGAGACAACCTCTGCTTTGAGAGAGCTCTTCCCTTCCGCTCTCCACCATAACAGACAAAGAGCTGGTCTGAGGTCCTGAAACACTGCGTCATGTCTACGTAAGCGCGGAGAGCGCGTACTGGACAGAGCAATGCCAAGGCTGGGTCTGCCTCCTCCAAAGGCAGCGCTTGCAGGTTCACTACCTGATCTCTGAAGGGAGTGGTAGGAACCTTGGGCACATATCCAGGCCGGGGTCTCAGGATCACGTGAGAGTTAGCCGGCCCGAATTCTAGGCACGCTTCGTCAACCGAAAATGCCTGCAGGTCCCCGACCCTCTTAAGAGAGGCCAATGCGGTCAGCAGAGCCGTCTTCATCGACAGAAACTTAATATCGACTGACCGCAAAGGCTCAAAGGGAGGCCTCTGCAGAGCACTTAAGACTACTGAGAGGTCCCAAGAGGGAACGAGAGGAGAGCGAGGAGGATTCAGTCTCCTCGCCCCCCTCAGGAACCTGATGATCAGGTCATGCTGACTTACCTTTTTGTCTCCCAAGAGGTCGTGATGGGCAGATATTGCAGCCACATACACTTTCAGGGTGGAGGGAGACAGCCTTCGCTCCAGCCCCTCTTGGAGAAACTCAAGCACGGACCCAATCGGGCATTTCCAGGGGTCTTCTTGGCGGGAAGAGCACCAGGTGACGAAGAGGTTCCACTTCAACGCATAGAGGTGTCGTGTAGACTCTGCCCTAGCGGAAGTGATGGTGGCGGCCACCGTAGGTGGCAGGCCACTCAAACCTGCCGCGTCCCGTCCAGAAGACACACGTGGAGCTTCCAGAGCGCTGGACGCGGGTGCCATAGGGTGCCCCGTCTCTGAGAGAGGAGGTCCGGTCTCAGAGGGATAGGCCAGGGAGGGGCTGTCGCAAGGAGTAGCAGTTCTGAGAACCAGGTCTGGCCGTGCCAATACGGGGCGACCAACATGACCTGCTCCTTGTCCTCCCTGATCTTGCACAGTACTCGTCCGAGAAGGCTCACTGGGGGAAACGCATATAAGCGTAGGCCCTGGGGCCAGCTGTGCGCCAGTGCATCCGTGCCGAGCGTGCCCTCGGTCAGGGAATGGTACAGGCTGCAGTGGGAAGAGTCGTGGGAGGCAAACAGATCTACCTGTGCGTCGCCGAACTGTTCCCAAATCAGCTGGACCGTCTGGGGATGGAGTCTCCATTCTCCAGGAAGTGGCTGAATCCGTGAGAGCTCGTCGGCTGCACGGTTCAGTTCTCCCGGGATGTGGATAGCACGAAGGGACCTCAGGTGCTTCTGACTCCATAAAACGAGATGGCGGGCGAGTTGAGACATACGGCGGGAGCGTAGACCGCCCTGGTGGTTGATGTACGCTACAGTGGCCGTGTTGTCTGTCCGGACAAGTACGTGTTGACCCCTCAGCAACGCTCGGAAGCGGTGCAGGGCGAACCGTACTGCCAGCAACTCGAGGCAATTGACATGCAGAAGGCACTGGGGTCCTGTCCAGGAGCCCGCGGCTGCTTGCCCATTGCACATGGCACCCCAGCCCGTGGAGGAGGCATCCGTTGATACAACAACATGCCTGGAAACTCGTTCTAAGGACACGCCGGTCCGTAGAAAACTGAGGTTCGACCACGGAGTGAGTGTCTGTAAGCAGGCCCGGGTTATTTGGACCCGGAGCGTGCCAGACCGCCATGCCCATCTCGGGACTCGATCGCGAAGCCAGTGCTGAAGCGGTCTCATATGTAGCATTCCGAGCGGCGTCACCGCGGCTGCAGATGCCATATGCCCCAGGAGCCTCTGAAAGTGTTTCAGTGGAACCGCTCTCTTGCTCTCGATTTGACGGAGGCAAGTCAGCAGAGACTGCGCGCGCTCGCTCGTAAGCTGCGCGCACATGGCGACCGAGTCGATTTCCATACCGAGAAAAGAGATCCTCTGCACGGGGCAGAGTTTGCTCTTCTCCCAGTTGACACGAAGGCCCAGACAGGCTAAGTGGTGGAGAACCAGATCTCTGTGTTC
This sequence comes from Gobio gobio, assembly GCF_949357685.1. Lineage (NCBI taxonomy): Eukaryota > Metazoa > Chordata > Actinopteri > Cypriniformes > Gobionidae > Gobio > Gobio gobio. The sequence continues at coordinate 40,338,588 of NC_137110.1, read as the reverse complement.
GCAAACCTGCTCTCGAGAGTGACTCAGTATGAGCCAGTCGTCGAGGTAGTTCAGGATGCGAACCCCGTGCTGCCGTAGGGGCGCAAGGGCTGCCTCGGCAATCTTCGTAAAGACGCGAGGGGATAGAGATAGCCCGAATGGGAGGACCGCGTACTGGTATGCCCGCCCCTCGAAAGCAAACCGTAGGAACGGTCTGTGTCGAGGTAGGATGGAGACATGAAAGTAGGCGTCCTTCAGGTCGATCGCTGCAAACCAATCGCCGGGACGAACGCATTCGAAAAGGTGTTTCGCTGTCAACATCTTGAACGGAAGCCTGGGTAGGTAACGGTTCAAGATGCGCAGGTCCAGGATTGGTCTTAACCCACCGGTCTTTTTGGGTACAATGAAGTAGGGTCTGTAAAACCCGGACTTCATCTCGGCTGGAGGGACAGGTTCGATCGCACCCTTCGCCAGTAGGGTGGCAACTAGAGGGCTGCATTGGGATTGAGTCCCGCCGGGTCCCGCGGGACCCAACGCAAATCTCGCGGGAGCGGGCGGTGTGAATTTTGCTGCGGGCGGGAATGGGCGGCTAAAAAAAACACCGCGGGAATCGGCGGGATAGGGAGGTTGCCTAACGACATGATGGAGATGTCAATAGAGGATGTAGAAAAGAACCTCAAACGAGGTATTTACAGCGCAAAAGCTAAGCAAGGAAAGTCTGACATTTGGAGAAGTTTCTCAATTGTTTTGGTAGGCAAAATCATGCGGTATGTATAACGTTATATGTAACGTTAGGCTATCCACATATTGCGCAGCTGGCAAATACATAGCTAACGTTACTTGATCATACCTCACCAAAAACGCTCAGCACTCCCTGCAGGTCAAGTTGACTGTTTGGTGTTTTTGACAAACAATACATAGAAGTTTAGTGAGTGGAAATGGATTGTTTCTAAATGTCCTTTTGCTATTTTGTGTTCACATTACGTTCTGTTGAAGCATGTTTTCTCAGGACTGACCGACGAATTGGGATCTGTTTGTTGTTTCTCAATCTGTTTTTCTGTTTTGCAAAGCAGTCTATTTTTATGTGCAAAGTTTTTGATAAAAACGAAATTATATTTGAATGTATTTGTCTTTTTTTTTTTTTTTACATGCAGGCCAGGGAAACGAAACAAACAACCCCATGAATCTCTTTAATAATATCAATACAAATACATGTTTTTTTCCCCCTGCGGGACGGGAGAAGACACAAAATCAATGCATCTCTATTATTGTGCGGGAATAAATTCTCGGAGTTTTGCGGGTGCGGGCGGGAGTGGACATACATATTGCGGGAGCGGGCGGGAGTGTAACACATACGTTGCGGGAGCGGGCGGTAATGGTCAGAAATTCGGCGGGTGCGGGCGGGAGCGGGATGAAGAAAACAGTCCCGCGCAGGGCTCTAGTGGCAACCTCCGCTCGCATGACAGGGGCATTGGCCCCGACCATAGTAAAGCGGACTCCCCGGAAGCAGGGAGGAACCTGCACGAACTGAATCGCGTAGCCGTGCCTGACTGTCTTCGCGACCCAGCGGGACAGCCCTGGAATCTGAAGCCAGGCTCCCAGGAACTGCACCAGCGGGGTCATTCGGACTACAGACGAACCCTGTGTGGGGCAGCGATGCAGCGTTACCGACCCGGACAAGGGAGGCTGTTGGGCGTCCCGGTGTGGGGGTGCGGTTAACGGCTGCGTCCTGACAGAGGAGACCAGGGAAGGACGCACGTTCCACTGGGGTCTGCTCTGCCAGGAGGCTGGCGACAGAGAGGGATGCGAGTGGCGGGACCCGTGGGTGGCGCGCACTGGCATCACCGATCTCTGGGGGCTCAGGGATGGGAGTGTTAATTCTTTCATTGACCAAAATAGGGTGCTGCTGACCCGGGGGCCAGCAGCTGAACAAAGGATTCTCCCCCGGCCCTCCACCGGGGGAAGGAGTGGTCCTGCCACTATCTCCTGGAAAGAATTTCCCATCCCTGAGCCGTCCGTCTCAGGAGCGCCGCTTGGCCTGGCGTTTAGCGGGGCGCGGGGCGGCCTGAGGGGACTGGGACGCCTTCCTACGGCTTCCTCCGCGACCCGGCCCGGGTGAAGGCTGCTGCTTGGACCGGGTGGGAGGGGCGGGAGCCTTAGGAGGGCGTCCTCGGCGGCGAGCAGGCTGAGGCGACTGTGCCGGCGGCTGGGTGGAAGCAGCAGCTGGCCGCCGGGGCAGTATATGCTTGATTGCCTCAGTCTGCTTCTGGGCGGTTGAAAACTGTTGGGCGAAGTTTTCAACCGCTCCGCCGAAGAGGCCAGCCTGGGATATGGGGGCATCGAGGAAACGTGTCCGCTCGGTGTCCCGCATATCGGCCAGGTTTAGCCACAGATGTCGCTCCTGGACCACATTTGTGGACATCACTTGACCCAGGGAGCGTGCGGTCACCTTCGTCGCCCGGAGAGCGAGGTCGGTGGCGGCAGGCAGCTCATTTAAGAGCCCCGGATCAACTCCACCCTCATGCATGTCCCTGAGGATCCTGGCCTGGTAGACCTGGAGGATTGCCATGGCATGCAAAGAGGCGGCAGCCTGCCCCGCAGCTCTGTGCGATTTCGCCACCAAGGTTGATGTGAATCGACAGGCTTTGGAGGGGTGCTTAGGATCACCTCGCCAGGTCGAAGCGCTCTGAGGACACAGTTGCATCGCAACAGAACGTTCAACCTGGGGGACCCCAGTGTACCCTTAGGCCGCGGCCCCATCAAGGGTGGAGAAGACTGCAGACCGATCACGGGAAGACAACGGGGACTTCCAGGACCGGGCAATCTCCTCATGCAGCTCGGGAAAGAAAGGTATTGGGGGCGGGGACTGACGTGAGTCAGCGCGGGCTCCCAAAAACCAATCATCGAGCCGCGAGCGTTCGGGACAGGGTGGAGGGTTCCACTCTAACCTTAGACTCACGGCTGCCCGAGACAGCATGGCTGTCAGCTCTGGGTCCGACTCGGGCAATGCTGGCGCGCCCGAAGGCGGCAGCACAGCCGAGTCATCATCCTCAGAGGACTCGAGCCCACCTTGTGATACGAAATGCGCGAGGGAGCCGGAGCTGGTCCCGCGATTTCAGCCTGGACACTCGCGGGTTGCGGAGCGCTAGAGGGGGGTGTGGCCCGAGGCATGAGCGTCGGGGCTTTGTTCCACACCGTAACCCTCAGGTCACCCTGACCACCAGCCGAAGTACCGGCCACGGGGGGCACGGTAGATCGGGGTGTGGTTGAGGGGACTCTCACTTCATTACGAAGATCCTTGAGTCTCGACCACAGCACCGTGATGGTCATGTTCCCGCAGTGGGAACATGACTCATCCACAAACGCTGCTTGAGCATGCTGAACGCCCAAGCATACCAAGCAGAGATTGTGCCCATCAGAGGAAGTCAGCGACCGGCCACACCCAGAAGTACACGGGCGAGACATCCTGAAAAGGACGTGCCACATGTAAGCTCTTTTAGGAGAGGAAGCTTCGCAGAGACGCCGAAGCGCCCAGGGACCACACACCAGCTGTCAGACGGACCACTGCGCAGATCAGCAGGCAGGCAGTATGCGATCGCTGGAACGCGCCGTAGATCCAACGCCTCTGGAAAGCTGTTCGTCTCGAAGGCTGACAAAGACTCAGTTAGCAGGCTTGAAGGAGTGAAGAGATACTCTTGGCTCCAAAGCAGAAACATAATGCGATGTTGCTAGCGTACTTCCTTATACAGTATACCCACGAGGTGGGGCGGAGTTACGCATGCAAATTCCGCATGCCCATGGCATTGGCACGCCATTGGGCGCTGTTAAACACCTCGAAGGTAATTGGCTTCTAGGCGAAACCCCCATTCGTCAGTCACTGACGTACGTCGGAGTGACTGAACGAAAGGGAACTCACAATACTCCGTCATTTTTAGCCATACTACAGATAAGTGCAAGACATAATTATAAACAGTAAACTCTCTACTTTTATTTGTGTACACTCACGACAACAGCAAAGGCCGTGGACTCAGGGAACAGATGATTTTGCACTCCACTCCAAACGCTGTCTTCATTTCAAAAATATATTTAGTTTATTAACTTCGTTTCAAAAGCATTTCTAAATTCAGTTTATATTTCCAAAAAATGAAATTCCGAGCCAAAATAACGTGGTAAAAGAAACCTTTGAGTTACCACCATGCAAATTCAAACTTTCCGCTCGTCTCTGTATGTGGCAATGCGTCACAATAACCTGGCGTATGTAAAAGTCGATCATTCTTTACAGATGATGGTATGTTTGGACAGAAGACGAGTTCTTTATGAAACTCGTAAAAAAACAATAGAATATAAAATGCCACAATTCATCATATAACACCTCTTATGTGCCGCTCAAGTGTAAGGTGCTTTCCTTGCCATCAATGCTTGGATAACACGCACGTCTCTTACCATTAAAAATAATGGCGCGCGGTGGCTGGGATATACATAAACCTAACAACATACGTAGCATGTTTTTTGGAATGATTTATCACGAGAGGGAAAAAAATTGTTTTAGTCGCATAACATCAGTCAATGGAAACGCTGTCATTTCGCAATATTTTTTTATAGACTTTTAGAAAATATTGCAAAAGTTTTGCGCAAATCTGTAATGGAAACACGGCTAGTGATGCCATTGGAGAAAACAGTGATGTCATCATCCAGCTCAGTTCAGTTCTCAAAGCAGGCAGATTAATAATATTAACGTATTATTCTTAATATTATTGATCTGACTGCTTTGACAACATTGTAGGAGAACTCAACTGAGCTGGACAATGACATCACAGTTTTTCCAGAGCTGCTGTATAGATAAATGAACTAAGGGTGCCTTTCCACAACAACAATGTACTTAAAATTGATTTTGTTTTTTCTCTCCTCTGGATAGATGACAATGTTATAAAAATGATTCCCGTTAATGGTTTTTTTTTTTCAGACAAAAAAATTTACGACTCAATTGAGTGCATGCATTTTTTATGTACATTTTTAGAATTTATGCGCATTTTGGCAATTCCATCCAGCGTTTTATATGCAACCACAAAATGAACATAAATATAGGGGGATGGAAACATATCATCTATGTTTTGGTTCTTTGAGTTTAGTTTATTTATGTGTGTATAGTCCAGGTTTCCTTAATTGCCATAGGCCGTGTGTCCACCAAAGCATTTTTTAGCCAGCTTTGCTGAAAACACCTTGCAGTTAGCGCTTGAGAGCGTTTTGGCAGCGCGGCGGGGTTTTTTTTCAGTTGAGACTCTTTGATACGAAATATCCGTGGAAGTGTTACTAGTATCTCATTTCACAGATTATTGGTTTCTGTTATGTTAATATATAAAAAGCAAATACAATGTAAAGCATTTGCTCTGGCTTTTGTTTTAAATTATTTTGTTCCGTTATTTTGCTTTTTGTTGTCATCTGCTGACGTTGTACAAAGCAGAATGTGGCGGTTGGTCGGTGTGGTATTTGTCCCGCCCCTCCTCCACTGTGATTGGATGGCTGGGTAAAAAGTGACAGTGATGAGCACTGCGTATTCCTCAAAGTTGAACATTCTTCAGCTCTCGGCGACTGGTAAAAAACGCTGAGCGCTCGACGCTTGAGCGTGAAATAGACACTCAGCGCCTCGTTACGCTCATGGCATTCTAAAAACGTGGCGTTCCCATTGAAAACAATGGGATACTCCAGTCAGCCTCGTGAAAAAACGCTTTGGTGGACACATGGCCTTACTCATTTGTTAGTTGATTAGTCCCGCTTGGTCCTTGTTTTCTCCCCCGTTCAGTCATTGTACATATACCCCCCTTGTACTTGTATATGTTTATGGAGATGAAAAGTTCTAAAAGTGATTGTCCACAAGAAGTTTTTTTTTCTGTTTACATTTCCCTTTTTCTTTCATCCTACTGTGAAAGAATTTACCTCTCTCACTGCATGTGCGTGTGGTCGTTTGTGTGTTTAATTACTGTGAATGCTGCATTGCATTGGCAAACTGCAATGTAGCAAAGCACTGCTAGGACATCAGCAATATTTAGTGTGCTCAAACACACAGATTCATTCCAGCATACACACACACACACACACACACACGTTTTCACCCCTCACCTCCATCAGTTTATAATTTGACAGATAAATGGCCTCTAAAACACAGTCTGACAGCTTGTTGAGGGAATAAACTGTGAAAGAAATTGTTATTGAAGTACTTTTGATCCACTTCCACTTTATGCACCATTAACATGCTGAGCAAGTCGAGTTCTTTTAATTCATATCTACATTAACTTCTAAATGGTGTTTGAGCAGGTCCAGGTGCTTAGAAGAGCAGATATCTGAATTCTTCCAGGGCAGCTAATCAGGACATAGAGGATGGCTAATTTCTGATGGTGTGATTGTATCTCTTTGTTCTCCTCTTTTAGTGGTCATTATCTCTCCCAGAAGTACTTCTCTCATCAGAATGTGTGTGTGTGTGTGCGTGTGCATGTGTGTGTTTGGTAGTGATTAAGATTGCCTCGGGATATCAGAAACCCAATCAGGCCCCATCTGGCTTAAAGGCCGGTGTGCACTTGAGGATTAAAACATTGGGCTGAGTGTTCTTTTCCTGCAAGTATCAGTGAAGGAAGGCAGCAAAACAACACAGCTGGTGCAAGAAAACAATGTGAAGTTTTGGCAATTTTGCTCATCGGTTCTCTCTTTCTTTCAGCCTCTTAGCATTGTAGGTGGCACTTCCCTGTTGAAAAAAAAACAAAAAACAGCATATGCTGCAGGTATGTTTTGAAGCATGGTTTGAGCTGGTTTATGCTGGTCCTTATTTGGTCATGAGCTGGTTTAAGATGGTCCTAGTTATAAGCTGGTCCTGAGCTGGAGCTACACTGAACAAAATTATAAACGCAACACTTTTGTTTTTGCCCCCATTTTTCATGAGCTGAACTCAAAGATCTAAGACTTTTTCTATGTACACAAAAGGCCTATTTCTCTCAAATATTGTTCACAAATATGTCTAAATCTGTGTTAGTGAGCATTTCTCCTTTGCAGAGATAATCCATCCACCTCACAGGTGTGGGGGGGTCCCGGGGGGATCCAAAAAAAAGTCAATATCTGGTGAGACCACCATTTGCCTCACGCAGTGCAACACATCTCCTTTGCATAGAGTTGATCAGGTTGTTGATTGTGGCCTGTGGAATGTTGGTCCACTCCTCTTCAATGGCTATGCGAAGTTGCTGGATATTGGCAGGAACTGGAACACACTGTCATATATGCAGATCCAGAGCATCCCAAACATGCTCAATGGGTGACATGTCCAGTGAGTATGCTGACCATGCAAGAACTGGGACGTTTTCAGCTTCCAGGAATTGTGTACAGATCCTTTGTAATGGCCTATCTGACCTCAGAGTTCTTGACAGGATCCATCAAACTCAACCCTTCAGCTGTTACCATAATTATGGTAAGAAAAATTATCAAATTAATTTATGGGAAACATACTGTTCCGTCTCTTATGCTCACCAAGGCTGCAATTATTTGATTTAAAAAAATTATATTATGAGATACAGTATTACTCCAGTCTTCAGTGTCACATGATCCTTCAGATATCATTCTGATAAAAGCCTAAATTCAATCTGTTCATCATATAAAGTGACCGTGTCTCTTCAGAAAGATTTGACTAAACCACTCAATTCATAGCTTTGCGATCTCTTTCTGAACGTTTCGAAGCATCAAAGTAGCTGCCAACAGTGAGACAGAAAGGCAAGGCAAGGCAAGTTTATTTGTATAGCACATTTCATACACAGTGGCAATTCAAAGTGCTTTACACAGAAATGAAGTTAAAATAGTCATAAGTGAATAAAATAAAAATACATATAACAGTTATAGGAATTAAAAGGAAATAAAATAGAAAGCTCTTAGATTTCATCAAAACGATCTTCATTTGTGTTTTCCAAAGATGAAGTCTTGCAGGTTTGGAACAACATGAGGGTGAGTAAATAAAAAATAAAGAAATTACACACCTTTTCAAACTATGTTATCATGTCCAGAATTAAAAGTTTTGTATCCTATATGTATGGAAAGTGTGAGGTGTGACAATTTGCAAACAAAGTCATGTGGTAAAATCAGTTTCTTTGTTTTAATTTATGCATTAATATCAAAACGTATCAAAACCTCACAAAGGGACTATTCTTAATGCCATTAAGGGATTAAGGGTAGGTACAATACATTTAAAGGAAGCATATGACATCCATTTGGGACTCAAAAAAACCCCAGCCAATCACAGAAATAGAGTGGGGATTTTAATTTATGTTAATTACTGTATGCCATCTGTGCTTGCGATTTCTAAGCACCAATTGACCCCATAAGTGGCTGTAAAAGAGCCCTATGTTGTACACATGTGTACCTGACACCATGAAGGACTCAATCACTCCATCTGAGCTTGAAGGAAACAGGAAACCTAAACAAAGGTTAACCAGTGGCTAATGAATGTGACACTACTTTGTACAATATTAAATGATTAGAGGATCTATTCATTATGGTTCTACATAAAAAGCGAGAACATGGCACACAAACCATGAATGTTATTTCCAAATTACTGAATCGTCTAGTATTGAATTTAAAACCAGGACAGTGCAGCCATTTCATTTACATTTTTAACAAGGGCACAGCTGTCCCTCATTCTTTTTACTCTATTTGGACCGAATGAGTAACTGTTTCTCTCACGTTGGTCCATAATTTCTTCTGCCCTAGAGACAGTTGTTACATTCATATACAGTTACATTCATACAGCATGAATCAAATAAACTCAAATAAGATCAAATCAGACCCACGAACACAGATAAATACCATGTTCTGGCATGAAACTTTAGATGGCACAGGCTGATAGGTCCTTAACTCATTTGGTAGCGATCACATTGTTATCTACACGATTGGTTGCTGTTGCATCAGCGGCCAATGAGCTGCACCTCAACATTCAACTTCAGGTAGTGTTTGCTGTTAGTAGTCTGCAGCCCGCTTTCAGAAACCCTCCACCTTCCCCAGCTCCACCTGTGTAGATCTGCTATGGCGGTTACTTTATGCATGTTGCATGTCTCTGTGAATGTATTGCCAGTAGCAAGTCTCGGTACTTGCTCTGCAGCAACAGCAGCGTAGCAGATCTATTCCACCAAGACCAAATACATTTACATTGCCATAACCATTACCCTTTCAATCTCTATTACCATGCCAATCTCTCCCAAGTGTTGTCATGACAGAGCTGTTTAAAATTATGTATAAGATTTTAATTATAAAGATTTAAAGATTTGTAATTATAAAAATGTGTGATATTCAGTTGTACAAACATGAATGAGAATGACAATGACAAGTCTGTGCAATAAATATGTGGTGATAAATATGCAAGAGTTAGTTGTGTGGAAAACTGATAAGCATAGAGTTCTATGTTTGCAATTAATATTATGCGTTTGATACATTGCGTGCACTTTATAGAATGTGTTTTTGTGCAAGTGAGATGAGTACATTGTTGCATAAATCTACTTCTATGGGCATAGAGTCATATAAATAAATTGCATAAGTTTAGTTTCTTTGTATTCTCAGTGTATGGTATAAACATATAGGGACGCACGGATACTACATTTATCCACCAATACCGATAGCTGATTATTCAGAATGACATCTGCAGATTGTTTGGTGTTAATCTCTCAAGCTTTTGTGCTGTGTATGGTTTTAATTTTCTGCTAAATTTCTGCTTAATTTTGTGTACAGTGGAAGCAATGACCCGCGGAGCGCTGCACGCTGCCACTTGAACTTGAGTCAGCTATAAAGCTGTCACGTCACATATAAGAGTGTACAAAAACAGCATTTATTGTTTGATTTTCATGATAAAATGGACAGTTCTTGAAATTGGATACTTTGTTTCTTATCAGAAGTAATGAAGCACAAAGCTCTTTGCGATTGTTGGATGGGAGGTGCACTGCAAATCATGTTTGGTGAAGGAATCCTGGCTTGAACTACGGTTGATTCATGGTGAAATATAACCTGCGTTAACGCCAGCACTATTTTTTTTGTTTTGTTTGTGTGTAATTGTGTTAAAGGGTTAGTTCACCCAAAAATGAAAATTCTGTCATTAATTACTTACCCTCATGTCGTTCGACACCCGTAAGACCCCCGTTGATCTTCGGAACACAAATTAAGATATTTTAGTTGAAATCTGATGGCTCTGAAAGGCCTCCATTGGTACAATACACGGTTCACTCACAAGACCCTTAAAAGGTACTAAAGACATCGTTACAAAGTCCATCTCACTACAGTGGTTCTAAAATAACTTTATGAATCGGCGAGAATAGTTTTTGTGCGCAAAAAAACCCTAAATAACGACTTATATAGTTATGACGATTTCAAAACACGGCCTCATGAAGCTTCGAAGCGTTATGAATCAATGAGTCGAATCAGCAGTTTGGATCGCCAAATTTCAGCATTTTGGCGGTTTGACACGCGATCCGAGTCATGATTCGACTCACTGATTCATAACGCTTCGAAGCTTCATGAGGCCGTGTTTTGAAATCGTCATCACTATATAAGTCGTTATTTAGGGGTTTTTTGCGCACAAAAACTATTCTCGCCGATTCATAAAGTTATTTTAAAACCACTGTAGTGAGATGGACTTTGTAACGACATCTTTAGTACCTTTTAAGGGTCTTGAGAGTGAACCGTGCATTGTGCCAATGGAGGCCTTTCAGAGCCATCAGATTTCAACTAAAATATCTTAATTTGTGTTCCGAAGATCAACGGAGGTCTTACGGGTGTCGAACGACATGAGGGTAAATAATTAATGACAGAATTTTCATTTTTGGGTGAACTAACCCTTTAACTTTAAAAGCCCTAAATTCTAATAGAGACATTTTCTTAACGCAGTGTGAGTTGCAGTCTGACACATTTTTTCACTTCCTTTTGATTGGCTGGATACAATCAGCCTTGATCATCTGCTGTTATTAACGCTTTCCCCACCATTGACGGAAATTACCATAATCTTTGAGACAACTTTACCTTCATTGGTGGAAATGATTGGATTTCCATGTTTTCACTGCTATACGGTAGGGGGGCGCTATTACACATCTTCTGAAAGAGTACTGAACCTCCTGATCAAAACAAGCGGGAAGAAAAAAAGTGAGAAGGTCAAACTGTTTGCTATAATTGCAAATAAATTAATTGTTCTGTATAATTCACTCCGATCTTGGCCATCAGCATAATTTCTGTGATATAGAAAAGAGATGAGCGCTGTATTGAAGGAAGTCTCACAGTCTAGACGGTCTGAATAGAGTCTGCAGTTTTGCTTTCTTTTGTGTGTCCTAGCCAGACGTGATGTGATGAGATTCCGGCGACAAGCAATTTGTCTGTCCACAGCTAAGGTGAATTAGCTGCTCGACATGACACGATCACAACCAGTCAGAACATATTTGTTGTTTAGAAGTATAGTACAAACAAAAACTATAAATTTGTACTGGCCTTCTGTAAATTAATTTGAGTAATAATGGTAATAACAGACTGTTTAATTGTCTTCAATAATAATAGAACCCGTTTAAATTGCCATTTATCATGTTGTTCAGATTTAAGAATAAATTTCCCTTAATGCTTAGCGCAAGAGTGAAAGTATGCAGTAAAGAAAAGAAGAGAGAGAGAGAGAGAGAGAGAGTCAATGTGTCTGTGCTGTGTCCCAATACTGCACAAAACTTCAGTAAACAGTTTGTTTTATTTGAATGAAAGTAGTCAGTGGTCATTATTGCTTGCTAAAAAGAAAAGACACAACAAGCTTTGGTGCCGAAACCTGGGAAACTAGCAAGCAACATCCGAAATGGCAGAGCGACTTGAAAGACTGTATGCGGTTCCATAATGAGACTTTTGCCAGACATAGAAACAAAGGTTGATAGAAAATGACAGGCTGAGCAAAACATCTAACCGGAAATAGCCGACTGAAGTAAACAGACAGCAATACGTTAATGTGATCGATCTGCTCCAAAACCAGTTCAGAAGACAGTATCTGCTTATTAATGCCCATATGACCAAGTTTCTGAATTTCTGCCCAATTAAGAAATCCAATGATTTGACTACTCCGAGACAAATTTACGATGAATGTGAAGTACAGATCCGTGGCTTAGAATAACTGGTTGTCGTATCAGAGGCACATGGCAGCCTTTTATGCCCTGTTCTGCTACAAATGATTCCAGACGACATTGCTCTAAAGTACAGTCATCAAAAAGGAACCTGATGAATGGAAGGTCTCAAAAGATATGGATTTTCTACAGAAAGAGATTCTGAGCAGAGAAAGAAGCACAAAACCTTTTTCCAAAAACCTTGGGTATGGCTGGCATGATTCCGTCTGACCGTACAACAATGACGTTCCCAAGTAATCATATTATATCTAAACAAAATGTGGACAAAAATCCACCATACACTCTAAAAAAACAAAAGGTTCTATATAGCACCAAAAACGTCGTAATCATAGAGGAACCACTTTTGGTGCTATATAGCAACATATCTTAACATGTTCTGTATATGGTAGCGGTGCTATATAGCACCATAGTTAGCGGTGCTATATTGCACCTTAGTCAAAGAACCGGTGAAGAACCTCTGAAGAACCGCTGAAGAACCACTGAAGTACCAAAATTGGTGCTATAAAGAACTTAAAAAGGTTCCCCTATGATTACGAGCCAAGAACCATTTTTGGTGCCATATTAAACCTTTTTTTTTTAGAATGTCCTAAAAGACAGGATGGGTCCACAGACATGCAAAGACTTAATAATAATACGAAATCAAAGCAATTCTAAAACAACCCTAAACCTACATAATGTCCTACCCAAACGGGACACAACGTGAGAAAATGTATCTTTTCCATGTTAATCAGAGTTTTTTGTACTCACCAGCAGCAACAGCGTTTTGCAACTAATCTATTTTACAAACAGTTTCTATTTCTGCAGTGTTGCGGCTGGAACAACACACAAAAAATTACAATAATAATCTCAGGTGCTGATTATGTGCTTTTTAATGTTGAAAGAATTTAATGTGAGTTTGAATATCATTTTCTTGTGACCTTTATAGACATAGCCTACTGAAAGCAACAAGGCTAATTCACTACAGATCTTGAAATTAAAATGAAAGGAAAGAACATTCAAACTGTCAACTCAAGGTGAACAAACAAGTGTAATCTATAATTAAAAAAAGCTTGTTTCAGTCACTCAGTATGTATTTTTAGTGGTGGGCATAGATACATTTTTTTAATCTATATAAATCTCACTGTAATCTTGGAATTATCTAGATTAACCTAGATTAAATGTCTCATTTGAATTCTGCCGAAGGCATTCAGAATATGTGTAAGTGATCGTTTGTCTTTTTGTAGTTTGAATAATAAATAACTTCTGTCCCTTTAAGACCTGACGCACGCATGGATCCCACTATTCCTGTGAGCTGGTTACGACTGTGTTTACGTTAAAACTCACCAAGATGGGCATTGAGACATTTTTGAGTGTATTTGACCATTAATAAGCTGGAAAAAGGAGCTCATTTTTGCACTTGTATGTCAGAGGCGGCTTTATTACGGTATGTGTGTGTGCGCTTCAGATGCGAGCGCGAAATCTGCGGGAATTAGTAGAATTAACGTTATATGCAACCCTGCGCGAAATTCAGACCGGTCACACCAATACTAACATGCTGTCATGAGGGAAAATCCAGCAGAACACCCGTTCGCAATGTTCAGAGGATTGTGCGTGTCAACTCGCTGTCGGTCGGAGAGGAGAGGAGAGCGCAGCTGATTTCGATACTGTAGAAAATTAGTATTGTATCGTTTCAGATATTTCAGTATCGATACATAGCGAAATATCAATATTTTTGACAACACTAGTAGGCATACACACAGGTTCGAAGACTCGTTCTCTCGCCCCTACAGTGCAATTCGGCATCTGCGCTAAAATATCAAGGTGAAAGTCATCATAGCTTGCATAGTATAGACCCAGCTCCCAACACAACTTTGAGAATAGATTAACGGCGATATTTTTTTTATCGCCCGATAAGAGTCTCACATTAACGCAGCACGTTAACGCCGATAAAGGCCCACCACTAATTTTTAATCATGTTAAAACGGTGTAAGATTTATGAATTTTATAATAGACATATCCATTTTGTTGTGAATGCAGTCAGTGTGCTTGCAGAGAGAGCTCTGCCCACCTGCTCTTCTGATTGGCTGTTATTTTTTATTGGTTTTATCGCGTCTCGGATCGAGTCTAGTTTGGACAGACAAATTGCTTGCCACAGGAAATCTTATTGCACTGCGTATGGTTCGGACACGGCGTTAAGCTGTTTAACGTTGCTGCAATTTCTGCTAAAGGCCAACTCAAGCAACAGAACTAACGGGCAGCATCATGAGCAGTTTATTGCCCATTTTGTCTGAATGCCAGGGTATGGCAACTGCCATACTCTGCCATATGTAAAGGAGGGAGGGGTGCCCTCGGTCCGTTCGCCGCAGGGCCCTGTGCGGCCGCAATGCCTGCACTGCCATAAGGATGGCCCTGCCTGCAAACCACCAGTCAAAGAATACAGAACTTCTGTTTTTGACAGTGCGGCACACAAAACAGAACTTTATCCAGAAACTGATATTGTTGCACGAAAAGACAAATTGATGAAAATGGGGCAATGCTTTCTTTGTCTTGGGCCGAAGCACATTGCAAGATAGACCAAAGTGTGCTGTAATGTATGTGGAGGCAGACATAATAGTGCTGTATGTGAGAAAGGAGAAACAAACACTTCAGACACTGACAACAAAGACAATGTGGCGTCCTCATTCACATCACAATACAAAATACAAAAATACAGCCCAAGTGTAACGAGATTAGTTAGTGTGGGAAGAAGGAGGCGGGAACCGGCGAACATTCAACAATAAACTTTAATCAAATAAACAAACAAACAAAGTGAAAGTAAAAGCGGCAGCCTCTCACGGACGACTGCCGCACACATACATAAACAAAACAAATAAAAATACAAATTAAAATCCAGGCCTGGTCCTCTCTCGTCCTTCACTGTCGTCGCTCCTCCTTTATACTCCCGTCACTCCTCCGTGAGACACGAGGCCAATGCGGCACGCAGCTGGCGCTCATCATCATAATGACCGCGGCCTCGTCCCATTCTCACGGTCCCTCAGCCTCGCTGCTCGCCACACCAAGTAAAGTAAAAATACAGCCCACTAAACAGAAAACACTGTGCTGCTTCAGACTGTAAGAGCATGGGCAAAAGTAGGGGAGTGCGGGGGCACAACCTAACGCGGGGTTAGTTGTAACACGCATGTTTTATCTCTTTCCACATATGCCAGAATGACGAAACTTAGTGTATTTACTAGTTGCCATATAAACATTATTTAGAGAAAAAATTGCGCCAAAATTAAAAAAATCTCTGGAAGATATTACTGAACATGTATTTAACCATAGCAAAAGTGAATTTCTAACTTAAGTTTAGTTTTCATCTATGTTTTTTGTGTTTATTTAAAATAAGACAAATCCGATATTTTAATCTTATATCTGTTATTTAACAGTTGAGATCGTTCTTTAATGCTGATCTTACCGGCAGAAGACACGAGCCGCGATTGAAATCCCAGAAGCGCAGATGGGGTGCGTTGTAACACTGCTTTACAATGATCCCCTATTAGAAATATGCCATTATATTCTATACTTTTATGAATTATTTTGAGAAACCATGAGAAAAGGGATAATAATTTCTGAGAGTTAATGTTCAGAAATTATTAATTATTATTATGTTTTGAATTATGCTGTATAGTTTAGCGATGTGTTTGTAGTCAAACTCAAAAATGATTATATTTTTAATGATTAAAAAATGCCATTATTTTATTTTAAAAAGTTAATAATTGTATTTTGTTGACAAAATATTTTAGTTTGTCTTGTATATTTTTTTGATTATATCAGGTAACATTTTATGCTGTCATTTTTGGTCATGTTACAATGTGCCCCACCACATGTTACAATGTACCCCACCTATGGGGCATGTTGTCACATTTCACTTCCATTCTTTCGGGGTAAATCAAGAAAAAAAGTATACACTGTATTAATGAAACGAAACATAATTGTACTAGACATGTGTGCAATTAATGTGGGAAAAAATAAATACTCTGAACCCCAAGTGGATTTACACAAACTGAGAAAGTCAAAAATTTTTAGGTTGTGCCTCGCTCTCCCTGGTGGACTTAAAAGCATTCACTATACTGGATGGGGGCAGCCAGAGAAGCTTCATTGGTGAGAACACAGTAAAAGCTTTAAAGTTACCTGATAAAGCAAGAAGTGTTCACATACTTTTAGCTCTGCAGCATCTGTAACATCAAGGGTGCAACACAGTGGTAATTCTGCAGAATATCTGGAACAAGGAGCTGAAAGTTGAAGTGGAAGCACTTGAGACACCTCAAGTATGCACCGCTGTGATGAAGATTCCAGGTGAGCACATCCAAGCAGATCTGAAACTGAAAAGGCTTGCAGTTGGCAGTCTACCAAGACCACGGCACTTGTGATACAGAGTTGTCAATGCTGGTTGGTGCAGATTATTAATGTGTCAGGCCAAGTAGAAAGAATCACAGATGCACTTGTGGCCATTGAGAGCATTTTTGGATGGTCTGTGCAGGACCCAGTCACAATGTCCAGTGTTTCTGACGCAGAATGCATGCACATACAAATTACTGAACACCCACTGGTCTCGGAATGTCTGAAGGCCTTCTGGGAAATAGAGTCACTTGGCATTACCATGCAGCAGTCTTGAAGAAGTGGAGGTTCTTCACATGTTTGAAAAAATACCTCCATAAATTTCAGAACCACCCACTGTGATTTGATTCTGTAACCGGGCCTAGTCCAAGCGCAGGATTTTTCTGCATTAGGTAAGGCAATTGTTAATATTTGCCAAATCACGCTTACTTGCTTTTCTATTAAAATTAACAGTGGTTTGTTAATGAGAGGTGAGACTGTATCTAAACTGAAGGAAATTGATCTGTGGTGGAAAGGACCTCCATTTCTGACCACACCAAATCTGCTGGATGAGAGAGTAATGAAGATCAAAGTGATGAAGATGTGAGTAATGAGCTAAAACAAGGTCAGCAGATCACTGTGCAACTCCGTAGCAGCTGTGTGACCAAAGGGGAATAGAACCTGTGTTAGATTTACTGAAGTACAGTAAACTGAAGAGAGTATTGCGAGTCGCTGCTTGGATTAAGAGGTTTGTGCACAATGCAAGTGTAAGCTCCAAGGTGTAGTTGACTATTGATGAAATGTTTGAGGGTGAGAAGCACTGGACAAAAGTGACACGGTAGCTTTAGTCATGAGATTAGTTTGCTGAAAACTGGTAAAACCCTAAACTCAGATTCGAAAATCATAGAATTGAACCTTTCCTTTATGCTGACGAACTGCTCTGTTTTGGAGGCAGATCGTAACGGTCAGACTTCAGTTACAGAGGAAAGAAAATTCATGTGTATGCGCAGCTATTTTAATTTATGTTTATTTATTTAAGCTAATTGTTTTTTTTTTGCTCTTGTCCTGAAAATGATAAGCAAAGATAAGCATGTTGTCTATAAGGCGGCAAAGAATGTGTGGAGGGTGGTTTCTGGCCAGCCAGTATTCCCATTCAATTGACCTTGAGGTGTTTTTTTAAACGTTTAGTTGTCCCGTTTCCACGGTGGCGCTGTATATACATTTTGTACGTCTTCCATGCACACAGTAAATCTTGTATTGTGTATATTGTGTATAATTGTTTATAAGGCATTATACGCATTACCCGATTACCCTTATGATGCATTATAAATGCAGGCTTCATCTGGTGTTATAGTGCACTGTAATCTTAAAAGGTAACCACAAATAGGTATTATAATGTGTTGTAAGTGTTATGAATATTTATCAGATGATACAACATATTATAAGGTTGTTTATAAGGCATAATGCATGTATCACAATGTATTAAGATTACCCTTATAATACATTATAAATACATGCTTCATAGAAAGTGTTACCCCTTTAAGAGAGCAAACCAAGACCGTAGCAATCTGTGGCAAGCCATCAAAGATCCACAAATTCTGGAATACTTCTCAGGGGAAGGTATTACCTGGCACTTTATTGTAGAGTAAGCAGCCTGGTGGGGTGGATTTTGGGAGAGGCTTGTAAGGTCTGTGAAAATGAGCCTGAGGAAGGTGTTGGGAAAAGCATTGCTCACTTTTAAAGAAATGTCTCTTTGCGGAAGTAGAAGCCACACTGAATTCTAGACCCCTTACCTTTGTCCACAATAAGCTTGATGAGTTACAGCCACTAACACCCAAATACTTCCGGGTTTGTGAACGACAAAAAGGATATGACAATAAGGTGGAGATAACCAACCTGTGGAATCGCTGGAGAAAGGACTAGTTACTGGACCTAAAATTTGCACATTCTTGCAACACACAAAAACCTACTGTGTTGAATATGGGTGCCGTTGTTCTCATCAGAGATCCCAACACGCCAAGAGAAGATAGCAATGTTAGATACTGTGTTGTTCGCACATCCACAGTAGGGATGTGACCAGGGGCGGCGCTAGAGAATTGACAGGAGGAGCTGCGCAATTAAACAGGCCTACATATACATATATATATATACACACTGTAAAAAATGATTGTGATTTTAACTGTATTTTACTGTAAAAATGCTACGGTGAAAAAGAGTTAATTGGTTAACAGAATGTTTCCGTACTATATGGTGAATAACTGTAATAGATCTAACCTTACATTTCATTTAATTTTACAGTAAAATACTGTTAAATTTACAGTTTTTGGAAGTGAAAAAGAACAAGTCATTGTGTAATTTTCAGTGAAAACCCGTAAATTGACATTCCCAGAAAAGTTAATAATTCTTTCCATTCTTTCGGGGTAAATCAAGAAAAAAGTATACAATGTATTAATGAAACAAAACCACATAATTGTACTAGACATGTGTGCAATTAATGTGGAAAAAAATAAATACTCTGAACCCCAAGTGGATTTACACAAACTGAGAAAGTCAAAAAGCGTTAGGTTGTGCCCCGCTCTCCCCTATTACTCTCTTGAATGCGCGTAGAACAGTTAGCGTTAACAGTTAAACAGTTTAACTGTTACAGTTAAACAGTTAAATCTGGATATTTTTCTTACACAAACACATCACTTTGCTTCAAAAGGCCTTTATTAACCCCCGGAGCCAGGTGGAGCACTTTTATAATGGATGGATGGACTTTTTATAGACTGCCATTATAATGCTTAAGAGCCAGGACATTTATAATATAACTCTTATTGTATTCGTCTAAAAGAATGTGAGCTAATTTTCATTTTTGGGTGAACTATCCCTTTAACTACTATGTGCTTACATCAAACAAAAAATATGTACATTGTACTTATTGTATTCATAAGGTATTGCAAAACACTTTTGCTGCTATCGAGGTGATATACGGGTGAGGTTAGGGACAGGTTTGTTGTATATGGACAGGTTTAACAGACGTAATTACAAAAATGATTTACAGATGTAATTACATGCAGGTGTTTTTTTTTTTTTTTAAATACAATTACAATGTAAAACATGTATGTACACAATAAGTGCATTGTATCAAATTATAAATTTAAATATTAGTACATAGTAGCTAAAGACACCTAATATTAAGTGGGACCAAAAATTGTATAAATCTAATAATTGAATCGTAGATTTGATTTTGAAGCAATTATGAGATTCCTCACATAATTTAAAATTGATTATTATTATTATTAGTAGTAGTAGTATTTCTTTTTGTGCGTGTTAGATGTGGTTCAATGTAGCCCTATTTGAATTTTCATTGGCCTTTTTAGTCTTGCAACGACATCCACCATAAACTGAAGAAACATGGACCTTTAAGCTAAATAAAAACGGTTGAAATGAGATATAAAATTCAGCTGCATGGAAAGTCATAAATTAACCACTTATAGAAAGATGCAAATCCTGTGCAAGAGAGCATAAGTGAATATAGTGTTTTAAAGTGATGATCACAACAGCACACTCTTAAAAAGAATGTTTTTATTGGTATCTATGGTTCGATGATCCCTTAAAAATCCACTGAACCTTTCCATTGCACACAAGGTTCAAATGATTAAAATATTCAATGTTTCTTTTAAATATATTCACTGAAATGTTCTTTGCAGATCCCAAAATGGTTCGTCAATAGTTTGCTTCTCTATAAAAAAACAACAACCTTTTGAACCTTAATATTTAAGAGTGCATTTAACAGCAGTGACATTGCCACATGTATGTGTACTGAGTGCAAACACACTAACACACATTGTTTTAGAAAATCATGCGCCATGTTATTCATACGTCTGATTTTCCTCAGTCTCAGTTTCGCTGAAACTGTATTTTGCGTAAGCAGAAAAACACAGTCGAATCATAAAGATGCAGATTTGAAAAGCCTGCAGGCATAAAGAGTCCAAGAGAGCGGTTTGTGTGTCATTATGTGTAAATGAATCAAGTGAATTGCTTTCATTTACTTTGGTATCTTTACATTCTGTTGTTTCATTGCAAAGGTGATTGGATTAAAGTTGTGCGTAAATTCTCTCTATCTCTCAGGTCTTGATTTACTAAAACTCTCTAGTCAGGCCTACACGTTGAGTGACTTCACAATATTTCAAAATAAGCACTTTGTTGCTTTCATGTACTCAGGAAGGCTTGTGGCAGATTTGTTCAGGCCCATTACAGTTCCTGTTAAATTGCAGTGTTGTCAGAGCCTCCAGACTAAACAGAGCTTATTGTTAAAGTTGGCCTCACCAACCCAGCCTCTAGCTACATTAACCCACATAAACTGCAGACCTGCTTCATACAGCTAGCTAAAACTTTTAAGTGTTGTATCCCTGAAAAGGGGAGAATATTATAATCACAGAAAACTCACGCTGTTTCTCCACTGCAAGCTTTATGTAGAATCTTTTGTAATCATTGACATTTAACAGTTTTTTTTTCACATTAATCTCATTGACATCTTTCTTAACATACATTCAACAATTTGTTGAATATGAATACATATTAATTCAATGAGTACACTTCTTTATAATAGGCTATTTGAAAACCATAACACAAAGTATACAAAAAATACAATAAAGCATTTTTAAGGCATTGTACAATTACCTGAGGATCAACTCTCTTAAATCTTTCTCTTTTAGTCATAGATGCATATTACCTATATGGCAAATCAGTCATAAACACATAAATGTACTATTTCAGTTAGTTATTTTATCTGAAAATGCATCTGACCTTCTCAATTCACTTTTCATTCTCCATATTTTCACTTTTGTTCAGCAAGTCAACAGATTACACATTAAATACACAAATATATGTGAAATAATACTAAATATTGAACATACTCGAGCCTCGCACCATATAGGCCTAACACCATTTCCAACGAGTACCGAGCTCACGCATTTCTGAACTAACGTCTCGGTTACGTATGTAACCCTCGTTCCCTGAAGGAGGGAACGGAGACGTACGTCGGAACTGACCGACGAATTGGGATCTGTCTTCAGAGACCAGTCTACTTCGAGTGTATTAGAAACGAGCCAATTGTATTGGCATGCGGTCCACGCACCGCCCCGCACCGCGGGTATAAACACGGAAGTGGAGTACCGCATATTGCTTTTCCAACTGAGGAGCCGAATAAGTGACTCGGCCCTTCAGCGGAAGCACAGCACCTGGCGACGGGACGTACATCTCCATTCCCTCCTTCAGGGAACGAGGGTTACATACGTAACCGAGATGTGCCCTTTCAGCCGGTCACGTTCGACGTACGTCGGAACTGACCGACGAATTGGGATCCCTACCAACACGCCAGAGATGCTGGCCCTTCCAGCGCCCTGCCTGAGCTCACTGGACCACTCCTATGTTGGAGTGGGAGTCAGGGCTCCCGGCAGGGAAGGTCAGTCACTGCTGTTCCTGCAAGACCCACTCTGCGTGACTACTGGATAACGCTGGGAAGCGTGCCAGTCTCAGGGAGATGGAACGCTGCGGAGCCACGTCCTCCAAGGGAGGAGAGGTGGAATACTCATAAGGACTAACCTATCAGGGTAGTGCAACATATGGCAGTCTCTGGGGTGGATCCAACCTGGTCCCAGGGGGGAAAGAACACACCCAGAGACGACAGAGCGGGGCTCTGTCAAGGGAAAGACACGGGGCTAGCCGAGTAGGGTAGCAGGTACCGTGGAAATACACATATGGGGTCGCCGTGAGGGGACCAACACATATGGAACCCAGCCTACACACACGTTCCACAAGCATACGGGTGCATGCCTGGCATCAGACGGCCGCAACGTCTGACAATGAAGGGGTGACGGAGGAGCTCGACAGGGTTCACCATTTCTGGGGAACACAACTGGAGAAGATAAACGCACGATTCCGGCCATAGGCGGGAGTGGCGTAGCAAGCCGTCACAGGAACGGGCACTTCACGTCTACCGGCCGTTGGAGGCGAGTACACGGGAAGAAACCGGCTCCACACGGAGGCTATAGAATCTAGCGAACGTGTTAGGTGTCGCCCAGCCCGCAGCTCTACAGATGTCTGTCAGCGAGGCGCCTTGAGCCAGCGCCCAGGAGGAGGCAACACTCCTTGTGGAGTGCGCTCGCAACCTGAACGGGCAAGGCACGTCTTGCGATTGGTACGCTAAAGACGATAGCATCCACTATCCAGTGGGCTAACCTCTGCTTGGAGACAGCCTTTCCCTTCTGCTGCCTCCATAACAGACGAAGAGCTGCTCTGAGGTCCTAAAGCTTTGTGTCCGGTCAACGTAAGCGCGAAGAGCGCGGACGGGACATAAAGCCAGGGCTGGGTCTGCCTCCTCCGAGGGCAGCGCTTGCAGGTTCACCACCTGGTCCCGAAAGGGAGTGGTAGGAACCTTGGGCACGTATCCGGGCCGGGGTCTCAAGATGACGTGAGAGTTACCGGGCCCGAATTCTAGGCACGATTCGTAGACCGAAGCGCATGCAGGTCCCCCACCCTCTTGATTGAGGCCAATGCAGTCAGGAGTACCGTCTTCATAGACAGGATTTTTAACTCAACGGACTGCAAAGGCTCAAAAGGAGGGCCCTGAAGTGCTCTGAGCACCAGGGCTAAGTCCCAAGAAGGTAGCGAGATAGAACGAGGAGGGTTTAGTCTCCTCGCACCTCTGAGGAACCTGACGATTAAGTCGTGCTTCCCTAAGGTTTTACCTTCAACTACATCGTGATACGCCGCTATTGCTGCGACGTACACTTTCAGGGTGGAGGGAGACAGCCTTCGCTCCAACCCATCTTGTAGGAAAGAAAGCACAACATTAATCGAACACTTCCGGGGGTCTTCTGGCGAGAAGAACACCACTCAACGAACAGGTTCCATTTCAGAGCATAGCTGAAGTGATGGTGTCTACCACTGCCTGTGGCAGGCCACCTAGAACCTCCGCGTCCCGTCCAGGGACCAGACATGGAGTTTCCAGAGGTCTGGACGCAGGTGCCATAGAGTGCCCCCTCCCTGAGAAAGAAGGTCCTTCCTCAGGGGAATCGGCCAGGATGGGGCTGTCGCGAGGAGTGTAAGTTCGGGGAACCAGGTCCGGTTGGGCCAGTAGGGCGCAACTAGCAAGACCTGCTCCTCGTCCTCCCTGACCTTGCACAGAGTCTGTGCTAGAAGGCTCACTGGGGGAAACGCATATTTGCGTAGGTCTCGGGGCCAGCTGTGCGCCAGTGCATCTGTGCCGAGGGTACCCCCGTTCAGGGAATAGTACCACTGGCAATGGGACGAGTCCGGAGTGGCAAACAGGTCTACCTGTGCGGCTCCGAAAAGGTCCCATATCAGCTGGACGCTCCGGGGGTGGAGTCGCCACTCTCCCGGAAGTGGACACTGATGAGAGAGCTTGTCGGCTGTCTGGTTCAGCACACCTGGGATGTGAATGGCACGAAGCGACCTCAGATGCTTCTGACTCCACAGGAGGAGGTGGCGGGCGAGTTGGAGCATGCGACGGGAGCGCAGACCACCCTGACGGTTGATGTACGCAACGGCCGGAGTGCTGTCCGTGCGGACCAGTACGTGTTTGTGCTGAAGCAGCTTCTTGAAGCGACTTAGCGCAAGACGTACTGCCATTAACTCCAGGCAATTGATATGCCAATGCAGCTGGGGCCCCGTCCACAGACCCGAGACTGCATGCCCGTTGTACGTGGCCACCCAACCCGAGGCTGAGGCATCTGTGAATACCACAACATGCCTGGACACCTGTCTTAAGGGCACTCCGGCCCGTAAGAACGAGGGGTCGGACCAAGGGTTGAAGGTTTGGCGACAGTACGGGGTAACTGGGACCCGATACTGGCCGCTCTGCCACGCCCACCTCGGGACTCGGTCGTGTAGCCAGCGATGAAGCGGTCTCATATGAAGCAATCCGAGCGGCGTTACCGCGGCTGCAGATACCATATGCCCCAGGAGCCTCTGAAAGAATTTCAGTGGGACCGCCGTCCTGCTCTTGAATGTATTCAAGCAGTTCAACACTGACTGGACTCGTTCCTCTGTGAGGCGCGCAGTCCGATTGACCGAATCCAGCTCCATGCCGAGATAAGACATCCTCTGCGTGGGACAGAGTTTGCTCTTCTCTCGGTTGACCCGAAGGCCCAACAGGCTGAGGTGACGGAGCACCAGGTCCCTGTGTTCGCACAACTGCTCCCGAGACTGGGCGAGTATAAGCCAGTCGTCGAGATAGTTGAGAATGCGAACGCCGCGTTCTCGGAGTGGAACAATGGCTGCCTCCACGACTTTCGTTAAGACGCGGGGCGACAGGGACAGCCCGAAGGGCAAGACTTTGTACTGATATGCCTTCCCCTCGAACGCAAAGCATAAGAACGGTCAGTGTCGAGGGAGAATAGAGACATGAAAGTACGCGTCCTTCAGGTCGATCGCTGCAAACCAATCTTGGGGACGGATGCATTCGAAAATGCATTTCTGCGTTAGCATTCTGAACGGAAGCTTGTGCAGGGCACGTTTCAGAACACGCAGGTCCAAGATTGGCCGTAACCCACCGCCTTTCTTGGGTACAATGAAGTAGGGGCTGTAGAACCCCGACTTCATATCGGCTGGAGGAACCGGCTCGACCGCGTCCTTCGCCAGTAGGACATCGATCTCTGAACGCAAGACATGGGCATCACTGCTCCGCACGGAGGTGAAGAGGATGCCCTTGTGCTTGGGAGGCCGGTACGCGAACTGAGTCGCGTAGCTGAGTCTGATAGTACGGATGAGCCAGCGAGACGGTCTGGGGGCTCTCTTAGCCAGGCCCCCAGAAGCCGTGCAAGCGGGACCAATGGCACCACAGACGTACCCGGGGTGGGGCAGCAAGGTGGAACGCTCAGACCCAACCCGGACGGCCCGGAGGCGACCCGGAGTGGGTCTGATCGTTCCAGGGTGGGGCAGTGTGTGGGAGAGAAGGCCCGGGGGCGTCCTCTAGCCTCACACCACCCCCTGGCGAAGAAGAGAGGGGAAGCCAGGAGTGGCAAGGCCCGGGGGCGTCGCACACAGCCGGCCTGAGCCTCTCTGGGCCCAGGGACAAAGGAAACTGCTCTGAGAACGTGGGTACCGCTGGACTCCGGAGAGCCAGCGGCAGGACCGAAACCGAAAAATATATTCTCCCCCCGGTCCTCCTCCGGGGGAGGGAGGGGTGCGGACACCGACTCCCTGAGCAGTTCCCCTCTTACTGGGCTGCCCGTTTCAGGGCCGCTTGCCCTTGTGCTTGCCAGCGGACTTTGCGGGACCCTGGACGGGCTGGGCGCCTCCCTTGCGCCCGGCCACCTGCTGCCTGGGTGGAGGCTGCTGCTTGGCTTAGCAGGGGTGGAGGCGGACGCAGGGAGACACCCTCGGCGACAAGCAGATGGAGGTGCTGTGGACAACGACTGGGTGGAGGCAGCAGCTGGTCGTCGTGGCAGGAAGTTTTTATTTTTATTTATTTTTTTATTTTAATTATTATTTTTTACCTCCACCTGCTTCTGGGCCACCAAGAACTGCTGGGCACAGTTCTCGATGACGTCGCCGAAGAGGCCAGCCTGACAGACAGGGGCGTTGAGGAACCGAACTTTGTCGGGCTCACGCATATCTGCCAGGTTAGCCCCAGCTTTCTGGACCACTAGTGTGGACATCGCCTGACCCAGGGAGCGTGCAGTGACTTCCGTCACCCGGAGGGCGAGGTCCATCACAACACGCAGTTCCTGCATAACCCCTGGGTCGGGACTACCCTCGTGCATGCAGGACAGAGGGCAGTGAGAGAGGGAAAAAACTTAAACATTATGGCCCTTTTGGCGTTCCATATTTTGGCACCAAATAGTTCCACACTGCTAAGTTTTTCCAATGCACATCCGGGCAGCCACCCCAGAAAGCATGGCTGTCAACTCTGAATCTGATTCAGCATGAGCACACTATTATAGTGGGAAACTCAGCATCATCATTTCCAGCGCATAACAGTCCTCTCTCCGATGCAGCAATTGACATCTGTCCTCCGCCAGAGCCCCAAATGAAACGCTAGGTCCCCCCCTTTTTCAAAAAAGGACCAGCAATCCCATCCGTAAGCTACCAGCAGGCATGTGAGACAATGAGCGTGGCCGTCCGACTTGACGGCACACGGCGCGCTGAACACTCAAGCCTCCAAGAAGAGGCACGGTGAACAAAGCGCAGACGTGGTCATGTTCTCATAAGGGAACATGAACCACCCACGAGCAAAGTCTCAGCATGCTTGTGATGCGATAGAGGAGTGGGGGCCCACGGGGAATGTACCCGGCGGGGAAGCCCCACTATAATCCTCAGGCCACCAAGACTTATTAGCCAAAGTAGACCTTTTCCGGTGCACCAGAAAAGGAACTAGATCGGGGAATAAGCAATGGGACTCAACCCCGTTTGAGGTATCACAGTCTCGACCGCGCACCAGAGGACCGAGTGACGCGCTGGGTTGCCGTGGCAACCCCCGCTGTCAGCCGGCGCCAGACGGCACACGGCGCGCTGAACGCTCCAGCCCGAACAACGCGCCGACGTGACCAGATCACCCACGAACGCAATCTCACATGTTTATATGCGAGAGAGATCGTGGCCGTCAAATGAGGACAGGAAACAACCGCATCCAGAAACACACGGTTTGAATGACATCTTGAAAAAGACGCAGGGTCAAACCGTGTTGCTCTTTTTAGAAGGAAATGCTCTTTTAGAAGTGCTGAAGCGCTCAGGGAGATGACCGCGGCTCACAGCAGTCCGATTGCAAGCCTGCATGTGAGCACTCAAGAACGGAAACGCCCAGCCAACCATCACAGGAACAAGTGTATGTTGCAGCGGCCGCTCGCTGACTCGCGCCGTCACACCAGCACCCAGGTAAGAGAGCGATCCTCCTTGAGACTCGTTTAAACACTCTTCGCAGAAACAGCTTGATACAGCAAACCGTTCGGCTCCGAAGTTAAAAGCAATATGCGGTACTCCACTTCCGTGTTTATACCCGCGGTGCGGGGCGGTGCGTGGACCGCATGCCAATACAATTGGCTCGTTTCTAATACACTCGAAGTAGACTGGTCTCTGAAGACAGATCCCAATTCGTCGGTCAGTTCCGACGTACGTCGAACGTGACCGACTGAAAGGGAACTAACGTTAACATTTCAAACACACAATCAATAAAATTATGAGCATATTATAACATAATTTCAAAGTATTTTGACTAATTATTATACTTCATACCTGAAAAGCGGAGAATATTATAATCACAGAAAACTTGCACTGTTTGTCCACTGCACGCTTTCGCCGCGTTTCCACCGCAGGAACTTTCCCCATGAACTAGGAACTTTGGGGTTGTGTGTTTCGACCACAAGAACCAGGGTCTAAAGGAAGTTCCGGGTAAATATTTCCCCGTACGTATGTTATTATCAGCTATTACGAACATTGACCGTGAGATGGCTGAGACAATGCGCGCCATCGGGCAGAAAAAGCAAGACTGGTAAGAAACTAATACATCAAAATATACCAGAGTTGTGAATAATGTTATTATAAATAGCATCAACTTATTTTTTGCCACCTTTGTGTGTTTTAGATATGTGACTACTATCGAATGCGTCGTGTTTCGCCATCGGTTTGGGTACACAATGGTGGGACAGCGTGGTTCCAACTTTCACCGCAGCACAGTGGATAAAGAATTTCTGGATGTCTAAGGATACTTTTCTGTATCTCTGTCATCGCTTGCAACCTCAACTGTAGAGACATGACACAAACTACTGACATTGTGTACCCATTCAAAAAAGAATTGCCATTGCATTGATGGATCACACATCCCCATTCTTGGACCAGAGGAGTACCACACAGAGTACTTCAACTGAAAGGGCTGGCATTCGATCATCCTGCAGCGGTCGTATTTTTTATTGAAATCCATTGTTGCAAACAAAATATTCTGAACGCAGAACCCACCTCACAAAAGACTTTTAAAAATGGTGGTTGAAATAAAATTAAAGCTGCGAGCAGCGATGACGGGCCCAAGCCGGTGGCACCGCCACGCCGGTGGCATCAGCTTAACTGTGCACGGCAGGCAATAGGCATTTAAAATGGGAAAACATAAAAGGACTATGTCAAAGTCATCTGAATTCACCACATTAACTGCAGCAGTTGGTGCTGCTATGACCACAAACCACAACAGCCACATCTATGAGATCAATTAAATTTATATGAATTTCATGTCAGATTATGTCAAAGGTCAAATTGGAATGAGTTCAGAATACCATTCGAATGCTGATGTTGTTTTATTCTAACACTTCTCCATGTGTTTTTGAGCTACCTTAGCTACCGTTTGTGCACCAATCTTATGCACCATAAAACATGCTTTCATTTCAATATGGGTGGTCCAATAAATTCTTTTTAATAAAAAATTTATTAAATGTATTAAGGGTTAAATTATGATCAAAAGAGAAAGTCACACACACACACACAATGATAGAGTGAGAGTGAGGGGGAGGGGAAGGACTGAGAGAAAGGCACACACACAAACTCACAGGGTGAGAGAGAGACCCCCCACACACACACACACACACAGATAGAGAGGGGGAAGGGGAAAGACAGGCAGATGGCATTCCATAGACTTAATGGTTTGTATACTGTAAAAACTGTACATTCTATCCCCCTACACTACCCCTAAGCCTACATATTGCACACACACACACACACACACACACACACACACACACACACACACACACACACACACACAAACACACACACACACACACACACACTACCCCTAAACCTACCATCACAGAAAACATTCTGCATTTTTACATTTTTATTAAAAAATTGTTTAGTATGCTGTTAAAGCTATTTTTATTTACGGGGACACATGAAATGTCTTCATAAACCATGATTATGTTGTAATAAACACCCCTCCAACACACGCATTTCTGAGGCTTTGCCCATTTCCACTGACTGACATCTCTGATGTGTGTGTTGAGTTTCAAGCAATTTCAAGCATGCTAAGAGGAATTATACAAATATTCACGTTCAAACCAAAATATCTGACTTCCTGTTGGTCAGAGCTAATGACTGTAAAGTAAAAAATTAACTAATTAATCACATTTTTTTCTGTAATTAATCACGATTAATCGCAAGTTTTTAATATTTTAAGTTTGTAATATTTTGATATTGTAATAATTTCAGTTACTCTCCAAATTAATTTCGAAACAATTTAAAGACAGCATATTGTAAATATGTGTTGTATTGTCATTTTTTATGAATGAAGGCCAGTATCACTGATACTAAATTCTCTATGAAAAATTAATGACGTTACATTACAGTATAACTGAAAGCTCCCAATTTCAACATTTATTAGTCTTTAAAAAACAACTTTTAATTTAAGTGAACTTAAAACAATCTTTACATAAACCCAAAATAATAAATGTTATATTTACCCATGGCCTTCCCTGTTATACAGAAATGTAATAGTTATCAAACCTTCCTTAACTGCATAAATAATAAATGAAATATAGATGAATCATCATTAAAGCTACAATTTTCTCTGTTCCCGTTGTTCTTTGATGAACATTAATGACAGGCATCATCAGTGCTCCTGTCACTTTAAGAACAACCGCGGATCTCACGCGCGGTCCCGCGCATCTCATTTCCTCACAACTCTTTAAAGTTCATTTAAGACGTTATTTAACTAATTTAAGACTCTAATATGAGAATACTCAAAATCCTCTGTGTTATTGTTTGTTCAACAGCAAAAGAGAACTCGATGTGAGCAGGAAACTGACGCGAGTCTATCTATGCGTCGAGTGTGTGTGTGTGTGTTTGTGTGTGTGTGTGTGTGTGTCAGTGTCCCTTGATTAGCTGACATGAGACGCATCCACACAGACAGGACACTGACACACACACACACACACACACACACACACACAGACAGGACACACACACACACACACAGACAGGACACTGACACACACACACACACACACACACACACACACACACACAGACAGGACACTGGCATACAGCGCGCTCTCTTGTGTCTTGTCGCGCTTGGAAGCATGTACATGAATAGGAGCGTGATCATGTAACGCTAAGCAAAAATGGATATAAAAACGGACGCTGTGTTATTTGCGTTAAATATTTTTAATGCGTTAAGCTTCCGTTTCACGTTGACCGAGTTTGGTGGAGATTGAATAAATCGCCTACGAGGAGAACGTAAAAACTCAGACCCTTAATTATACAAATATTCACGTTTAAACAAAAACTTTCTGTGAAAAAAGACACTTATAAACAGACACTTGTAGAAAATAATGTGAATTTTTTTTTTAAATAAATTTGAACTATGTCAGTATGAATTTAAAGACAAATGTGTCAAAAGTGATCTTTGCAAACACAGCACATGACCTTCTGTAAAGCACATGTATAGAAAACACACTCACACTCCTCTGTTTTAAAAAAAGAGTTCTGTCTGAATGAGTACATGAAATCACGGCTGTCAGGTGAAAAGAATTGTAACTCAAATGTCATTTAGAAAATGAGTCCTGTACTGATATAGTGTCATAGTTCATGTCCACATTAACCACTACGTTGTAATACAATACCCATGTCATCATACACATTTGTGTCCTCATAAATCACATAAGCAAGCACAGAGAGAGAGAGAGAGAGAAAGGGAGTTTCAAAAATAATACAACACTGCCCCCTTTTGGTGATTGAGGGGAGGGCACACAAACAGCCAAAAACATTATTAAACTTTGACATGTTGCCATGGCAGCATTATTTGAAATATCAGGAATTCATTCATATGTCTCTATCTGTCATGTTTTCACATTATACTGATGAAGTTTGAAGTCAATCTGGTGAAAATAAGATGGTGATTCAAAGCATTTTTGAAAGTGACACACTTCCTGCTGCCAGTTGGTGGCACTATAACTTTGACTCACAAAAGTCATATCCATGTGATCGGCCTCTTACAACGAACACACAGCTGAAGTTTCATCCAAATCAGTCAATGTTTGCACAAGTTATTACACACTTCCTGTTTACCTTTTCTCGCCATAAATTTGTTGCTTCGCCACGGCCAAACCGTATAAGATATCAAAAATCCTTTCGCAATTTAGCATTCTCTGTGTCTTGACTTCATGCTGACCGAGTTTGGCACTGATTGAAACAATGGCCTCGGAGGAGTATATTAAATTCCAGAGCATGTGTTTTCAGAACAACCCATATTAGCTCACTTCCTGTTGGGCTGACACGTAACTTAGAGCACGAAAGTTGTTTGGCCCGATGAGGTCTATATGTGTACCGAGTTTCATACATGTACGTGCAAGTGTGTTTGATATATAGACCAAGTTTTCAGACACCACTTTAGGGGGCGCTGTCGAGCCCCCCTGCCACGCCCGGGTACCAGCTTCAGCCCGGCTCTGATGGCCGCGCATTCCGATGTGTGTGCAAAGTTTCAAGAGTTTTTGAGCATGGTAAGGGCCCCAAAAGTGCCCGAGAAGTCGATAAAATAATAATAATAATAATAATTAAAGCTGCGAGCAGCGATGACGGGCCCAAGCCGGTGGCACCGCCACGCCGGTGGCATCAGCTTAACTGTGCACGGCAGGCAATATGCATTTAAACAGGAGAATATTTTAGAATCGCTCGAATATGCCACATTTACCGCAGCAACTGGTGCCACTATCACCACAAGCCACACCCATGATGTAATTTAAATCTAGATTAATTTTAATGTCATAGGATAAAATAGATAAAAGTTATCTTTTCCTGCTCAAAATTTTGTAAGTCCAGAAGGCCAGTATTTAATTCAAGGTGTTTGTAGTTCTTTTTTACTAATTCACACTAAAGTGATAGTTTTTTGTGATAGTCTATGATACGAAAGGGTTAAATTATCATTCCCAGAGAGAAAGGCTCACACACAAACTCACAGGGTGAGAGAGACACCCCCCCCCCCCCCCCCCACACACACACACGTGCGCGCACACACACTCAAACACATACACAGGGTGAGCCTGAGAGTGAGGGGGGAGGGGAAGGACTGAGAGAGAGGCAATCTGCACATTGAACAAGATTCACAAGATTTTAACAACAAAAAGAAATAAAATCTAAATGGTGGGAGAAAGTTTTTTTTATTTCACTCTCTGAAAAAATTATTTTGGATATATTTGAAATCAATATGTGTGGTCCAATATAAAAAATAAATGACAAAATTAATAAATGGAACCAAATCACAGAAACAGCAAAGATGATTTTAATATCAGTGTTAGGTAAGAGTAAGATGCGTGTCTACATTTTATGGAAGTTTATTATAAATAGCCACTTTTATAAAATCATGTGAAATTTATGTTTTAATACATTTATATTATATCAGTAAATAATTAATTTAAAGACATATGCATCATCCGTGATCTTGGCAAACACATCACATGACGTTTTTATTTCAAGTGAAAGTTATTTGTGATAGCCTATATAAAAAGGGTTAAATTATCATCATCAAGAGAGAAAGTCACACACACACACACACACACACACACACACACACACACACACACACACACACACACACACACACACACACACACACACACACACACACACACACACACACACACACACACACACACACACACACACACAGTGATAGAGTGAGAGTGAGGGAGAGGGGGAGGGGAAGGACTGAGAGAAAGGCACACACACAAACTCACAGGGTGAGAGTGAGGGGGAAGGGGAAAGACAGGCAGAGGGCATTCCATAGACTTAATGGTTTTTATTAGGGGGGTAACGATTCGTTTTAACAACGATACGATTCGTATCACGATTTGAGGTTGTCGATACGATTCAAGGACGATATTGGTTAATTTAGAACGATACGATCCGAAACGATTCAGTGACTTGAAATCGATTCAGTAACTTTTTAGCCAAAAATTGTGTGACTGAAATAAATATCTGGATACTGGTCAGTGCAGGTGAAGTTTCCAAGATTCCTGTTGTTTCTTGTAAGGGAATCCGGTATATCAATTAATTATGGATATAAACAAACAAGTAAACAACAATTAATGGCAAATGCATTAAAATTTTATTTGAATAAAGTGCAACCAACAGTTTAGGATGAATTAACAGGAAGTTAACCTTTTCTGCTCTCATTTTCAATATTCAATACATATTCAATAAAAGCACAGTAAGTGCAACCAACATTTCAACAGTAGGTTAACCTGCTACTTCTGCTTTTGTTTTCCAACATAAAAATATTACAATATTAATATAAAAAATAAAGTGCAACTAACTTCTCTTCAGGTTTAATTAATAGTAAGTTTACCTGCTACTTTTGCTGTTGTTTTTCAACATTAAAATAATACAAATACAATATTAATATCAAAAATAAAGTGCAACCAACATTTCTTCAGGTTGAATAAACTGGCTGAACCTGCTACTACTCTCAGTTTAATAAACAAACAATATTTAACAAAAGATAAAATGTAACCAACTACTCTTCAATGACTCTACAGATTTCTTTTTCAAAAATATCACCATGATCTGACCTCAGAACACTTCTCTGTGCGTTCACTATGTCGCCAGCAGTATTAAAAACTCGCTCTGCTGGCACACTGGTGTCAGGAATGCACAGGTAACAAGCAAGGGTTGAAAGTACAGGTAGCGCTTTCTCCTGGTGGCTTGATAATTTCTCGCTCGTTGGCTTCTCCTCTGCCATGCGCCATGCTATGTTTTGTTTTCTCAAGCCCCGTTCACACCGCCAGCGACACGCAGCGACAAAGCGACACAATCCCATTCATTTCAATGAGCGCTGCTGCTGGTGCGAGGCGATGATGTCACAGATAGGCAGACTGAATCGAGTAACGTTTAACGCCTTTATCATTAAAAGTGCTAAGAAAAAACATCCATATAAAGTCTGACGTGCTTAAATCCAATGCGTTATTTCCTATGATCGATACAATCGATTGATTACCTTTTAAAACGATGTTAGATCGATATATGTCGTCCGGAAGGCCAACTTGCCGAGCACAGATCGATGTAGTTAGATCATAGGAAAATAAATCGATACATCGATGTAGTAGATGAATCGTTACACCCCTAGTTTTTATACTGTACAAACTGTACATTCTATCCCCCTACACTACCCCTAAACCTACATATCACACACACACACACACACACACACACACACACAGGGCCGTTTGAAGAAATTTGGGGGCCCCAAGCAAAATGGACATAGAGACAGTGCAAATACTGTTGTTGCATATACTGTCCATAAAATTTGAAAACATTTGCAAAAAACACCACTGTATCATTAAAAAAAAATTTGTAAACCTTTAACCATTTTTAAAACATCTATAAACATTACATAGATAGACAGACCAGATATTCCTAACACTTTGGGAATACTTAAGGGTTACTAGTTGGTTTGTAAACTGTCTATAAACATTATCTAGATGGTTATTATAAAGTTGCAACAGATGACTATAATACCTTGATAAATAGTTAATAAACAGTACCAGTAAAACATGTGGGTTGTCCTGATACTGTACTTCAAAATGTAACAGTGTAAAAATTGCCACAGAATAAAGTAATTGTTCAAGATCCATTGGTAACTTATAAAAATAATGTCATATTTGCAAACTGTCACTACCGTATATATCCCGACACTAGCACACTAAGATAAGCTATGAAAAAAAATAATGTTCCTCTGCCTCTTTCTGGTTAAATAATGTTTATAATAATTGTTAATATAGCATGCTATATTAACTATTCCAGGTTATTTATGCATAGCATAAATACTAGTTAGTATAGCATGCTATGCCACTTTCATAAAAACATATTACAAAGCTATAGCAATCTCATGTAATTTCGTCTGTTCGAGAAAAAAAAAAGTTGCACTAACTGTTCGTTACAAGCAGCATTTGCCGTCAGGCAGGTAACGATAGCTAACATAAACATATTTTTGCTAGCCTACCTGCTGCAAACTTACACCATTTTTGTACAAGACAAGTAGAGCTATTTTATCCAGTGTAATTTATCACATACCACTATCTTGTTTTTTCTTATCCTCCTCTTCCTTTCTCTTTTTTCTTTTCTGGCTTCCTGAAGCATAAAATTCCGCTTCAAATCCGAGGTTGTTTTGTATTTTGCCGACAGCAGAGATCATGTGGTTGGCTGGCTGCTGTCAGCGACTTCTGAGAGGGGCCCCTTAAGGGGGATCCCGATAACAGTGTCATTGCACTTTACTGCATTGACTATCAATGGGGCGCTCACACAGTTTGTCGTTTCATTTTATTCTTAACCTGTCGCTGTCTTGGGGCCCCAGGCCAGCTCGAGGCCCCAAGCAATTGCTTGGTTTGCCTGCCTTGTCGCGACGGGCCTGCACACACACACACACACACACACACACAGACAGGACACTGGCATACAGCGCGCTCTCTTGTGTCTTGTCGCGCTTGGAAGCATGTACATGAATAGGAGCGTGATCATGTAACGCTAAGCAAAAATGGATATAAAAACGGACGCTGTGTTATTTGCGTTAAATATTTTTAATGCGTTAAGCTTCCGTTTCACGTTGACCGAGTTTGGTGGAGATTGAATAAATCGCCTACGAGGAGAACGTAAAAACTCAGACCCTGAATTATACAAATATTCACGTTCAAACAAAAACTTTCTGTGAAAAAAAGACACTTATAAACAGACACTTGTAGAAAATAATGTGAATTTTGTTTTAAAATAAATTTGAACTATGTCAGTAAATAATGAATTTAAAGACAAATGTGTCAAAAGTGATCTTTGCAAACACAGCACATGACCTTCTGTAAAGCACATGTATAGAAAACACACTCACACTCCTCTGTTTTAAAAAAGAGTTCTGTCTGAATGAGTACATGAAATCACGGCTGTCAGATGATAAGAATTGGAACTCAAATGTCATTTAGAAAATTAGTCCTGTATTAGTAGTGATATAGTGTCATAGTTCATGTCCATATTAACCACTACGTTGTAATACCAGTGTATGTCATCATACACATTTGTGTCCTCATAAATAAAAAAACAAGCACAGAGAGAGAGAGAAAGGGAGTTTCAAAAATAATACAACACTGCCACCTTTTGGTTATAGAGGGGAGGGCACACAAACAGCCAAAAACATTATTAAACTTTGACACGTTGCCATTGCAACAGTATTGGAAATTTCAGAAATCCATTCATATGTCTATATCTGCCATGTTTTCACATTATACTGATGAAGTTTGAAGTCAATCGAGTCAAAATAAGACAGTGATTTAAAGCATTTTTTTTAAAAAGTGACACACTTCCTGCTGCCAGTTGGTGGCGCTATAACTTTGACTCACAAACGTCATATCCTTGCGATCGGCTTCCTACAACAAACACACAGCTGAAGTTTCATCCAAACCAGTCAATGTTTGCACAAGTTATAACACACTTCCTGTTTCCCTTTTCTCGCCATAAATTCGTTGCTTCGCCACGGCCAAACCGATTGAGATATCAAAAATCCGCTCGCAATTTAGCATCCTGAATATCTTGTCTTAATGCTGACCGAGTTTGGTGCCGATCGAAACAATGGCCTCGGAGGAGTATATTAAATTCCAGAGCATGCGTTTTCCGAACAACCCATAATAGCTCACTTCCTGTTGGGCTGACGCATAACTTAGAGCACGAAAGTTGTTCAGCCTGATGAGATCTATATGTGTACCGAGTTTCATACATGTACGTGCAAGTGTGTTTGATATATGGACCAATTTTTTTGTAGGGGGCGCTGTTGAGCTCCCCTACCACGCCCGGGTACCAGCTTCAGCCCGGCTCTGATGGCCACAGATTCCGATGTATCTGCAAAGTTTCAAGAGTTTTCGAGCATGGTAAGGGCCCCAAAAGTGCCCGAATAGTCGATAAGAAAAATAATAATAATTAAAGCTGCGAGCAGCGATGACGGGCCCAAGCCGGTGGCACCGCCACCCCGGTGGCATCAGTTTAACTGTGCACGGCAGGCAATAGGCATTTAAAATGGGAAAACATAAAAGGACTATGTCAAAGTCATCTGAATTCACCACATTAACTGCAGCTGTTGGTGCTGCTATGACCACAAACCACAACAGCCACATCTATGAGATCAATTAAATTTATATGAATTTCATGTCAGATTATGTCAAAGGTCAAATTGGAATGAGTTCAGAATACCATTCGAATGCTGATGTTGTTTTATTCTAACACTTCTCTTCATGTGTTTTTGAGCTACCTTAGCTACCGTTTGTGCACCAATCTTATGCACCATAAAACATGCTTTCATTTCAATATGGGTGGTCCAATAAATTTCTTTTAATAAAAAATGTATAAATGGAGCCAAATCACAGAAACTGCAAAGATGATTTTAATATCAGTGTCAGGTAAGAGTAAGATGCGTGTCTACATTTTATGGAAGTTTATTATAAATAGCCACTTTTATAAAATCATGTGAAATTTGTTTTAATACATTTATATTATATCAGTAAATAATTAATTTAAAGACATGTGCATCATACGTGATCTTGGCAAACACATCACATGACGTTTTTATTTCAAGTGATAGTTATTTGTGATAGCCTATATGAAAGGGTTAAATTATGATCAAGAGAGAAAGTCACACACACACACACACACACACACACACAAACACAATGATAGAGTGAGAGTGAGGGGGAGGGTAAGGACTGAGAGAAAGGCACACACACAAACTCACAGGGTGAGAGAGAGACCCCCCCCCCCCCCCACACACACACACACACACAGATAGAGAGGGGGAAGGGGAAAGACAGGCAGATGGCATTCCATAGACTTAATGGTTTGTATACTGTACAAACTGTACATTCTATCCCCCTACACTACCCCTAAGCCTACATATCGCACACACACACACACATACACACACACACACACACACACACACACACACACACACACACACACACACACACACACACACACACACACACACACACACACACACACACACACACACACACACACACACACACACACACATACCCCTAAACCTACCATCACAGAAAACATTCTGCATTTTTACATTTTTATTAAAAAATTGTTTAATATGCTGTTAAAGCTATTTTGATTTACGGGGACACATGAAATGTCTTCATAAACCATGATTATGTTGTAATAAACACCCCTCCACCTATATATGTTATATATATATTATGTTATATATACCATGATTATATCCCAAAATAATAAATGTTATATTTACCCATGGCCTTCCCTGTTATACAGAAATGTAATAGTTATCAAACCTTCCTTAACTGCATAAATAATAAATGAAATATAGATGAATCATCATTAAAGCTACAATTTTCTCTATTCCCGTTGTTCTTTGATGAACATTAATGACAGGCATCATCAGTGCTCCTGTCACTTTAAGAACAACCGCGGATCTCACGCGCGGTCCCGCGCATCTCATTTCCTCACAACTCTTTAAAGTTCATTTAAGACGTTATTTAACTAATTTAAGACTCTAATATGAGAATACTCAAAATCCTCTGTGTTATTGTTTGTTCAAGAGCAAAAGAGAACTCGATGTGAGCAGGAAACTGACGCGAGTCTATCTATGCGTCGAGTGTGTGTGTGTGTGTGTGTGTGTGTGTGTGTGTGTCAGTGTCCCTTGATTAGCTGACATGAGACGCATCCACACAGATAGGACACTGACAGACACACACACACACACACACACACACACACACACACACACACACACACGCACACACACACACCGCAGCATAGCCATACAGTTTAAGTTCACCCACACTATATATTAATAAAAAGGTTTACAGTGCAAATACTGTTGTTGCAAATACTGTGCATAAAATTTGAAAACATTTGCAAAAAACACCACTGTATCATTACATTTTTTTTTTAAACCTTTAAGTAACCATTTTTTAAACATCTATAAACATTACTTTTACATAGATAGACGGACCAGATATTCCTAACACTTTGGGAATACTTAAGGGTTACTAGTTGTTTTGTAAACTGTCTATAAACATTATCTGGATGGTTATTATAAAGTTGCAACAGATGACTATAATACCTTGTTAAATAGTTTAATAAACAGTACCAGTAAAACGTGGGCAGTACCAGTAAAACATGTAAACAGTACCAGTCAAACATGTGGGTTGTCCTGATACTGTACTTCAAAATGTAACAGTGTAAAAATTGCCACAGAATAAAGTAATTGTTCAAGATCTATTGGTAACTCATAAAAATAATGTCATATTTGCATAAACTGTCACTACCGTATATATCCCGACACTAGCACATTAAGATAAGCTATGAAAAAAATCATGTTCCTCTGCCTCTTTCTGGTTAAATAATGTTTATAATAATTGTTAATATAGCATGCTATATTAACTATTCCAGGTTATTTATGCATAGCATAAATAATAGTTAGTATAGCATGCTATGCCACTTTCATCAAAACCTATTACAAAGCTATAGCAATCTCATGTCATTCCGTCTTTTCGAAAAAAAAGTTGCACTAACTGTTCGTTACAAGCAGCATTTGTCAGGCAGGTAACGATAGCTAACATAAACATATTTTTGCTAGCCTACCTGCTGCAAACTTACACTTTTTTTGTACAAGACAAGTAGAGCTATTTTATCCAGTGTAATTTATCACATACCACTATCTTGTTTTTTCTTATCCTCCTCTTCCTTTCTCTATTTTCTTTTCTGGCTTCCTGAAGCATAAAATTCCGCTTAAAATCCGAAGATTTTGTATTTTGCCGCAGCAGAGATCGCGTGGTTGGCTGGCTGCTGTCAGCGACTTCTGAGAGGGGCCCCTTAAGGGGGATCCCGATAACAGCGTCATTGCACTTTACTGCATTGACTATCAATGGGGCGCTCACACAGTTTGTCGTTTCATTTTATTCTTAACCTGTCGCTGTCTTGGGGCCCCAGGCCAGCTCGAGGCCCCAAGCAATTGCTTGGTTTGCCTGCCTTGTCGCGACGGGCCTGGTGTGTATGTGTGTGTGTGTGTGTGTGTGTGTGTGTGTGTGTGTGTCAGTGTCCCTTGATTAGCTGACATGAGACGCATCCACACAGACAGGACACTGACACACACACACACACACACACACACACACACACACACACACACACACACACACACACACACACACACACACACACACACACACACACACACACACACACACACACACACACACACACACACACACACACACACACACACAGAAAGAGAGTTTAAAAAATAACACAACACTGCCACCCTTTAGTGAGGGGAGGGCAGACAGAGAATAAATATTCAGAAGAAATATATTAAATAAAATAAATATATTGATCTGAAAAATAGTATGATTATTTTAAAGCTATTTGGTTACATTTTAATAAAACATTGTTTTAGTATGTTTTTAAACACACACACATACACGTTGTAATACCAGTGTAATACCCATGTCATTATACAAATGTGTGTCCTCATAAATCACAAACAAGAGAGAGAGAGAGAGAGAGAGAGAGAGAGAGAAACAAGTTTTTTTTTATCCTGCTTCAAAACTAATACAATGCTGCCATCTTGTGTTCATTGAGGGGAGAGCAGCAGACAGAGAATTTCTGTTCCCCTTTTTTGTCCTTATTTAATCCCTCGCCATGGAAACACCGTTTGAGATATCCAATATCCGTTCACATTTTAGCATCTTCAGTATCTTTGTTTCATGTTGACCGAGTTTGGTGGAGATTGAATAAAACGCCTACGAGGAGAACGTAAAAACTCAGACCCCGATTTAACCAAAAATTTACCTTCAAACCAAAATATCTGACTTCCTGTTGGTCGGAGCTAATGACTGTAAATTAGAAAGTTGTCCGGCTCGATGAGGTCAATATATATACTGAGTTTGGTGATTGTAGATGAAACGAAGCCCTTCACTTTTGTCAAAAGGTGGCGCTAGAGAGCCCCTCATCCCCACCCGTTTCTGAGGCTTTGTCCATGTGTACTGACTGACATCTCTGATGTGTGTGTTGAGTTTCAAGCAGTTTCAAGCAATTTCAAGCATGCTAAGAGCCTCAGAACAGCCAAAAGATTATTAAACTTTGACACGTTGCCATGGCAACAGTATTTGAAATTTCAGGAATCCATTTCATACGTCTCTATCTCTCATGTTTTCACATTATACTGATGAAGTTTGAAGTAAATGGGGTGAAAATAAGATGGTGATTCAAAGCATTTTTGAAAGTGACACACTTCCTGCTGCCAGTTGGTGGCGCTATAACTTTGACTCACAAAAGTCATATCCATGTGATCGGCCTCTTACAACAAACACACAGCTGAAGTTTCATCCAAATCAGTCAATGTTTGCACAAGTTATAACACACTTCCTGTTTCCCTTTTCTCGCCATAAATTCGTTGCTTCGCCACGGCCACACCATTTGAGATATCAAAAATCCGCTCGCAATTTAGCATCCTGGATATGTTCTCTTCATGCTGACCGAGTTTGGCGATGATCGAAACAATGGCCTCGGAGGAGTATATTAAATTCCAGAGCATGGGTTTTCCGAACAACCGATTATAGCTCACTTCCTGTTGGGCTGACGCATAACTATGAGCACGAAAGTTGTTTGGCCCGATGAGGTCTATATGTGTACCGAGTTTCATACATGTACGTGCAAGTGTGTTTGATATATGGACCAAGTTTTCAGACCCCACTTAAGGGGGCGCTGTCGAGCCCCCCTGCCACGCCCGGGTACCAGCTTCAGCCCGGCTCTGATGGCCGCGCATTCCGACGCCCGTGCGAAGTTTCAAGAGTTTTCGAGCATGTTAAGTGCCCCAAAAGTACCCGAGAAGTCGAAAAAAAAAATAAAAAAAAAAAAAATAAAAAAAACAAAGAATAATCTGAGGAAGAACAATAGGGCTCTGCGCCCTTTCAGGGCTTGGGCCCTAATAATAATAATTAAAGCTGCGAGCAGCGATGACGGGCCCAAGCCGGTGGCACCGCCACCCCGGTGGCATCAGTTTAACTGTGCACGGCAGGCAATAGGCATTTAAAATGGGAAAACATAAAAGGACTATGTCAAAGTCATCTGAATTCACCACATTAACTGCAGCTGTTGGTGCTGCTATGACCACAAACCACAACAGCCACATCTATGAGATCAATTAAATTTATAAGAATTTCATGTCAGATTATGTCAAAGGTCAAATTGGAATGAGTTCAGAATACCATTCGAATGCTGATGTTGTTTTATTCTAACACTTCTCTTCATGTTTTTGAGCTACCTTAGCTACCGTTTGTGCACCAATCTTATGCACCATAAAACATGCTTTCATTTCAATATGGGTGGTCCAATAAATTTTTTTTAATAAAAAATGTATAAATGGAGCCAAATCACAGAAACTGCAAAGATGATTTTAATATCAGTGTCAGGTAAGAGTAAGATGCGTGTCTACATTTTATGGAAGTTTATTATAAATAGCCACTTTTATAAAATCATGTGAAATTTATGTTTTAATACATTTATATTATATCAGTAAATAATTAATTTAAAGACATGTGCATCATACGTGATCTTGGCAAACACATCACATGACGTTTTTATTTCAAGTGATAGTTATTTGTGATAGCCTATATGAAAGGGTTAAATTATGATCAAGAGAGAAAGTCACACACACACACACACACACACACACACACACAATGATAGAGTGAGAGTGAGGGGGAGGGGAAGGACTGAGAGAAAGGCACACACACAAACTCACAGGGTGAGAGAGAGACCCCCCCCCCCCCACACACACACACACACACAGATAGAGAGGGGGAAGGGGAAAGACAGGCAGATGGCATTCCATAGACTTAATGGTTTGTATACTGTACAAACTGTACATTCTATCCCCCTACACTACCCCTAAGCCTACATATCGCACACACACACACACACACCATAGCTGTCAACCCTCCCGTTTTTTCCGGGTTTCTCACGTATTTTAGCTCTTTTCCCGCTGTCTTCCCGTTTTAGTATTTTCCCGTAAAATATCCCGTATTTTTAAGTTCTGATTGTGTTAACTCAGAACACGCAACTATCTGGTTTAGTGCCAGAAGACGCGAATGAGAAGTCGCGCGCACTGTGAGAAAATTTTCCGTGCACTCATCCGAGAGCGCGCACACGTCTCTCAGCGCGCAAATATTGAGTTCTCTTTCAAGTCTTGCTCTTGAATGGACAAACTCACGCAAAAAGTATGTCAACATATTGATGAGTATTCTAGCAGACATAGTCTGTATATGGCTTAAGTAAGCTTTATACAGTCCAGAAAAGACGACGCATATCCGAGGTCTTAAAGGGGCAGTAGCCTTTACTGCTGTCTGTTTAATGTCAAACAAAAGACAAGGGCATCACTCACTGCTCTTGATTGAATAACTTTTGTAAGTTTAATAGGATTAATCTTTAATTTATACAGTCATATATGCAATGTTATTTTACATTTGATCAATTTCTGTAGGCCTACCTGAAAACTAATGTTAGACGTACCTGAAAAACCTGAAAAGCATAGTTTATTTTATTAGTATCTTTGCTCAATAGTATTTATTTGTGCTGCTGCTTGTATTTAAATGATTTGTTCTTATTATTTTCTTTTGTTTTATTTGACAGTAGTCCTTTTTTCCCTGAACATAGCAAATACTGAACCGTACCGAAACGGTGAACCTTAAACCGTGATACAAACCGAACCGTGAGCAATCTGTACCGTTACACCCCTAGCGTAACGTATGATAAAATGACTGATAAAAGGTTGGGAAACACTGGCTTAGGCTACTATCGAAGAAGAAGAAGACAGTTGCAGCCGCGGTTGGGAGGAAGAGGGAAAAAGTAGCGGGAAGTAAACTTCAAGGAGAGTATAGTAATAATAAATGATAATAAATGGAATAAATAAATAATAAATGAAAATAATAAATGTTATATTTACCCATGGCCTTCCCTGTTATACAGAAATGTAATAGTTATCAAACCTTCCTTAACTGTATAAATAATAAATGAAATATAGATGAATCATCATTAAAGCTACAATTTTCTCTGTTCCCGTTGTTCTTTGATGAACATTAATGACAGGCTGACTCCACAAAATGACTCTAATTTGCCTCTTTGAAAAATAATTCTCTAATTTAA
Organism: Gobio gobio; assembly: GCF_949357685.1. Taxonomy (NCBI): domain Eukaryota; kingdom Metazoa; phylum Chordata; class Actinopteri; order Cypriniformes; family Gobionidae; genus Gobio; species Gobio gobio. The sequence continues at coordinate 40,293,928 of NC_137110.1, read as the reverse complement.
CCTTATTACTATACTAATTGTAATATAAATAATACAAATATTAAAAGAAAAATATTTTAAGTGGTCATTATTGACAATAAATATTGTACAACTAGTATTTAGTACCAAAAGATCTCCTCAAAATATTCAATAAATATTATTGAACTAAAATATAGAACATTTATTTAATTGAAAAATAGTTAAGGTGTATGGTCACATTTGACCATCAATTAGTATGAGTATGACCAATTAGTATGGAATACCTGAAGGCTAAGTACAATAAAAAACATTAATATTAATGTTAACATTGTTGCATTACTCTCCATTATAAAACGATCCTGTATGGTTGATGTAATAATCAATGCACACTATGCTGTACTGTTTACCAAAACTTGCTGCAAACCCCTGTAAAGTGGAGCTGTTGTGTATCAAGCCATTCAAATGTATTGACACAGCGCTAGAAGTATTGAGATTTCTGTGAAGCACGACTGCGCGCGCCGCCGGGAGATGATAGAGCATGTCGCAACTCCGTATGGTTTTTCAACACTCTGGCTTTAACTGTTATGCCATATTAGCGCCAAAACGCTATTTATTGTTTGAATTTCGCATTAAAACTTTAAAAAATGTAAAAGCTTAGACATTGTTTAATATCAAAAGCAGGTTTGGCAATTTGGCGTGAGATTAAGTTGGGCAGCGTGAGAGCGTGAGACAGAGCCTGAAAGCGTGAGTGTCACGCCAAATGCGTGAGAGTTGGCAACCCTAGGCAAAAGAGAACTCGATGTGAGCAGGAAACTGACGCGAGTCTATCTATGCATCGAGTGTGTGTGTGTGTGTGTGTGTGTGTGTGTGTGTGTGTGTCAGTGTCCCTTGAATAGCTGACATGAGACGCATCCACACAGATAGGACACTGACACACACACATACACACACACACAGACAGGACACACACACACACACACACAGACAGGACACTAACACACACACAGACATGACACTGGCATACAGCACGCTCTCTTGTGTCTTGTCGCGCTTGGAAGCATGTACATGAATAGGAGCGTGATCATGTAACGCTAAGCAAAAATGGATATAAAAACGGACGCTGTGTTATTTGCGTTAAATATTTTTAATGCGTTAAGCTTCCGTTTCACGTTGACCGAGTTTGGTGGAGATTGAATAAATCACCTACGAGGAGAACGTAAAAACTCAGAAACTGAATTATACAAATATTCACGTTCAAACAAAAACTTTCTGTGAAAAAAAGACACTTATAAACAGACACTTGTAGAAAATAATGTGAATTTTTTTTAAAAATAAATTTGAACTATGTCAGTAAATAA